>NC_133973.1:15605556-15935199 GCF_047716275.1 Strix uralensis | reverse complement strand
AGTCCCCCCGCTGTTTACATGACTATAGGTGATTGAATCTTGCTGCTCAGGCTTTTTTTTTTTGTGTCTCTAGATGATGACTCTCAGCACAGCTTCTCCATTACTTTTTTTCCTGTTTCCAAAATCTTCTCCTCTCTTCCTTTTAAAAAGGCTGGAAGTTGTCCACTCTGCCCTCTCTGTTGCTGCAGGACTAGTCACTCTCTCACTAAACACACCCTTTGAAGTCTTTTTTGCTCTTTCCTCTTGGATTTGTCCAATTCCCAGTTATTATCACTTCACCCTTCTTGTAAAGCTAAGTATGCCCTTGCTGTGCAGACAGTGAAATCTTTCATTCCTGTTTTCGTTTTCTTACCTTACCAAATTATCTTCCTTTTTCCACTGCTGATGTTGTCCCAGTTGATACTAAGCTGACAGCCTCTCTACTTGCTTTCAGTTAAAGTGTCTTTCAACAATTTAAGGCACAAAGAAATATAGAAAACTTGCTACATTTGGGCAGGTTACATATTTTTAACACTTGTTTTCCAGCATAGTTTTCCCACAAGTTTCTCCAACACCAGAGAATGATGTGTACAATGCTCAGTTTCTTTCGATTTGGAGTTTATCTTGCAAATTTTTTGGAATTAGTGGCCCTAAAACTTTTGCTTGAAAAGAAGTGACAAAAACATTGATTTTTCCCAGTCTCTATACTCTATTTCTTATTTTTTTAGGAATTGGGACCCATTATTTTCAAGTCTATCAAGTACTGTAGAATTTGAAAAACCTTTCCTTTGCAAAAAAGAGTTGTTGAAATATCACAGAGAAAGATTGCTTCATCTCTCCAGAAAAAGTTGCTGATGTCTCATGGGTAGTTTTAGCAAAGCCATCTACTTAGATTAATATCAACTGCTTACTTCCTCCTTTCCTTTCCCCTTCCCCAGCTGACTAGTTAGTATTAGGGAGAGAATCATAAGAAAATTCTTGTTTTCTTGAGGGTTTGTCTGTTTCTGAAATTATATCTTGCCATTGGAGACCAATAAAACTGTAAAATTTTGTGTAAATTGCTCTTGGATTTGAAAATGACTGATTTTGCAAGCAAAGGATGTGACTTTATATGGTAAACAAGCATCATTCATCCCAGTGTAATCTAAAATAATGCAGGGCTTCAGAGAAGAAAGAGTAAAAAAAGACCCCAGAAAAGAAATCCAGGTGTCCAGCAATAATTACCAGAAAAAAAGAAAGAAAAAAGTCAACTAAATGGCATATTATATGTCTTGGTACCAGTTACCTTTGCTGAGGCCACCTAGGGACCTGCAGGCAGTCTTTTGGTTGCAGAGTCAAAGCTATGCGTAGTTACACACACACTTCTACTTGCTAAAAGCAATGGGCTCAAGAGCCGGAGCCCTGTGTCTGAAGACAATCCAGCTCCAGGCACCCTGGCAGTCACCTTAGAGCTGCACCCACACCCAGCTGTGACTGCAGGAAATCCCATATCCCAGAACTTCAAAAGCATCACAAAAACCGTAACTTTAAGCATCACACTGTTCAGTGCATTGCAGCAGTGATTTTGTGCTTAATCTTCCAGTGTAGTTTCCTCAGTTTTGAGAGAGGATGATCAATAATTTGTTCTGCATTCGTGTACATTGATGGATAAATTCCAGACAAAGTATTCGAATTTTCTCCTGTCTATTGTGCTCATGATAATTTAATTTAATAAATAATAAAGTTTTCAGTGTAATTTTTTTCATGTACCAACAGCAATCACTGTAGTGATTTAGGATTGACTTTAGTGGGGGCTATGACTTGTACAGAGATCAGAGTAATGAACAGAGTCATTCTTTATCTCTTGGTGAGAGCAAAATTTCTTGAATTCTTTCTAAAGTGTTAATTTTTGAAAATGAAACAGTCAGCAATGAAAATGACCTTTGCTTGTCAAAAAAATAAATTTTGATGTAGCATTTGGGGGTTTGTAGTTGTTTGTAATTTATAACTTAGTTGCAAAAAAGAAATCACATTCGTCAAGCCACCCAAATTACTGTAAATTGGTGATCGAACTAGTTAATAAAGATTTTTGTTGCTAGAAACTCTTATAGCTCTAGTACATCTATTATCTTTCTGTGAGTGATACCTCTTTAAGGGATATTTGGATTTTCTGTTTTAAGATGCTTTAGGTTTTGGTCAGTCCAGATATGAATTCCCAGGGATGAGCTAAGTGTTGTGAGAAAACAGAACATATACCTTCATGGGTATCAGCTGTATTGTCAAATTCATCACTGGGCAAATTAACATCCAAATAGTCCTGCCGAGTGGAATAATCAATTTCTTCCCCAGAAATTCTTTGGTCTACAGTCTCAGCAGCTGCCCTGGTTTCTGTGTTTACTTCCTTACCAGTTGGAACAAAATCTGTTACTGTTGTAGTTTAAAACCTGTAGCTTTTTCTCTAGTTTTTCACTAACATCTTTTTGCTTCTCCTCCACTTTCACTCATCCCTTTGGACTTAACTAGTCTAAAGTCTTCAGAGGCACCAGATTAAAAGACATCAATATGCTAATACAGTAGGCACACAAAAAGGTCTGTCATGAGTAAGCTATTGCTATAAAGCAAATATACAAACACCACCAAGTTTTTATTATGTGAATGACTGATCAGATAGGAAGAAGCAATAAAGACAAAAAGAGTAGCTTCATTATAGGCAGAAGATATCTTAATATTTAATGCAACACAACAAATTGAAAGATCTCTTTAGAAACTTGCCATCCATTTTCTTTAATTCACCGAGATAGCATTTATTTTCATGAGAACAAGAAATTTCTCACATAGATGTAGAGAAAGAAAATTCTTCAACAGGGGGAGGAAAGAAGAGATGGGAGAAAAAGCCTCAGGGCATATGGCAACCTGTCAACACATGAAATGAACAGTGATATGAACCGGACACACGGTCCAACCCACTCCCAACACAGATACTGCATTAACAAGGCAGAGTTTGAATGGCTCGTCATGCCAGGAAGGTCACAAAAGTGAAATGGGACTAAGCCCTCTTGATAAGAGCATCCACACTAGTTAGATTTCAGTTTTGCACCTGCTGTTTCAGCCTGTGCTCCTAAGCTGCTGTCAGTGCTTTCCTGTGAATAGGAAAAATTTCAAACCTTTTTCATTGCTCTTCAAGGTCTTTTGTCTTTCTTCCATCCTCGCTTTTGTTTTACAGAGTGTCTGTTTTGCTGCTTATTCACTCCCCACACACAAAATATTCTGTTTTGAACTTGTGCTGCCTTCACCCATTCCTGACTGTCTGGCAGACACATCATCTAACCTTTGATTTCTCCCTCAGGGTGACCAATATTCCCCTTCTGAATCAGGACAAAGCCTAATTCTCCTTTAGGTTTTTTTTTTCTTCCTTTCTTTTTTTTTTTTTTATATAATTTTGCTTACCTGAATTATTTGATGTAAAATTTACAAACCAAACTTTTAAAGTGTTGCTTGAAACAATCAATTTGGGTTGCTGATCTTGAAGAATTGTTATTTTTTGAAAGTATAGACTCCCCACCTATGAGAAAATAGGAATTCTTTTTTATTTCTCACAGATGAGGCACTCAACACATTCAGACAAACAAAAAGCAATTAACCCCCCCCCCCGCCATGGTCTCTGTGATTTCCAAAAGCAAATTTGGATGAAATTAAAAAGAACTTTTAATCTTAAATCTCATCAATTTTTCCAAATATCTTCCAAACCTCTGTTTCAGTTTCTGTAGTATTACATCTTCTTTCAATGGCAGTCTGTAACCCTATGAACTGATGAATCTTTTGCACTTGTACATAAAAGTTTTCTAACCAAGTCCTCAATGTACTTTACACATAGCCATAGATTTTTGTTACTGTGAATCAGAAAATAATCCTCATTTTACAGATGATCAAATAAGACATGAACAGTCACAGTATTCTGAGGGTGACCTCCAGTTTTGACTTCTGAGTCCTATCAGCTGGGCTAGCAACAAGTACAAAAAAAGTTAACGTCTCCCAAAACATACAGAGAGCTTCTAATATATGTTACTTATCAAAATGTTAATGTTAAAAATAAAGAATGAGTTAAGCGAATAGTAAGCGCTCTTGAGAAGGCTGTTAAGGAAGGCCAACCAGAAAGCCCAGCTCCCAGTTTTGTGACTTAAAAAACATGACTACCCTTTGCCATCTTCATGGCTTTTAGAAGTGCCTGTGAGCTGAAATTAATCAATTCATGCTTTCCTTTATTGGCTTGCTCAGGAAGAAGATTATCCTATGATCATAAATTATCAAAGGAAACTTCTAGTTCAATTGTCTCTGCTGATTTCACAAAGTGAACATTGGGAAAAACCACTTCTATTCAGATCCCATTTGAAAGGGAAATAGTGGCACATGTAAAAATAATTTAAAAACTAAATTAAAAAAAACTTTAACACCCAAGACGAAGTTGTCATAAAAGTCATTCACGGAAATGGTAAATCATTAAAATGATCAAATAAAATGAGATGGAATTATCTGGCTGAGATTCTTACTGCTTAATGGTTTCCCCAGCTCCTGGTCAAAAGGGTTCCTGACAGTACATTTTCCGGAATTTTATTCAACTCATTCTGAAATGACATACTCAGCAGGAGTCACACAGAGCAGTCCAGTGTCACCGGCAGTAATACTTACATGTAACACCCTATGGGCATCACCATACTTAGATTTTTCTGCAAACTTGAATTAAATCAGTGGCAGCTACCTGCACGTGGCATGTTCCCTCTAAGCCACAATATGAGGACTACTGGTCTAGCATGCCTTGCTGCTTGGGACATTTTCCTGCTAGTTAGTGTGCCTTTTCTCTACAAATACAGACCTGCATGCTCAGACAATTTATGACTGGATTGTGCTAGCACAATTTGAGTCCTTAAAGTTAGCATCTCATTTTCACTATTTCACAGTGCATATTTCTGCCTTTGTACAGAGCCACACGAGCAACCGAAAGAGCACAATGTGAGACCAACCTCTAAAACACTTTGCAATCCACAGATAGACTTTCTGGATTTTCCTCTTTCTCAAACAACAGATTCTCCCCTCTTCCATAAACGTATTTTTACCATTAAGCAGAAATATCCCTGGGAATATTACATCTTAGACCTCCTAGATCTTGAAGAATTTTTACAGGTACTTGAGATGAAACACACAAAGAGTAGCTTTTGCAGCAGTGTCTTCTACAACACTCTTTTGTAAATTGAAGAAATAATTTGTGAAATGTTGAGTTTCCACATTCCCCTGTGGTCAAAGAGCTGCCTGACCACACACATCTATACCTCAGGGTTATGGATGATAACAAGCTCACATGGTCCATACAGAAATGTAGACTAAGAAAAAAAGTCTCTATAATACCACCAAAGTCTTGTCATACCAGTTCAAAATGCTCATTGAGACCTAGGTATGGTTTAGTATTCAAATAAAGATCCCTGTTTGGGATTATCTTTCTTTTGTTCCACTGTAAATTAAACCATTTTAAAATTGCTAGTAGTTTATCCAGTGACACAGCTCCCTTTCATACTCCCCAACAACCTTTGTAAGTCTGTGGAAACTGAAAATCATGTAGACTTCTTCACTATACTCTTCTGAAGAACTATACTCTTCTGAAGAACTATACTCTTCTGAAGAAAAAGTTTATCATTCAAAAAATGAAGTAATGATTTTTCTTGTTTGTGGAAATGTCAAATGTGAATTAGTGAGATTAAGGCCCACAGGGGGTTTCCCTGCTGAGCCCCACTGAAATTCTTAAAGCAAACTGGCCTGTACTGTCAAGTTACCCTCTGCAGAGCTGAGTCAGACACAAGATGCCTTCAGTGTTAACAGGTTTCATAGCCCAAGTTAAAAATTCAGTTAAACACATGTGGACAGCCATGGAAAACACACCCTGAGGTGGGTGCTCTGCCTGATGGAAAGGCTGGACATGGGCTCCTGTCATACTGCCGTTGCTCCTCTCCATCCTCCCCTTCCCCATCTTTCCCTGTGAAAAGGAGAGAGAACAGAAAGAGGAGTCTGCTGCTTATGGCCAGCTGAGTGCCTACAGACTCCAGCAGAGAGGAGAAAAAAGCCCAGTGCTTCCCTCCAGGCTAGCAGCTGTAGCTGCTTCTTAATTTCCAGAGGACCTAAATCTCCCATCATGACCCTGTAGACCTATTTCAGGGGTGCAGAGATGAAGCATGAGAGAAGACAGGTCAATTATTCAGAAGGACTTGGATATCTGGGCCTTAGTCCAGACATTTTTGCAAGCACTCTATCAGTTACACTGGGTTCACTAGGTATTAGATGAAGCTAGTTATAAACTGAAAAGAGGAATTTTCATTTTAAGCTTCTTTAGCAGTCAAAATTTGATGTTTTTAAACAAAGGTCTAAGATGGGATTTGCTCCTGTTTTATGTCTTTGCAGGAGTGTATGTCAGATAATCACTTATGATATATATCCTCACACACTCCTGACAAATCACAAATTATTAAGTCAAATAAAACAGGTCATAAGTGCTTGCTTGAAAATAAAATCACATATTGAATTAGTCTCCTACATGAAACAGATGTGCTATATATGTATTCATATACTGAATCTAAGAGAAGCTTTGCACATCTCTGCTGAAGGTACTTAAAACTGCCATATAAAGAATATAAAGAAAAATACATTTTAAATAATAGGCTGCAATTAAACCACTTACAGGCAGAGAAACAATTTCAAATAAAATAATGTAGCCAATTCACAGAATAAAACACACAAAGAGTCTGAACTGAATGTCTCTGAAGTTAAAATTTTTACTTAGTTTGAATGTTTTCACTCCTTCAGTACTGCTTTCTAATAGCTAGAAATAGCCTAAGAAAGCCTTTTTTTTTTTTCCTTTTTAGCTCTATGTTTCCACTTACTACTTAGAACTGAGAAATTTGGATGAAGCTCACCATTTCCAGAAGCATTCACTGAGCAGAATCATTGAACATTACATGCTTGTTTTATTACTATTGCTGGCGTTGGTATTGATGTGACCCCAGATATATGAGGCCTTTAAGGGACTCCTAGCCCTCCACTGGGCTTAAACGGAGGCAAAAGGACATCATAAAATGTAGTGCATGCCTTCTTCTAAAACAAAATGTCTCTCAGACTCCTTCATTCACACCAAAACCATGGGAATGTATTTCTATTTTGACAGGTTATTTGAGAAGTTTCATGCATGGAAGATGCCCATGAATGCCGTAAACAGGAAGGCAGGCAGGCAATACCAGCACAGCGGTAATTGTAGTGTAAGGTCTGGAATACGGCTGCTTAGCAGCAAATAGTAAACCATTCCCTTTAAAATGGGATATGACCAGACAACTCATAATTCCATGCAGGATTTAGCCTGTAGCTGTGATCAGCTCTTTCACTTGATGTGTTGTTAGTTTTGGCAATGGCATGCATACCACCAGGTGGCTGTCAGAATCAGTTGGGATTTTTATTTGATTGAATAGCTTTACTTGATAAATGGGTACCACTATGCTGTGGAGCTATACTGTTCTGGATGCAGCCCTACACGAGTATATTCATTGCCTTCTGCTCTGTCAAATATGGATCCATGTCTGGAGCTGGGGAATTGCTTTATGTTCTTTTTGTCATTTAAATTCTTAAAGAAAACCAAGAGACGTCCTCAGCCTTGCCTCGCCAATGACATAGGTGGGGAGCCCCCTCCTGAGGATGCTGGAGAACAAGGGATACAAGGGCATTCTGTTCTCCTGTGGCCCCAGGAATTTATCACTGGTGGTGTCATATATCTTATAGCTTCAGGGAATGAAGAGACGTCCTTCCTGAAGGACGTTATCAACTGTTGTTCTTAATTTAACACATGCTGACTGAAGGACAGAGATCTCCTCATAATATTTGGCTATAGTTTCCTTGACTGTAAGTCTATGCATGTTTCAGATTCTCTGCCTCCTGCCTTTTACCTGCGTGGCTCCAAAACCTAGGGAATTATAAATCCAGTGGTCTCTTATTTTGACTATTATTTAATATCATTGAACAACTATTATTATCTCCTTTTTTTTCTGAATATTAATCTCTGAAGTGAGCAGCAAATTACAAAATTGTACACCTAACTGCACAAAACAATTTTAGCAGGTTGAAAAAGTAGCATACTGAGAAATGTTTGCAATTGTCACCTTGGACAACCTTGGAAAGAACTGTGAGAACACCACAAAGAACAGTGATGAAAGTGTATTTCTTCCACTCTGATTATGTTTTGCTGAGGGAGAGTAGTCTCACTCAGTGAACAAGTTTTCTAAAGGCAATATTTGCAACAAGTGTGTTCAGAACAGGAATTATTAGCAGTAGTTATACATAATAATATTAATGTTATGCAGGTATACATCTGAAGAGAAGAGGCTTTGTTCTTATTTATCAGGTTTAAAACATGACTATGTCATAACAAGGTGAGGGGGAACAAAAAAAATCAGAAATGTTGACTTTTCAGAAGATCTGACATTATCTTGTTACGGATCTGTTTACGTCTTCATTATATGCTTTGCATTTATAACTATCTTATTTGAATTTACTCTGCACCATAGCTGTACACACAGGCAATTCTTTCCTCCACGAATTTCCACAAAATCTATTATCTTGATGTTATAATCGCTTTAGCAACCTTAGCAAGCCTATCCTTCAGCTGAGTTGCTATATCACCTCTTAAGGATGTCTGTTACCTGATTTGTGGACACATTTTTCTTGCCCAGAGACGATTCCTGGGAGCAGACATGAGGAAGGGGAAGAGAGGTAGGGATGAGGGGAATGTCCAAAGACCAGTTCTGTGCCACAAATCTAATGCAACATGCTCCACAAACACATATAACTCTCTTCTACCATACATTGCAGATGCACCACACATGAACTAAACAGCAGACTTGAGGACCACTTTTCATACTGTGCATGCATATGACATGTACCTGACACTGAATAACACACCTGGAGAACTGTTGTCAGTGCAAAAGGAGAAGAAGCAGCAATATTGCCCTGTTGTAAGAGAGGAATTTGTGACGTGGTCATTTGGAAATTGTGTGTGTACTCTGTCTCTTTGCAAAAACTAAGGATGAAGATGTTAAAAGGAACAAGAAGCTGCCAATAAAAACTCAGCCACAGTGCACAGCATACTCTGTGAAACACCTGGTGGCACAGTGGTGACCTCTGTGTCCTCTGCTTTAATTTAGCTAAGTTGACAGCTAGATGCAGACAGGTAAAAAGTTTTCTTCCCAGCAGAGACTTAGAAGGAAAGCCCTAGTTGCTCTCACTGTGATAACACAAAGCTGTTTCTGGGTTTTTTAGTTTCTTATTAGTTTCTGAAGGCTGTAGGAAAGAAGTAAAGATATTTCTGAAACAACACTGTCACAACAGAAGGAGGACGGGAGAACAAGGAGGAGACCCAGGACTCACCAAATGGATTTGTTCACTGAAGATGTGCATGTGTGTCAGCCCAAGCTGAAGGGCTCTAGGGCATCAGAGTGTTGCCTTTTTCCTTGGAAGGAAAGCAAAATCTTTTCCCAAACCAAGGGCTCTGCTGAAAACTCTGCAGTGGGTATTTCATGTTTTTTCTCCCACCTTGTCTGCTCCCTTGGGAGGGTGGCTAGCCCCCAGGAAGCTCTGTGATGGAAAGCAAAACCCAAGGCACCTAGCAGGTCAAACTACGTGCATGTATTTATACCTGTTTTTAATGGAGACTACCTACCCTTAAGTTATGAATTAAGACCAGCTTAATGAGCTTGAGTGGCTTCATTCTCAATTAAAATTCTTGTCTTGCTGACATGAGTCTGATTGCTCCTCCTGCCAAGCTGCCAGATGACAGGACTCAGAAGTGGCCCTCTTACCTGTTCCACCCCACACTAAGCACCTTCTTCTGTCAGCTGCAGCCTGGTGGAGTACCACTCCTGAACAGTGGGCACCCGGCCTGTGCCGGCAAGAAGCCATTCTCGCATCCGCTGTCATTAGCGGTGCCTCCAAATACCAGTGTGTGAAACGCCAAATGGGAATTACTAGGGAGGGGGACAGGGAAGAAAGCATCATGGACATTTACGAAGAAGATGTGGAAGCAAGTGGGCAGCATCAGCACCTCACAAGCAGCACTTGCTGGCTGAAGGGTTGCTGATAAATGACAACTGATTACTTTTTCTTTGGTTGACAGACATCTTGGTTGCCAGTAACTGAGCCATAATGTTCATTGGCTGCCATCCTAACAAACTGCAGGTGGACTAGGGGTTGAGGTGATGTCATTACAAATTATCATCTGCTAGATCAAAGTGCATGGGGAAGAACTGCAGGTGTGCTACGTTAATACCTACATCTATCTTTCAAGTCATTTCATAATCAAATCTAATGTGGCTTCCATATCAATATGCTCTCTTGGACCTCAAACACTTTGATGAAGCTTAATGCATCACATATTGGCAGAATTCACATGCTAGATCTACAATGCTCATTTTTCCTTCTTAATACTCATGTCATCTGTGAGTGGGGAATACATAAAATGATATTGTATGTGGAAACACAGGGAACAACTTCCAGGCTCAGTGATCTTGAGAAATCTGAGGTTTTGTTTTGCCCTTTTCTTGCCCCCAAAATGTGAAGTGTTATATCTAAATGAGGTTTCACCTTCATTAGTGGAGTCTTGACTAGGCTTATGTTGTTTTTAAAGTTACCTGGCTTTGGCAGCTTATTCTTACTGTTTATAGTAATCTAGGCATTTCCAGCCCTCATTGCATTTATCCCCCAAACACTCCAAGAGAAATACAAAACTGTCATTTATCATTCTCGCTTTTATATGACGTGAAACAGAGACAAAGAAAACCAGTGATATGCCCTCTGTCACAAAAGAGTGTATAGACAAGGAGGGGACTAAACCTATCAGCCCTGAAAGAGTCTTGTGCTTTCAGACTGTCTTCCTCTCTTTGTGGAGTTAATTTCATTTGCTCCAAAGTAGCAGGCAAACGGTGCTCTGTGTATATGTGACTGAGGTTCTCAATTAAGTTTCATTTATTCGTAGCTTAACAAATTACCAAAAGTCAACTGAAACCCCATGTCCATGTGCACACTTTCAGCAAATCTAAGCTAATGCTGGTTAACTTAATCCTTTTTCTTTTGTGTTTAAAAGAGAATGCATTGCTTTGCATCAGCCGTGAGCTGAAAACATGCACGTAGACAGTTAGTGGGGCCACTGGAACACAGTAATTTGTGAAGCTGCCATAATTTGTTTGGGAGTTAGAGTCTTGAGAGAGAGTGAGCACAAATGTTTGACTTTAGTTTTCAGCATAATCTGAATGCAGTAATGCAATTATTTGCTTTTTGGAAAGTTAGCTTTCTCATATGTTCCCATAAGCCTTAATACTATTTTGTAACCTTTTAGTTTTCTCAGCAGACTACTTAATGTTTTCTTTTGCAGAAAAAAGATAGATAATCGAATAAGACTGGAGTCAGAATAAATTTGCAATATCTTCAAAAGGCACAAGGGGACTGTAGACTCAGAGGTTGTAACGCTTCTGTATTTCAGGCCTCTCTATCATCTAGCAGCCTCACCTTGCACCCAGCCATCGAAGACCCACAGCTGCAGCAGGCACCAGAGCTCAGAGGCTGCGTGGTAGGGGAAAGCCAACGGCTCCTTGCAGGGACCAGCGGTCTCCAAGCACAGCAGCCAGGACAGGCTGCCTTGTGCCAGCCCTGCTGAGAGGGAACATGCTATTTGGCACGAAAATGGTGGGTCGGCAGCCGCAGCTTTCTCCCCAGTGTCACCTGAAACAACTGCAGCTCCTTCCTGGGGGAAGAGGAAGGGAGCGCACAGCCCGTCGCTCCCAGTACACCCTCCTTGCCAAGCAGCTGTATTTACTGAATGTGAGGACTGTATTTTTTTTCTTTTAAAAACCTCTGAGAGCATTTCAACTCTAGTGCTTCTCCACTGCCAGGGTGCAACACGCTCCTCCAGCCAGCACACCCCAGGTACCCCTGGGTACTCGTCCCCTCTTCCCACCGCAAGTACCCCAGGGTGGCTTCTCCCCTTCCCATGAAGGGCCACGTAGGCCAGCAGCCGCCCCATAGGCCCCGCTGCAGGCACCCACAGCGGCCATGAGCTGCAGTTTTCCCTGGCCACTCGCGGCTGCAACAGATGTTTTTGCTTTTTTGGGCCAAAGGAAACTTTATAAGGTTTTTCCTCCCTTTCAGGGAGGAATGCCAAAACAGTCAAGAAATGGGGAATATATAACTGCATTCACATTTCCAAACCAGGAGGGAAATACTGCAGTTGGATTGCTTGAAAGCATATATAAGGCCAAACTCTGCCATTGAAAATAAAGAATGGGAATTGCACCTGTGTAACTCAACCATCCCTATCTGCATAAAGGAGGGAAAACTTCTCTCCATTTCAAAAGATAACATATAATTATTCAAAAACCTCTTCAGACAAGGATAAAATAACCATTTTTTTTTTTAAAAAAAAAGTTAATTCCAAGATGGAACAAGGAACATTTTCCTACACACATCTGGTACTTTATCTTATCAGACTGGGATAATGGTGTCTTAGTTGCCTTCAAAACACATGCAGCCTAAGCTGCTTAGTCAGACAATTCTTTGTTTAAATTAGACTTTAAAAAAAACTATTGCAAGCTTGTTATCAGACCAAAATTTCACTTAGTTTTTGAAATCAAACTAAAGTAAATAAATAAAAACACCCCAAGAGAAAAGGAAAATACTTTATCTGTTGGATTTTCTGTTTGTAATTTTTTCTGCCTCAATAATACACAAAGATGTTTTCTTGTGGAAATAATCTCAGTTTTTAAATATCAAACTTGTAAGGATTAAAACCAGCTTGCTCATCTATGTTTCTGCACGCACCCTTCTTGTAGACCTCTGCACTGCTAACTTAGTAGAGTGAGATTCATCTGAGTAATTAATTATTTCAGTGAGCAACTGAGCTGTTCAATTTGAGATTAACTACTATAAGCATTCAGAGAACAATCCTTGAAAGCAAAAGACTGAGCACATCTGCTACACCCCTGATCTACAGGGTGAATTTTTTATTTTTTTGCCATACATGGATGCCTTAATAAGCCACTAGGCTCCTGTTCACACTAACCTTAAATACAAACAAGGAGAATATAAATTATATCACTTTCTTTCATTAAACTTGCATCATGAAAGACTTTTTTCCTTTATGTCCCCCCTCACTCTTATTCACCAATTTCTTCATCCGCCTAGAGTTGTCTACTAACCAGCAAATAATTTGTACCCACTCATAAATCTATTCTCTGTCACTTTCATGCTGTCAAGTTTTTTTGTTCCTCAGGAACTCCTGTAACTCCTTGCACCACTAATTCTATTTCTTCCCAGTGAATTTCCTTCCTGTTCAGCTCTTTTATTCTCTCTTGTCCCTCTTCATTACCATAACACATATACTGATTTATAGCTGTCCCAGGGGCAGCATGCTGTTGAACAGCTAATGAACGCAGGAATGGCACACTCTGTGACAAAGGGAAAGTCCTGCCCCCTTCGAAAACAATGCAGAAGGGAGACTGTCTTTAGCATGAGTAGCCTTATGGTATCCTGCAAGTACACACGGAAAGCACTTCTCTCTTCAGCAAACATGGTTTTACCTTCAGCAAGGGCAGGTTGAGAGCACACCATGCACACCAGCCATTTAGCTCTGAAGAACCACCAGTACTGCAAGGCACCATAAATTTGTGTAGATGGTTAACTGCACTGAAGTGAGCTGCAATTGCACGCACAAATTTAAGCAAGCCAGTGAACCTGTTCAAACCAGTACAAATATATTCAACTCACACTTTTGTGGGAGATTCACAGCAAGTTTCAGTCAAGAGAACAGTAATTTCCTGTAAGCCTGAACCTTTTCAAACTCCTGGTCTTGTAAATCTCTTGAGAACTGGAACACACTCAGTCCTCTGAAGCCCTGGTGATATGAGCTTGCAGCACTTCATGTCACTCTGGAAACAGGATGGTTATTAGAATACATTACTATGTATGAAAATAGTCACAATTTCATGGAAATAAAGTTTTGAAGACAGATAGACAAAGTTTTTGTTAAAATGAGGAGTAGAGACTTAACATTACAACTCAGACTTAAAACTGAATCAAAAGATAGCAAATCCCAATTTGGTAAATTTACACAACCATTCACTTAAGATACAAATTTCAAGAAAGTGATCAAGCTGAGCACTAAAAAGTGTGTGATACCAAACTGGTGTTCCTTATCAGCTAAAGAGTCTGAAATATAAACTGCATCCCTCCAGACCCTGACATGAAACTTGGACTTCTCCCATTTGCACTTTTGTCTTTGAAGGAACTTGGAGCAGTACAGCAATCATGCTGGGGACTGGCAGAGCAACACAGAGATGCAGCAGTAATTGCAGGCTACAAGAGCACGGAGACTGGATCTGAAAGGATGGAAGATAATCTGAAATACAGTCGGGGCAATCTGCTTTGCCTTGGAAGAGGTGGTGCCCTAACAGTCTTTCTGTCACCTTCTTCTGCGTAGAATAAGCTCAGAGGACATGATTCAGAGGACAGAACTCAACTTTTTCAACATATGTGATCACCTGCAGTATTACCCTATGTCTAGATCAGCACAATTATCTCTCTTGTACACTTAACTCTGTCTTTTAATTTCAGCAAGGTGCTGTTAGGTTAAGATATGACTTTGCTACACGTACACACCACATTTTGGCACTTGGCTCTCCAGAACCTGACGTCTCCAATTCCAGTATGTGCCTAATCCTACCAAAGGAAGAGATGCACAGCCAACTAACCGTCAAGAAAAAAAGCACATAAACTGTGTACAGGTTCTTCAACACATGCTGTGTGGGATGAGAAGCGAAGCTGAGAGTGCCAAGGCACAATTGCAGTCAGTCATCTATTTCAAGAACCTGTTTTTTCTCACATTGTTCTTAAATATGTGCAACCTCTACAAAACCAGGGAAGGTACCTAACCACATTGATGGAGCCAGAAAGTAGCCCTGGGGAAGCCAAATTATTTTATTTTAGAAATTGGTCTCTTTACCTTTAGTTAATTATGAATTAACTGGAGCTTTGTGTCAAATTTGCTCTTCAAGTAAATTTGGGTACTCTGGATGCAAATGTAACCTGCCTGTTCTTGAATTATTTGTTACATTCTTAACTTCATATTTTGAGGGCCTGTCAGCTAGAAATAAGAGTGTGTCCAAATTACATGTTTTGTTTCTGATCCGAGACTGAATTGTCATTTATTAACAGGAGGGAAATGGAAGGTTATGACACCTGAGGAAACAATTCTTTCAGGAGTTTCTTTAAATATACACGTTTGCGTAGTCTGAGATGCTCTCATTCTCACTAACAACCACAGCTATACCTCCCATTAACACAGTTAAAAATACTCATGTTCAAGGGTTAGGATCCTCCAGCTAATTTACAGTTCTTATTTGAATAAACACAAACAATAACTTACACAAATATTTGCTGAGAATCTATGAATATGTGTGCTCAGGTCAGGAGTTCTATAAGAATTGCATCTTTCATCGTTTGGGAGCAGCCCTAAGAAGGCTGAATCTTTTCAGACATACTGTATCAGTAGCTCACAAGGCTCGCTGCTCTTTAGGAAATCATTCTCTAGAAACTATTGCTACAATCAGGTGAAAAAGCCATTTGTTTTCCATTATACCTGTGATGCAAAGAAAAGTAGAGTGAGGTTTCAGAAGAGTGTATAGATCTAAAAGGGAATAACAAAGGTCTGTGATAATGAAAACTAGTATATTTCAATGCTCAAGAATAGTTTTTGTATTTATGGCAACAAAACAGAGTTTTTCTTAATGGATCATCCCAGTCTCACCAAAACATCTGGTCACCTTTTTTTGATCTGGACTGTTTTTCTCTTCATGTTTTTATTTGACTTTGCTAATCTTGGAGCTGGTAAAGGTTAAGCAAGTGCTGGCAATGAAAACCAGTGAAAAAGGTTTGATAGTTTGGGGCATAGCCAAGAGGACATTGTGCAAGCTGCTCCATACTGACCCCTAAGTGCCTGAAGTCTCCACCAAAAGAGACAAGCCTCCCATGAGATAAGAAGTAATTCAATCTTTTGCTGGCTGGCTCAGGTCTTCTTACCAAAGGCTACAAGTTCATCATGACCTTAAATAAATGAACTGAAACTATCTAATTCATAACCCTTGGAACATCACCTGCAGCTTTAGCTCTCACTTGGGAGACCTGAAGTAGTTGTTTCCAGTTATTTCCATTTTCAAAAATCCTCTGTACATAAAAAGGTAATGCCAAAGTATTACTTGACCCTAAATAAATTTCTGTTATCAGTTTAGAAGGATTAGCACTTCATCTCTTCATAAACAAACCTCACTCACTTTGTGTTCACACTGTAAATGTCCTCTAAAACTTGCTTCTACACCAAAATGAACCAGGCAGCTCAGGTGACTGATGCAGGCTCAGCCATTTTTATGGGTTCATGGCTGTCTAATATTTAGTTTGACAACAGAGGGTATGATTTTGGTGGCCTGTTTTTTCCCCTCACTCAAGAATAAATTTTCATTAAAATCACCAATGTTAGAAGAAGTTACTCTATCATAGGACTTCTCTCTAACAATCTTTTTCAGAGCATATTTTTTAAAAAAATAGGGCTTTATCTACCAATTATTCACCTATTTTGACAGAATAAATCCTTTTTAATTCTAGTCCATTAAAGACATTTCATAAATCTTATGTTCATAACTTTGTTGAGTTTTTACTTTCAGTCTTCTTTTTTCTCCTTTCTTCAAGTTCATCCAGCTCCTATCTGGATCTGCGCTGCAAATGCTCTGTGATGCTCCAGATGCTCTAAGATGCTGGGAGTACTTAGTGAAAGTTAACGAAAACCCTCAGACAGTTTTTAATCTGCTGTCAGTGGAAATGTACCTAGGAAGAAGTGACACTCATTCAAAAAATGCAGAGGAGTCTATGGTACCTCCTAGGCGCATTGTAACTTGAACGGAAAGGTGTGAAATGTGAAAAGGCCAACAGCACCCTGAGCTGTCTGAACAAATGAACTGGCAGCAGGTCAAGGGATCTCCTCTACACAGCACTCATGAGGTTGTATCTAGGATACTGCATCCAATCTCCCCCCCAAGATAGGGAAGACTTTGATAAACTAGAGCAAGTTCAGAAGAGGGGCACCAGAATAATTAGGGGCTGGAGCACATGTCCTGGGAAGAAAGGCTGAGGGACTGGGGCTTGTTCAGGCTGGAGAAGGGATGGCTTTGAGGGAACCCAACATCTGCCCCCATTGCCTATGGGGAGGTCATCAAGAGACAGAGCCAGGCTCTTCATAGTTGTGCACGGTAGAATGATGGCAGACAATGGGCAGAAGCTGAAACAAGAGCAGTTCAGACTAGATATAAGGAAAAACTTTTTCCCCATGAGGACAGTGAGGCAGTGGAGCACTTGCCACCCAGTGCAGTCTCCAGCCTCGAAGGTTTTCAAGACCTGACTGGATCAAGCCATGAGCAACCGGGTCTGATCCCATGGCTGACCCTGCTCTGAGCAGGAGGTTGGACTGGGGGCTTCTCGAGCTCCCTTGCAAACTCAATTGCCCTATGATCCTATGAAAATTCATGTTAGTCCCACAGGTGTTTCTGTCATGACTTTTCCAAGCTTCACAGAGCTTTTAAAAGAGCATTATAAATATTACAGTAGACTCTTGCTGGTTATCCTATGATCCTGAAGTCCTGCTGTCACCACTTAGCAATGCAAAAGAGATCACCAGCTATCTTGTGAGAGTTTCGCATACACCTAGCAGTGATAAAATACCAAGGTACAAACTCTGTGTTAATATGCCTGCAGGAATAGTCAAAGAAAGGAACAAGTGAGGACTTAAAAAGAGATAAGAAAAAGGTAAGTCTTCATATAATAGTGCTCAGTCATGCTTAGTAAACACACAGAAAGTACAGCAGCTACAGTACCATGAATTGCTATGATAAAAAGAATAAATATTGCAGAAGGGTGTGCACAAGACATGCTTTCTCTGTGATGTAGCATTTCTGGCCTCTGGAGCACCTGCAATCCTTAATTTACCTGACTGGGCTGCACCAGGACCCATGTCCAGGCAGCCCCACCTTAAGCTCATTTCCACTCAGGCTGGACCCACACTACAGCCTCATCTCCAGCTGCTGGACAGAGCCTGGCCCTGGTTCATGCCCTCACTGTGCTGGGAGCTCTTGCTCTATCCCATCACCAGCACCCCACTCTGACCACCCAGCAGAGACTGGGGAGGGCTGTGTTGGGTCACTCCAGCTTCTGACTTGTGTCTTCTCATGGGGCAACCCCATTCCTGCTGTACCCTGGCACAGAATTTGGGATGCAGATTTCCTAAATCTTCCATATTTTTCTGAAGTCAATGTGTCTGACGACTTATACTTTCTCACTATGCTTTTTCTAGTCACTCAGTATACTTAAAGGCGGCAAACATTACCTCACTCCAAGTGAGCGTGCACAGAGCTGGCGCTTGAAGGTCTTTGGTTCACCTGCAGCGATTGTTGAGGAGCAGAGGATAATATTTAGAACGTTCTTGACAGCATTGCACTGTAAGCAGAAGAGACTACATTTTCAGTACAGATCTGTTAACATTTACGTAACTTTCTGTAACAGGTAATAATCATCTCTGTTTAGAAATGGGCCAGTATAGAAGTGCAATCTAAGTGTAACCAACCAACATGTTCGTGTAAATTAAGAAATGTGCATTCTCCACTCCGAGCAACATTGTATGTAAAGTTCCTTCACAAGATTATCTAAAACAGCTCAAAGGGAAAACAGTAAGGAGAAGAACATGTCATCTTTAGCAGAACTATTATATGTGAACGCTTCTGAACCTGCATGTTCAGCTACGTATCAGAACCACCACGCTTATGGCCACTCAATTCAGTAAAACCAGAATTTAAAAAAGATACGCGTTGCTGTCCAAGAGCTGTGCCAATCTCACCAGCAAGACAAAGTGTCCTCTGTCAAACTTCAAAAAGGTAAGTCAAGCATTACTAAAGAAGGACATTTTCTGAGGTGCTACTATTCTCTTGGAAGACACTGTTTATATGTTCCCATTTAGCGATCCTTTAGCAACTCCGGCAATTGGTATCACCAGAAAAATAAATTAAGAAGCTAATGTATTTGCACAGTCTTCTAAAGCATTATAACAGATGTTGTTGCAGAAGGTTGGCAAGACTACCAGCCCAGCTAGCTCATCATCTACTGATACTACTGAGAAGATAAATATTCCCAAGATCTCAGCTGGAGGAGCAAAGCAGTAAAGCTCAGCTCTCAGCAAGCAACCAATCAAGTACCGATACTGTGTTTTAAAGTTTATGGGATTTTGGTCTTTCTTAGCTGAATGCAAGCACTCCATTATCAATCTGTAATCTAGGCCATTTCACAGACCCCTGTAGACTGGCAGGAAAGATAAGGGACTCTGACAAGTAGTAATTCTTTTCCATCTTTATTTTTGATTTCTATCTCCAGCCATCACCCTTCCAAAGGCACCTGTAATAAAAGCTCCCAGGCAAACTCAGGTCCCCTCTAGAAATCAGAGCTAATACATCACCATAAAAATACTTCTGAGGATTTATAATCCAAATAGAAAACATATTGACTGCACAGGGAGCATCTTATGAGATTACTCCTGGGACAAAGAAGTGAGAAACTCCATCCTTGTATAGTAATTCTGTACTTTTTTTTAAAAAAAAATATTTTTTTCAGTTCAGAGTTTCTTAAATCAACAGAAGCATGTTGGAAATTCAACAAAACAGTGGCATAAGAGGAGTAAAGATTACATTTTGATGAATATGACATTACAAGCATTCTGTGATACAGAATAGAGCTGTCAAGTGTACAAAATCCTTGTTTAAGCAATCTTAATTGGCACAATACTTCAGAACAGCAAAAACGCAGCACTGCCACAGTGTAAATGTAGAGGCAGAAAGCAGCAGAAATCATTCATGATACCTCCATGACAGATTAAAAATGCAGTGCTCCCAACATTAAAATAAAAATGCCTGCAGACAATTATTTTTTGACAGTTAGAGGTCTAAAAATTGCACCTTGATATTCAGCTACCTCTTACATTTGACTTCTTTCTTGGTGACCAGACAAACAGCCATGAGCTAGCTTCAAAGGAAGAGGAGTCTTGGGATGGCCATCAGCATAAGTCTTAGCAACATAATTTCCTAAATCCTGGGACAAGAAGAAGCGGTTGAGGATGAGGAGACACTATCCCCAGCTACCCTTGCAGGGCAGGAGCTGCCTTTAGAAGTCCGAGTCATGGAGTCTCTGGGAGCCGAATGGCTTCTGCACCCTGTAAACTCATGAAGAGGCTTCTTCTGTCATGTTTCTGGTTGCACCTTCCATTCAAGGTTCAGGTGATGTTTTTTTAATGATGACAGAGGATTTCTTTCTTTCAGAGGAAAAATAATGAGGCTATGAACTTGATGTATTTTAGTTATGCCTCAGCAAGTTTATTACTTTGGTTAAGGACTGAATCAAAGAAGAATTTGATAAAATATATTGTATTCCCCCTTTTGATTTGAGTATCTCTACAGATTTTTAAAAATGGCCATTTGTAGTGCTCCTCCGCCCAGCCTCTTTGCATTTCCCTATTACCAATTAGGAACCAGTGAAGGCATGAATATTATATGTTGCAGAACACAGTAAATTTAGTAGGTAAACAGGTTCACTCCTTCTGAATGCTGCACAGCTCTCAATACAATAGGTTAGTAGTTGGAAGGAGTAAAACTGTTTGCTCAAGAGCACTGATAAGGTCTCAAACAAAATTTACTCAACTACATTTGCAGAGGCATCACTGAGAATCCTCATAAAATTGTCCTTAAACTGCACTTAAGAGGCTTTACTTGATTGAGAAATATGTTAGCTACTGTTGGTTATTAGGAAACACCTAAATGTTCTCATTGACAAGAGTTTAACTAAGGAAGCTTTTGAGGAAGGTCAGGCTTTAAGGAAGAATTTAAAAACAAAATCAAACCAAACAGATTTCTTTTACGTCATTCTTTACACATCATCTGAACTCATTATGTTGAACCTAGCAGCAGAAAAACAAGACCACATTGACAACTTTTGACTATAGACATCCTTACTAGCAAATACTTGTATTTATTAGTACTGCTTTGTTCAACATCCCAATGGGCATATAGGTATACAAGTTGACGTAAAAGAGCACTCATTATTAAGTCCTGTTTCAAACTGTATCTGTGGGGATCTATTTGAGCCCCACCTCAGTGACACTTCTTGGTGGAATGCAGCAACACAGAAATGCAGCAGACACAGTTCAGCAATGTACCATGCAGCTCAAAGGTCTGGAATAGCCCCAGCCGATCTACTGGTTGGTAAGATCCTAGGAATGCAGGAAAAAAGAAACTCTACTGCTTGTAAGAGAAAGCTGGATGCTTTTTTTTTTTAAATAAAAAATATGACAGTAATATCTTAAGTCCTAACAGAGAATCATATCTTCTTACTTGCTTGGGTCTGTGGTTGAAATATCAATGTCTTGTGAAAGTTGACACACCTTATTGTAATTCAGACCAGTCAACAGTCCAAAAGAAACTGTTTGCCTATATATATTTAACTTAACTGACATTAAACTTTAGGCTGTATAATCCTTAAGAGTGGTACATTTCTTTTTACGTCTAAACAATCTGTATTACCTTAAGCTGATTAGAAAAATCAAGCCCATCTTAGAAAGATAAAAAAACCCATTCACATAAAATAAGCAAACTGTTTTGACATTATTGCTGCAGGCAAGCACAGCAACTAGCTATAGATAAGCCCTCAACCATTTAACATCTATTCTGTTGAACAGCAAAACTTTCTTTGGGATCCTGTTTGGAGGCTGTGATTGCAAAGAACCTGCACATCCTGGCAGAACACCAGCATGGACCCCGGAGCCAGGGACACAGCCTGGGAGGGTGCTGGTGGCACTTGCTGGTGAGTCCCAGCTCTTCATGTGACTGAGGCACACTCTTGCAGAACTGGATCCAGGAGACTCTGGGGTGTCGCAGCCACTGCATTTTCTCATGGCCTCCTATGCATCCATACTATCAACATAAAAACTTCTCTGAAATCAATGCAATAAATCACTGCAACGTGATGCGAGCCATCACTTCTGGACACAAATGTGTTAACTAAATGGAGACATATCAATTCTTACATCGATCCACATCCTAAGAGCGATTTTCATTATTTATTTTCCCCTCGGCCTTTCTCAGCAATCATTTATGTGAGATTTACTAGATCATCAGCTGAGATCTACCTCGTCGTTTTCTCTACAGCAAGCCAAAATGCTGCAGTTAAGAGGTTCTGTAAACTCCAAATACAAGCATTCAGTCTTCGCTGATATAGGTGCAAATAAGGCAGTTTTTAATATAATGAATGGAAACAATTAATTTATCAAACCTAAGGCAATCCTTTTAAACAGATAATTATTGAGTATATGGGGAAGGTAGAAACAAAATTATTCTTTTATACTGATGCAGCAAGAGGAGAATTTATCCCAGTCCTATTGATTTCAAGTGTTAAAGAGGAAATAAAATCCTTGCCCAAAGCAAATGCCACATTATCTTCTGTTGTATGTCAAGTCCAATCTCTAAGACTTCCAGTATGTTTCTAGAGCTTTAGTTTGAATATCTTTAGCACTCTGAGCAAGATAGCACCATCTTGCCCCAAACATATGTCTTTATATATAAAGTTGAACGTAGCTATTCACAGAGGAACAAGATGATCTCAAGTATGAAACACTGGGGATTAATTCAGGGAAAATGCTGGCTGTATAGTACATATATTCAATTATATCTTCCAAAAAGAGGAAATCCTCACAGTATCTTTTTTCTAATTACCGTTGATAAAACACCAGTGCTACAAGAATCACATGCACTATATTAGGTAAAACTACATTCAGGAACATGGATTTCGTTTTAGAAAAGTTGACATCTGCTGAGAGTGCCACAATTCCAAGAAATTTCTTTCCCCCTCCCCCAAGGGAAACAATCTGTACTGTCAAAACTTGCTAGAAAAATTGCTTTCAGGAAGGAAAAGTTGCAGAACTCAGTAAAATATAGAAAACATTCTTGGTAAGATAGCAAAACTGGTTAGTTGTACTTCAGAAAGGATGTCGTAGAAGTGCAATGTAGCCAATAACATGAATAGCAAACAACCCTGGAGCAGATGATGTGACATTCTCAGGTAAGGAATTTGGTCACAGAACTGTCAGCAGAATAAACCCATACGCTGCTTTGCAGAAAACAAGGCAAACTTTTCCCCATTTGATTGATCCATAGTTTGGCTGACAAACTAAGTTTGTCTCTTATACAAGGAGCAAGCTGTAGAATTAGGATCATGTCATATGTTCCTCAGAAGAAGAACATCTTCAAATATACCTCTGTGATTTTAAAAAAAGTTACTTGAGAGGCTTTTATCACTTTACATCACACTTTGGCTTGTAGTGTCTCAGTTGCATTGTAAAATGAGAATTAAGATGCTAAATGTGCTCTGATTCTGATGAAAATTGACCCATACAAGTCCTAAACAGATGCAGCTGATCTTGTAAGTTTTCTACGCACTATATTACACTGGTCTAGTACTTGGGAGAAAATTCTTAGAAGTTCTCAGATAAAACAGGAAAACCAAAAACTACAGTGCTGACTGATGTTGGCCTCCAAAGACTTTTAAAACAGTACAAAGACTTTTTTTTTTTTTTAAAAAAAAGGCTTTTAAAAGCAGGGCTGTGCAGTCTAGATACAAATTGAGCAGTTTAACCCATGTAACTACAGTTTTACTTGTGCAAATCACCAAGGTGTTACCCCTTCTTAAAGCACTGTTCCACTTTACTGTGTGTAATTTAGAAACCTATAGAACTGACTATATTTTACTGGTGAAGAGCAGCTGGGGAGAGGATAATTCCCACACAGCACCTTGTCATGTAGAAACTCAAGGCATTATTTTTATTAATTGTTAAGCAATTTGTCTGCTCCACCACCAAACAACTTTCCCTTATGTGTAATCCACAGCCCTGCCAAGAGAACTTTGCCAAATCACCACTCCCTCCACCTGAAAGTAATTTTCGTAAGTTCTTGTTTAAAGTAGAAACCAAATGGTTATTGTATTTTTTGTTAATGTAATGCAGCTATATTATAACAACCTGTGGCAGATACACAGGGCTTGGACATTCATGCTAACAGATGTTTGAGAAGGGAACAATTCTTTGTTTGGTTTGTTTATATGCCAGCAGATCTTGTGATGAATCTATATAAAAACTATCTTTCTCCCTCCTGAAAACATATATTAGGGACAGGACTACATTAATCCCTAGTGTAAAGCCACTGAAGTCAGCAGTGTTACATTACCCTTGGTGTTTAGTTTACATTTATTTAAAAGCATAGTCATGACTCCATCTTCCCTTTGTCTGCCTATCTTCCTTAAGAGAGGATCGGCTGCACCAGATAATGAAGTGGATTAGTTGTGGTGGATTTCTGAGTATGTACTGAACTTCTCCAGTTATCTAAGGATATGGTTTCATGTGTTTAACTTTTACATTTGGATAAAGGGATTACACCATGAGTAATGTCTAACCACCACTGCGTATGGTTTATTTGTTTTGCAACATCTGCTGAAGATCAAATCCAATAAAAAAAAAAAAAAAGATTAAAAAAAAATAACTAACATTTCAACAATGTGCCAAATTAGGGAGCCCGCCCTTTTGCTTGAAGACAAATGTTCCCATGTCCATAAGCATCCAAAATGGTTCTGCTCCAAACACATCCACTAATTTGCATCACCGGTGCCAATAGGATATATAACAGTGAAAAGAAAAATAAACAGCGGAAGAACAACAAGGGGTAGAAAAATAAGCACAGGACTGAGCAGAAATGGAATCTCCATAAGGATGCCAAGTAATATTTGGAGAGGGTGAAAATGGAAACAGCAGAGAAAAAGTTCCGCTGGTGAAATAATAACACAATAGGGAGAAATTAAAAAGTGCTGTTGTGCATGGGACTGTTGTCTTGGACCTGCTCTAGGCTTCTTCAAACAAATCTTCTACTTCCAAAGGACCTGGGTGGCCTGGCAGTCTCCTTCCTTATTTTCCCTGTGAACACTGACATGTGGAACATGTCTTTGAGAGTCCATGAGGAAAGTGACTACATAACAGATGGATTTCCTTGTTTATTGGCAGGTACAAGTTAATGACAAACAGCACTGTGGCTATTACCTTTTGCTTAAATTATTTCCTAACAAAAGTACCAGTGCATTTAATGATTCCAAGGAAACAGAGCAAGAATACCTTTCTAACTTTACTTCCCTTGAAGAAAAAGGCATCCATCCACCATCTGTTTTTCAGCCTTGCTACTCATGTTTTACTTTCTATCCTTTTGTGTGTGTGTGTGTGCGTGTTTAATAGCATCCTAATCCTTAAATCCCAAAATGGAAATTCTTGACCATCAAGCATTACATTTCTATTAGAGACTAGAGTGAAAAAAAAAATCTTTGTCAAATCTCCTCTCATTTGGTCCTAACAAAAAAGGAATTTTGTCTTCTTCAAAAGGGATGCTTTCAGTACTAGCAGTGGTTTTGTACTTACCCCTCTTTGGTATAAATAGGGAAAGAAACAAATGGGAAAGAAAAACAGTTTATTGATGTTCAGTGGTTGGTATGGCAATGTTCAAGGGTTCTTAGAACATGGAACAAAGTTGAACACTGAGACTGAGTGGTCACTTTTGTATCCCAAAGTGATGATGAGTGAGGCTCTTCATCTGAAGGTTACTGAACAGCACAGTGTTTTGGTATGGGTAGGATTCCACTGTTATGTATTGAAAAAAAGGGCTGGGAAAGGCTGGGGAAGAGAAGAAAAGGATGATGTGACTAAAAAAAAAAAAAAAAAGGAAGGAGAAGCTTAACTTTCTCACATTATTTAGGGAGAAATCACCTCAGCAATGCTTCCTAGTTCTCTTCGATTTTTCCCTGTGTGAGGACCCTAAACTCATGTAGACTCAAAAAAATCCTGCATAGACCATGAGCAGTACTTGGATTTGTTACCTAAGCACAGCAGTTTTATCTATGTCATCATTTTGAAAGTTGTCAGTCCTCTCAGCATTTCTGTGAAGTGTGAAATAAAGACCCTACTTCACTGATCAACAACCCTTTTTTATAGTCCCTACTTTTCAGATGAAATTGGGAGTTGTAAATGAAACTTAGCTTACCTTCATTGTCTAAAATATTGAACACAAAGACATAATTAAAAAAACCCAAACACAACTATCTTGATTCTGTGGCAAATTCGAGGTTAGCAGAAGAAATCTGGACTGTTTGAAAAGATTTAGTCTAAGTGATATTACTCTCAGAGCCACTGAACATTTTGCTGTTCCATCCCAGAGCAACCATCAACTCAATTAAGTAAATGAGAGAATAAAGTTATTTGGGGAATGTACACCTCTAATTAGCTGGAATTATTTGTGCAGTTAATTCATTTATGGATAGATTTCTCAGCAAGCCCAGGGCTTCCACTGCTTTCACACTACTGTATCAGGCTTAATTGCCATTCTGTTTCTCTTAAAATCCTTAATGGATAATTGAGTGCTGTAGGGGAATGCAGGTGGTGAGAGTTAAATCTGTAAAGGACAGGCTGTCCTCAGTCACAGAGCTGGAAAAGACAGTCTGCAAGCCCCCTTTTCTTCCTTGTCAGTGACTCTAACAACTCTTGTTGCCTAACCAGTACTTCTGCTTGTTGGTGTAAGTATTCTTGTAGTTATACACCAATGTAATAATTGCAATTGCATGTGGTAATTGCACCTTGCCAGACTGGAAATATATAGCTTGCACTTCACCTAGAATAAGTCTGCTCCTGGCAAACCCTTCCTGATACTTTAAAGCAACCTGCCTTCCCCTAAATGCTACAAAGGAATGACTCCTATCAAATGATGGAAAGATGTCTGAACAGAGTTGTCGTTGAAAACCCTACAGTTCCAAATGTCCATATCACAGACACATTACCACAGAAAACCTGTAGAATACATCTGTTCACTTGTTAAGTTAACTTCAAGCGATCATCACCAGTTTGAGGGAGAGCACAATCACAGCCAATTTTAGGAAAACATAGACAAACAATAAAAAAATAGATAATCCAATGCTGGAGCAGAGGATTCTGCTGTCCAGCTCTATCAGGGAAGGGAAAAATCTTACATTTTGAATTTATTTTTATGGCAAAGCCTTCAAGACAACTTTGTGGGTTTTTTTCCTCCTTTTAGTGACATTGCATTTTGGATGCCGAATGCACATTATTCTGTTTATTTAAATTAGCAGCTGACCAAGTCACTCATGACTAGAGCTATCCAAAAATATGTCTGCTGAAAGGACTGTTATTTTTGACTAATTAGAACACAAAGATCTTTTATCAAACTGGAGCAGTTACTGTTTAAAAATTGCAAGAACAGAATTGCACCCACTGAGCAGGGATATGTTTTCAGCATATATGTTATTGTCTTGTGACAGTTAAAAGAAAACAAAACAGCTGCTAGAAATACTGAGATAAAAACTCACTTTTTTTTTTCCCTTACGGATGTTAGTTACATAGATGAACCATCGCTGCATTTCTACTAAAGCACCATTTTTAGCTTAGCATACAATAGATATGACCATTAAAAGAAAGCAAAATCCCCCCACGTGCTGTGTTGAACTGGAATATGACACCAAATTTCAGAGGTGTACCTGATACATTTATGAACAGAGTAAACACCCTCTTGCCAGCAGCATGTACTGTGTTTGACTGATGGTCTGCTCTGCTTACACCAGCCTCCTGCTAGCAGACTGCAGGTTTACCCCATGGTAATTGTTCGATGTTTTCATAACGCCAAAGTAGAAATCATTGTCCAGTTGCTGAAATTAAAGAACTTCCTGGTGAAATTACTCACTCCCCTGAGTTCTGGTCTTATATATGTCACTTCAACACTTTTTCATCCTCTTTTGACTCCTGGCTGCGCCTGTTTAGGTTGCAAAACATACAAATCAGAGGATGGTTGCTGGCTGTCTGGTGCAACACCATGGCCCTGACCCCAGCAGAGGTTGCTAAGTGCTATTGCAACACAAATAAGGATATGATACTTGGCAGCTGCCTGAAATTAATGGACTAGATGGGAACTCAGGGACTGTGCTTCAATTTCAAGGATTTTTGGGAAACCTTAGGCCAGACACTTCCCCATTGTGGATCCCAGCTTTTCCATCTGTAAAAACTGAGATTAAGATACTGATTTCATTTGAAAGTGCTCGGGAGCCTCCATGAAAGCCAAACACTAAAACCATGCCCCTTTGTCAGAAGCTATTACCCAATCATTTCAGTAATATTGGACAATGTGAATTACATTTAAAGAATAAAACCTCCTCAAATGATTTCTTTAAACATATAAACTTCACATGCTGCTACCTTTGCTGATGGTGCCAGTACACAATATTTGGGGATGGGAAGGAGGGTGGAGCTCATATGTGCTATTTGTATTCCTACATAGAAAAGATAGATAATACCCTGCTATTAATGTTACCAGAGGAAAGATTATTTATGCTCTGGAGATTAAACCTAGATATTTTGGAAGGAAATAAATACAAGTATGAGCTATTTGGTTGATTTTTAATTAGACATTTTAAGATGTATTTATTTTAACAGGCTTCAGGGACAGATCATTATTTATTGCCACATCAGGTTATACTGGAAACTGGAGGCACAGAATTCATTTGCCAAACTCCTTGCAGACAGGAGGAGGGATAGACAAGTCTCAGTCTGCAACCAGGGGAATTTTAGAGGAAAGCTTTTGATGCAAAGCGATCCCAAAGAGTAAACCTAAGGGACTCACAATTTCAACTGCAAAAGTAATTTAAGCAACGTGACATGTAGCCCACACGGATGGAAACAGATGACATGGCAGCCTTGGGGAAGTCAGGCATGGAGCAGCGCTTCCTGACCAAAGCCCTCAGCCCACAAGCTCCTGCACTCGTCACCCAACTTCCCCTGCCCAAAAGGCCTCCCAGATTACAGGTCCCTGACCCTAGAGGTTCCCATTCCCTTCAAACCCTCTTATCCCACCCCTCATAGCCCAATATCTTCTGGAAACTGCTTTCCTTAGGGCCTTACCCCCTGTGGCAGCAGCACCAGCACCACACATAAAGGGGCTGCGAGCCAGTGTCCCCACTGCAGATGTGGGATTAAATTCTCCGCTCTCTTCCTTGGAAAATCAGCATAGGGATAAACTGTGAGTAGGAAGGCTTTGAACCACAGAGTGGTCTCTTCCTCTCCCAATACCAGACTGATTTGCTTTGCCCAGAGGGGTGTAGAGTAGAAATGAGAAGAGAGGACTGCTTCCAGACAGCTATCACAGAAAAAAAACCATTGCCTCTTGTGTCTGGCAGACTTTCCAGAGTCTAAGCACAAGATAAGAGAGCTAAAAATCCCCTTGGACCTGACTTTGTGGTCAAAAAGGGCATGCTTGGGAAAACAACCTCTTACTCACCTGCTTCCCTCCACTATTCCCGAGGCACTGAATAGTATTCCTAGATAAGTAGCTCTCCAAGCAGCATCCCTGGTGATTCATCACGGATTATACCAGAGTCCACCCTCTGAGCAATAGATGTCAGCTTCAAATGGTGCAGAAGCACCTTGGACACAAGGGACACACACAGTGCGTGGGCTGCAGTGGGGCATCTGGGAGCTGGGAGCTGCAGGACGCGTCTGGCAGGGAAGCAGATGCAGCAGCAGACATCTGCTTCTGCTGCTCATCCTGCCTCCCCCTTTTATTTTCCCAAAGCAAAAAATCTCATTGGATATTTTCAAGGAGGTAAAAAGCATACCTCGGGCTGGGTAGGAAATGAAGGTGAACCAGAAAATTTGTCAGGCACCCCAATGAATACTTGGAAAAAATCACAGGTGGAGAAGTCCAAACATTTATACTTCTCCCCAGAAGCCAGTAGCTGAAGACTGAAATGCCCTATAGCATAAAAGAAACTAGCTAATTATCTAATCAAGTCAATACATCTCAGAAGTGATTAATGCATTCAACCATTATGTCTGTCATTGTTTACAAGGCACTTCGAAGATGTATATCCAATGAAAGCTGTTTAAGTGTTCTGCACTGACAAGTTATTGGCATGGTTTTTTACCCATGCACTTGCATTTCATTCTTGCCTGAAATAGGAAGGAAAAGGCTGAAATTTGTAATTGCCATGGGTACTTCTAAGTAGTATAATCTTTCAGTAATACACAAAATATGCAAACACCCATGAAAAACCAAAAAAGCAAGAGAAGTGCTTACTACAGCTAGTCCAGAATTCCCTTTAGCTGAGGAGATGCTCTCATGCCTTCATAAAAAGACACAGCTGGTTTGGCAGAAATGAATAGATGAAAAATCCACAACATTACAGCAAATAAGAGCAATTAGACAGTTCAGTGTTTATGGAAAAGCAATCAGCAGTCTGACTCTCTCTCCTCTTCCAGTGACCAAGTGCCCTCAAATCTCGGGTCTCCACCAAGAGCTCGGGCTCAGGGTGTGCATGTGGGGGAGATGCTGAGGATCCCCTTCCCCCCATTGAAAAAACAATAAATTCTTATTCTACTGATCATGGAGATGTACACAGGGCTTGGAAACATTTCCATTTCTTTTCAGACTAACCCTGTATTTTCAAAGTTACTGCAGAGGAGTCTATGATAGACACTAAATTTAACATTTATACAAATGAATAAAGAATAAGTATTGTAGGTCAGCAAGTCAAAAGCTTACCACAGTTATTACCATCACACTAACTATATTTTTGCTAGCTTTTCCTTTCTCACTGTTTAAAATCACATATTTGCATCACAGTTTTAGCATAAATCAAGCAGACATGCAGTGTTCAAAACAAAGTATCACCACTAGCATGTTTAAGAAACAATTGTCTAGACAGGACACTAAACTTTTAACTAGAAGTCTGAAGTCATCAAGAAGGGGGAAGCAAAAAGGAGAACCAATCTCCAACTAAAACGAGTCTACAGCCTTCCTCATTTTTATTACACAGGCATTTTTTCAATTCAAAAACATCTAATTACCTGCAAAGGGTCTGACTCTGATCTAAGCCACTTAATGTTTTAACAACACAAACTGTTCCACTGTAAGGACCTCTTCTCCCATACAGCACCAAACCGGCTGTAGGTAATGACAAAATTATTAGAAATAACTCTTATAAATTCCATTGTATGAAATCATACCATGATTAATTTGGGATGCTGCTTTTCAGTGCTGGAGTTCTCTCTACCACCTGCAGCATCACCCATGCTAATGTGCTTCTCTCTTCTGCAATACATCTATTTTTTTCCTGAAGGAATCTGGAAGAAGATATCAGATATTCTTGAGGATAATGGTTCTTTTTCAAGGGCCTGATAAGTTTGCCTTGCTGCCATTTGGACTAGGATTGAAGGACCTCAGAAACCTGAGCTTCCACTGACTCATGTCTTTGTTAGTCTCCATCAGTGACTTTCATTTTCTGATGCTCTATGGTCTTCTTTCACTTTTGTTTTTTTGGTGGGTTTTTTTGAAGTTGGTCATTAGAGGATTTGTTTTGTCTTTTAATAAAACAAAGGAAATAAGTATTTATTAAAATAATCACAATATTTCCTTCAAGTCCCAATTTTGCTTTGAGAATTTCCAAGTCTAACACTTCTACCTCTCAAATACAGCAGTAGCTACAGTCTGGCAAGGTCATTGTTCGAAGTAATGTAACATGTGGGACCAAGCTGGAGCAATGCTGTTCCTCTTGCAGATGAAAATACAGTAATGCATTTGTGGGTCCATCTAATCCTTTCTTTGCTTTTTACAGGCCCCAAAGTCCTCTGGGGATCATCAAAAATCACAAAGTGTTCCCAAGTGCTGCACTTCACATTTAGGGGTTGGCTTTACTGCAGATGTGAAAACACCTAGCCAGACATTCTCCAGCAAATGCACAAGAGGATACTGAGAGCATAAGTAGTCACAGCTAAATTTAAGAATAATGTCCATTTAAGATTTAGACTATTTTATTCTAAGTTGGCTTTTCTTTTTTTTTTTTTTTTTTTGTAATGGATTTATTGTTTACTGATCTGATTAGGACACAAACTTGCTATTTTCTTGCTGCAGAAAAGCCCCAGATAAGATGAAATTCAAAATGCAGCAAGTATCTGTTATATGTGTAAAATGTAGGTAATGTCAAAGCCAGGAAACAGGATAGCCTGGATATCACAGGTATCATCTGAGGTAGTCAACATTTTGTTTTAACATCAACATATAATTACCTCTAACAATTTTGCCTTATCCTATGCCCCTTCATTCATTCCTTCCCAGCTTCATTTGTTGCATGTAGCTCACTGAAGCTGACAGTATTTTCTAAAGTTAGTCACCACTTTATTCTTTCTAGCTCTCATTCCTTTCCTATCACATATCTTCCTGTCCTATAGTCATGCTTGTTTTTAACATGTTCCTCCAAGATTGAAATGTAGCACAGAATGTCACTGTGCATAAACCTTAATTCACATCAGCCTGGCTGTTCCTGAATAATTTAGAAAGCTAGTCACATACTGATGGCATTTCTTCACTATGGTAAGAAGCTTATAGTATAGCTCAGAAAAGCATCCACATTGTACACAGGAATACCAATGCGTGTGCTACCCACACAATTTAAAAATATGATTTAACAGCATAGCAAATAACTTCCAGTCAATGACAATTTTTTTTTTCTCTTTTAAAATACAGTACCAATAATAATTTTCATTAAGGACTATGGCCTTCCATGTCCACTAGTCTTATGGCACTACTTCTCTTTTCTAGGTGCAAAGCCATCACTCATGTTCAAGTTAAGAAAGGTAGTAAGCTAGCAAACATCCCAAAGATCCTGCCAGTAAAAGTGCAAATGCATAAAATATCAGAGCATCAAAATTCTGTTAATCCTTTTTAAAAAAAGGTTGACTCCAGTGTAAAGTGGACATTCTGTTTAATAATGAGGTTTTTAGGTAGTTTTTCTGCTGATGGTTCCCACAAACAATGCTACTGAGTTAGCTGAGCTTTCCCATATGTCCCACTCAACCATGTTAATATTTGTTAGTTCTGCATAATGTTTATGCAGCCCCTTATCCAGTGGAGATGCCTGCATCCTTATTCAATAGATTAAGAAGTGGCATATATTAACCATTTTACTATTTGTATTGAGTTACTTGCATAGTCATGCACAATCAGGGCTGCATGGGAAGGAAGCTGGAAGAGAGATGTAGAAGCCATTGCTGTGTTATTTTCTCTTACTAAGAGACATTGTTTAATTATCACTGTCCTTTAGACTTCAGAGTGACCATTTGTGGGAGCATACTAAAAAACAGCATGAAGGACTTTTTAAGAGAAGACACCTGGCTATTTTTTAGTGGGTCAAATCTGAAAGGGTTTTTTGGTTTTCTTTTTTCTGAGGTTTTTTGGGGTTTGGGTTTTGGTTTTTTTTTTCAGAATTTTTTTTTTTTTTTTTTAAGATTAAACTCATTACAGCAAAAACTGTTTATGAACCTTAAGTCTGACTTCTGGATGCTTTATTCTCTTAGCCTCCTCAGCTGGCTTGACAATAAATAACCCAAAGCTCTTTAAAATCTTTTCAGATACCTGTTTCATTTTGTCATGTTTCATTTCAATCTCATTTTGTGAGGATGATTTATATTTTGAGTCCTTGGAAATAACAAGCTGGAGTACGGTTCACTGCCCTACCTCGTTACTTGTGCTCTCAGATGCTTTAAAAGCTGTCCTGGATCCTCTGTTCATGAGAGGTGAATGCTACCCCCTTCGGCCAACAAGGCACGTCCAACCAGAGTGGTGATCAGGGCATCGCTCCTTGCTCATCACTGAGTAATTGCTCAGGGAGGACCCGCTCAGGGAGGACCCCTCTTCCTCCATCCACATGAAGTCCAGTTTGGAGGGAAATAAGCTTTTGCCATGTGACCCACTGCCTTAGCCAGCCATGGCCATCTAGCAGCTCTCAAACACGAGCCCTTTAGTCAGCTTCAGAGCAGCAGTACTAAGTCAAAACAAGAGTTCAGCCACCATTCCTGTGTCCCAAAATATCCTTGTAGCTTCCAGCTGTTTGCAACTGAACCTGATTTGATAACATTGCATTGAATATCAATTTTCCCAGATGCTTTTTAATAAATACAAACGATTAACTTCCACAGCATCTTGAAGCACAGCCTGTGCTTGCATGAAGACTGGATGTTACAAACATTGCAGCAGAGATAAGAGAGGTGACATTGTCGTGATCTTCAGAGCTACCCAGATGACAATGCACATTAGCATTATGAGGGGAATAAGGTTAACAGTTTTTGAAAGTCATGTACAGCACTTCAATACTATTCAGATCTGATCTTTATCTAAATTTTTATTTGTTTGTTTTTAAAATCACATCTATTGAACCTAGAGGTTACAAATCACAGAATCGCTGCTGCAGAGGTTCTCCATCATTTCTTTACTGTTATTTATTACCTTGACCCTATAAGCTTGCATGTGCCCAATTCTTAATTTTTTAACTCTCCTCAGCATATCATTGAAAAGCCTGTCAAAAATCTAGTTGTCAATGGCGGATTCAGCAACAGAGCATAACTTTACTTGCTTATTATGGAAAGGCAAAAATCCATTTTTTCTTTTGTCTCCACTGTTTTGAAAGCTTTGGTACATTAAAGTATGAAAAAATCAGTTCTACTTGCTGTTACTTATTCAAGTGATTAAGATGACAAAGCTGTCAAAACAAATGCAGACTTCAAGAAACATTGAGCTATTGAAAATATTTTATTTAAAAGGTCTCTTAAAAATCCATTCTTAATGTATACTGCACATCTCTTAGCATAGTATTACTGAATGAGGTAAGAAGCGAGAAGACTGATACGTACCATTGATTTGGTATGTCACTGCTCACAGACAGATAGCCTTCTGTAGAGAGGAAACTCACACTGGGCTTTCTCAATAGGAAACTACTAAAAACTACACAAAATGCAAATGGGCCAAAACCACAAACAAGTTTCCAACCCACAATATACGAGTTCACATTTCTTTTTCTGAATAAAAATTCCCACTGATGTCAAGAGGGCTAGAGCAGAACCTTAAATTCAACATCTCCTTATCTATTTTTGATCACAACACTAGAGGAAAGTGTGAGGACAGAAAAAATGTAGTTGCTATTTGAAATAAATTAGAGTATATTCACCCCTCAACTCCCAATGTGCCGAATTACTTTCCTAAGCCAGAGTCTGTGAATCGATCACTATTTGCCCTGAGGTGCAAGTACCCCTGGGACCTGTAAGACAGCTATTACCAGCGCCAAGCCACAGCGTAGCATGGCCAACACTAGCAAAGGAACACCAGGTCCAGCTGAATTGTCTGGGGGAAAGCAGATGCAATTACTGCCTCTTCCATTTATTACTGACATTGGAACTCGCAGCTCCACCTTGAGGGTGGCAGGATCACACTATGGGATCATGAGTCCCGCAAGACAGTCCTGAAAGGAGCAGAGACTTGGCCTCGGTGATCCTATGGGTCCCTTCCAACTCGAGCTATTCTATGATTCTATGAGTTGCCTAAAAAACCCAAATTGCCGCTTTGCTCATCACCATAAAACAACAAGCTTCCAGCAGCACAAGGCGCCACAGCACTATGTCAATGTTACCTGTTCCCAAATGATGTGTTTCAGAGCCAAGAGCAGCAAAATTCTTTGTTCACATTACTGGGAAAAGTAGAAGATGAGGAAACACTAGGTAAATTAAAAGTTTCTTTGATTTTAATTGAATAATCAAGTTCAAGTTTTGGAGCATGAAAATTTCCATGTCAGAAAATGTAGAAGGTGTTTGGACAAACAATCCAATACAAATATTTTAAACTCTTTGTAGATCTTGGGTGAAGATGAGGATTTTAAACATTGCATTGACCATTTCTAAACAGATAAATGGCTCACTGAGTGCCTTCAGAATCCATCTCCAGTTTTCTAAAAATCACTCTACTTCACTACCTTTCTGCAGTTACCTTGTCTTTCCTGTTCAAGAGTATGTCTGACCCAGTCACACTTTTGGGGAAGGGAAAATACTTATTCGTTATTAAATTTGTCCTTGTCAAAACTTTGCTCCTGAACCCCAGGGTGATTTTACCACCACGACCACCATTGATTTTTGTGGTATCCAATGCCACTTGCAGAAGAGTTTCAAACACAGCCTTTAGCTCTCTGTGTGTTCCCTTTCACATGCCAGGAGGGCCAGAAGGTGTTTCGCAGTCCAGATGACAAGGAAAACTACATTGCCTTCTCTCAACAATGACTGGTCCATTACACCGTCAGACAAGGTGAAGCACTAACACAAATTTCAGATGTTCATGGTCCTGTCAGAGAACTAGAGCTTCTTTTTCTCAGACTAAGGCCTCACCTGAAGTTGAGGTTGTAGGTTGTTCAGTAATTCAGATACCTTTTCTGGAAACATTCACATTTTTTCCCAAGCTTTTTTTTCTAGGAATACAATTTTTTCAGCCACAGTGATTTTTTTTAAGGAATTTTCTTCTTTTTTTAGTAATATCTGCTGAGACTACACAAGGTGGAAATGAATATTTTGCTTACCTGATGCTCTGCACAATGTAAAGAGAATTGATTATCACAGGCAATGTCAAACACCTGACAGACATCTGAAGATAACACAGCAAGCAAAGAGAATGAGTAATGGTTGTAATGTGGTTCAAGCCTAGATTGAAAGTAGTAAAAAAAAAGGAGGACAGAATAAAGTAGAAAATCCTGCACTAGTAATTTATGTGTGCTAAGGAGACAATCTTGAAACCTGAGAAGTATGGTCAAAAACCAAGAGTACAGAAAGTAGTATTCAGTGAGAAAACCAAAAGTAAAATGCTATGCAAGGTATTGTTGGGAGATAATCCAGGCAGGAGACTGGAAAGGACTGTAAATTTCAGTTCAGGAAATGCTCACAGAAGAAATAAAATCTTTTTCACCTACTTGGTCCAAAAAAAACCTCAAAATAAAAAGCCCAAAAGTCCCCAACCAAACAAAAAACCTTACTCCCTACAGCAATCTCCTTTATACCTCAAGACCTTTTACGCTTATTCTACGTTTCAGCTGCAGTTTTATCACAAGCTAAGTAAAACAGAAAAAGAAAAAGAAGCTAACAGCACATCAGGTTTTCTACTTTTTCTATACCTTCCCTATTAATCTGATGACAAAGATGAGGTGGGAAGTGAATAAAATATTGACTAGTTTTAGGAGTTCCTTAAGCAGTCAGTATCATTAATTCAATACAGAAAACTTCATGCATTTGGAAAGACCTGGTGCATACACATGCAGTTACAATTTGGACAGTGGGGAAAACAAATGAAAAACAAAACCCAAACAAAAAAACAAGTACAGTCCAGTTTGTGAAACACTATCATTTCAAAATCTGCAACACAAGCTACATAAAACTATTCCACCTGAGGTACAATAGCAAAAGAAATACTTTAATCAATGAATTATACTCTTTTGGTCACTTTTCACTCTTTTTTGTCCTTAAGGATATTTTGTTTTGTGAAATAAATTACGGGTCTAAGATATCTGGACAGAAAGACACTGTGGTAAAATTCAAAACATGTCATTGTACTCAGAGGGTTGTTCTTTTTCGTCCCCTGACTTTCAGTTTTGTACCTGATTTTGGTTATGGTCACCATTCTGTCTCTACAAAATGGTACACAGTCAGAGGCAGAAGCCCAAATTATCTACATTACAGTAGAAAATGGCACCTGTGAAAGAGGAAACCTCACCAAGATGAAGACTAAAAACCAGTTACAACCCCCGTTACAATGGGCAAGACTCCCATACAAGTTCTGCTGTGGTCTTCTCAGGTCATGATTTTTTCTTTGTCTTCCTCATATAACAGAGTCAGGTAACTGTCAGAATACAAACATTGTGCAAAGTACAAAGAACATGAAGAAATACTATGAAAGTTTCTGAAAGTTTTGTAACTTACCGCCTTGAGGAAGGATATATTAATTTCCTGACACTGGCAACAACTACTATGATAGAAAGATAACAGCAAGAAGAAAAATAGGTGTCACTTCTCCGCATTAATTCATAATATCATTTCACATTCTTTAAATCCCTTCCTCTACCATGAAGTCACCAGTGTAGGGGCACGGAGCAATAATGAAATTCTGCTGTAGAGAAAGAGGAAGAAAGAGACTTTTCAGTCTGTGCACTGCTATGGGAAAACTGCAATTTATATCTAAGTTGCCCACTGAAAAGTGCTCCTTCTGTAAAAGATTTGCACAATACCTGTCCAAAGAACAGCAACTGCTGCATTTTCAAATTATTCCCTCAAGAGGGGGCATTAAGCTATCCCTAACCAACCGACACCCCTCTGAAATCTGTATTTCAGGAGTGGGTTCTTTTGTACTCATTGAGATTGGGGATCAATGATTATGCACATCCATAGTGTAGCAACAATTCATTAATTTTGAATTTATTTCCTGCAACAGAACATTAAATGCCTTAAATCATACAAGACACAGATTTCCTTATGGAGCCAATACAGAGTGAAAAGCTGTACAAGGAAGGTACTAGCACAAGACAGATACATACTAAACAAATGTTATTACGGAAAAATGGCAATTAAGATTCTCTTAATTAGCCTGTCATTTTGTATTTATCATCATAATGTTTGTTTTACAATGCTTTATTAAATCTGGCTTTATGACAAACAGTCTGCTGGCAATGCATCCTGCTGTGCAACATATGGTGTTACACCTAATGAATATTAATGCTGTGAAGTACAAATGGTCTTCTGGGACAAGGGCTGATGGCTGGGAAACTCCTGCAGATGGCATTATTATTCAAAGAGGTTAACCTCACGTGTTTCTCATCAGGTCTCTTCCATGGCTACCTCGGATTCTGCTTATAGGCTTTCAAGAGAAGGTTGTAATACACTAAAAAACCTCACAGTCCCATTCCCAGTTATCAGGAGGGTGTTTTTGGTTGGTTTGTTGGTTCAGGACTTTTGGTGGAGATTTTTCAGTTGAGTTGGGTTGTTTTGGGTTTGGGGTTTTTGGGGGGTGTTTTTTGGTTTTGTTTTGGTTTGGTTTTCTTTTTTTTTAAACACAAAAACTTACAGTTTAAGCTTCATATTGTAAGTTGTTCTAGCCTTTGATAAAACAAATACAGCCACCTTCCCAAGCTGAAGACAATCCTCATTTGGTATTTCTTACTGTGCTCGACCATGTCTAGTTTTAGTTGTTCTGCTCGTGTTTGTGTTACATGCTCCTTATAGTAGATCCAATGAAGAGACATCCCCCCCCAAGGTAGAGATGTAGGGACATGAGTCTTTCTCCTGGTCACTTAGCTGGACCTTTGGGGCCAGCAGAGTCACAGGTCACAGATGGACACAAAGGGACTCTGGTAAGGAGCAGTGAACAAGTATCTAAACCTCAGAGCCCAAAGAAAAAACTCCCTGGAGTGCAGCATTTTCTGCAGCTCAAAGTCATTGAGCATTTGTAATTGGACCTGGAGAAGAGGATCCACCTGCAAGAGCACAGTGGTGCACAACCCCTATCACTTCTGTTCTGGCTTACCCTTCACTTCTGTGTTTTCTACAAAGTGTTAAGCCTCATCTTTTCCTTTTCAATTTTGAAAGCCTTTCACTTCCCCTGGGGAGCTCGCAGTAGGAGAGCATCCAGGCACATCCATCTAAAAGACCGCAAGTCCCACCACACACAAAAAGTGAATCTGTATAATTGGGAGACTCTTGAAGAGGCCGCAGAACCAAGTTTACACTAACTTTGAGTCCCATAGCAGTCTTTATTGGGAAAGTCAGTGAAGGGGGTGGTGTTGTATTATCCCAAATTTCCATTGCCCAGATGGCTTAGTATTGTCTTTATTGAAGACAGAAGGTCCCTCATGCCAATAACTGAACAGGCAGAGTTCCCCTCCACCCATTCCTTGGTGTGGAAAAGGTCTATTTATCAAAATGCTCTCTCCTTTATCTCTGGCTGGAAAATCATGGTACCAGAAGTAGCAGCCCTTTATGATTTCTAGAGTGTATCTGTTCAGGGAACTATTGCAATTGGAGAGATTCATCCTCTGAACAAGTTTCTTATTATTTCACAGCTTCAGGAAAATAGCTCAGATCTGGCAATGATGTGATTCAAGAAGTTATTTACTGGTCTTTTCAGCACATTAAGATTTTAAGATTTGATTACTGAATATGGTCTATTTTTAAACAAAAGCTACTTGCTTGTTTTAAAAATCATCCTCCATTCTCATTTAAAAAAAAAATCCCCACAAAAACACACAACAAAAAAACAACCCACATTCAAAAGCGCTGATTAAGTTTGGTTTGATTACTTCCCTTCACACACACAAATCTAAAAGAGCTGTTAGAAATTAATTTTGGATACTAAAAATAAGAGTCTAAGGGAAATAGTGTGGTATCTCAATGATAAGTGATTATGGTTTTCCCTGCACAATGAGGAAAGTGATTATGGTGTTCCCTACACAAAAGACAAGAACATCATGTTTGTTTGAGAAATCTTCTAGATTCTTCTGGAAGCTTACAAATTAATAATGACAAAACAGACCCACCAGATTTCCATAACAAGTTACTCCCTGACTCTCCATCAAGTCTGACTATGAAAATGACAGCTGTGCTCGCCAATAGTCACTTTGTTTATGCTACACCAATTATGCAGCATATTCTCCTAAACAGCTGGGCAAAACATGCTTATTTGAATGCCATAAATGCTTCAGCCATTCACAGAACCACCCCGATATATGCTTTTGGCTTCCTCCTGCTGAGAGAAGAAAAATGTCACAGTTTGACTCAGAGAAAAGAAAAATAAATACAACGCTAGCTGCCAAAATGTTGAAGATAGGCTGTTGGTTTTCCCTAGATTTATTTTGAGAATATTACATTTATTTTAGTCTTTCAATTGCCTGTTGCTGCAACAAATAGAAGATACTCACAGCTCATTTATATCTAAATATTTCTGGATAAGCATGACAGAACCAGCACTAGCTGGAACAGAAGAGGCAGATCAGTATCTTATTGTAGGCACTATATAGCTTTATTGCTTTTGCACACTTTCCAGCTCAAAAGCTTCATGTATCACACACAGATGGCCCAGGAGAATAAGAGCACATTGTTAAGCCAACCCTGCACCTTCACAGCAAACAAGCTGCTTAGGAAGACATTGACCTGCAGACTAAACCTCACAAGTTTAGGCATTAATTTCTCAGATGCAATCAGACTAACTTAGAGTTTTGACTCTCTCATGGTTTTTGTGGTCTATGGGCAGAGAAGCAGCCAAGTCCTCTCTCACTGTAGAAGGGCCATGTCCAAGCTTGGACACAAACTTTTGCTTAAGATACTGTTAATGGGACTTTCAGCTTTAGGTGTAATCATATAACACCCTAAGAACAGAGGCCACCATGAGGTCTGAAGTTTAATAAAGAAGAGTTAGAGTTACCATTGTCCTAAGTCTCTACCTGAAGTAGAGTACCTGGAAGCAGACCACACTGTTCTTCCATCATCTCTCTCAAGACCTGTATACATAGTTTACTATGATTTTATATTGTGTATATAATCAAGGTTCAAGACTGTGAAATATTTTCCATGAACAGCAATCACCGTGCCTGCTGCTCTCAAAGGCAGAACAGCTCAGTTGTTTGTAATGAATCAAGTCTCCTGCGTACAGCTTTGGGTGTTGATGATACCATGTGGACAGACAAAGCTTGTTTTCTCAGAGGAAGAGCTCTCAATGCACCTGACTCCCAGATCGCCTCCCAGCTCCATTCTTCACTCCCAAACAATGTTAATCTCCAGCAGACATCAGAAGAACTAATTAGATTGACAAATTAGCACAATATACTATTGCAGGAAAGCCAGTAGAGATAGTTATGTTCTTTTAAGTACTGAGGACCAGAAGGGTGTGCAACTGAATATTACAGTGAATGAATTGGCACAGAGATTTTCCCTGTCAGTGGATAGTTCCCCTTCAGTGCTTGAGAGAAATCACCTGCAAACTACCATGAGTCTGGTGTGGGATAACACCAGGGGGAATGAATGGGAATCGCAGTGTCTTTAAAAGCTATTCCATTTATCAACAGAAAACTGTGAAGTTTTGGCAGTCTTTGGACACAAGGTCAGAAACTGTCCTGCCAATGTCCTCCTTCATCCCTCTGTTTTGACACATACCTTCTCTGTTTGGCTGACGCTTTTCCCCACTGCATGTTGAGATCAAAGTGGAGGCTAGACTACCAGCCCCTTACTTGTTTTCCTGTTTGTTAAAGGCACCATCAATAATGCAAGCAGATCTCTGGGAATAAGGTTTGTTATTTAACTGGTGACATTTTTTTGCAACTGGATCCAAAAGTTGTAAAACTTCATAGATGTTTCTGTGCAAGTGAATACACAGTAGCTACTGCTTTATGGATATTTTGGCTTAGGAGTGATGCAGTTTCTAAAGAGGCAAATTCTTCATTTTTCATGTGGGAGCTAGGGAATACATCACACCAGATTAGACTGAATTGTAAGGTAAGCAGAGACATAATAGGCCAAACTGTTTACAGTCTTGATATAATAGATCATGCAAACTCAGGCAAAAAAAAAAGATTAAGGTGTGTTAGTGGGTTACATGTCTACATTGCTCAACACAACAGATGGTGCTAGTTCTCAGAAGTTTTTTCTTCCCTTGCTTTAACTTAAAAGGAAAAAGGTTTTGAAGACATGAAAGATGACAGAAAGCTTACATTTTAGCTTGATGAAGTTAACTCAACATATGTGATGATTTTCATGAACAGTCCGCTGTCAAGGATCAGGATCTCTCAAGTTATTTGCAGTTTAAGGACATAGAAGTTGGCTCTTTGTGCCCTTCAGCTATTGAACAAAGAGGGTACCCACACAGTTGCAGGGCTTTCACAGACACAGTGTAAAGGAATTCAGCCAGCATCACCCTGCCAGGCTCAGAAAAAAAACTTCTAGTATTTGGTTCCGAATCCAGCCTGACTCCCAGGATGGGGTTTTGGGTTTTTTGTTATTTCATACCCAGCAGAGAACAATGAAAGGGCATACCAAAGAGTTGCAAGCATTTTGTTCCATTCAGTCTTGAACACTGCCTTTGCTGATATTTACCAGCTGAGTTTCTGAGTGGCAACTCCAAAACATCAGGTCTGTACTGAGGTATGAGCATATGCACCGTTAACAAGAGGACGTGTCTAGACTGCTTCTCCTTGGGGCACATGCATTCACTTCCCTTGTGCAGCAGACTTGTCCCTCTCCCAGCAGTCCCTACCCAACTCAGCCCCTGTGGATGGGACAGGGAAGAAGAAGGTGATGAGGACAAACACAGTAAAATGGCTGGCTCTTCTCCCTTTTTCATGCTCAGGTGGATGACTCACTACCTGCACATTACCTCAGGGCAGGCCAGTCCACGACTGGCAAAACACCCTGGATAGCACAGCCCTGACCTGCTGGGGAAGAGGATGCCTGAGACAGACACTCTTTTGCCACTGCCAAATCCAAAGCTACAACAGCTGCTGAGAAACCTAGGTCTTCCTCTCTCTGGCTTAAGGCTGCGATTTTGTTGCCTGAAGCATCTGCCTTCTTTTGCCTATGCCTAAAGCCCATCCTGTTTACCCAGAAGATGCAAATAGCAGTTTCCCCAGTACAGCAACTCTTTGAATACCATTTTCTGATTGTTATTCTGCTTGGTGGCTTAGCATACACTTTATTAACCTTTATTTAGTTTTCAAATTAGCAGGGTTTGTATCCTGATCAACTTAAGGTAATTTCCATGGCAGCTCCATCTGAGTATTCAGATCACTGACCCTGAAAACCTCATCCTAAATGTTGATAAAAGAGTTGCATTCTCTATGATGGGTCTCATTCCTTATAAGGACCCTACAGACTAAATGCAACTAAAATAGGGGCTTGAAAACTTCCCTACTCCTCCTCCGATTCCTGTCAGCTCCCCAGTTCTCACAATACCTACTGAGGCCAGTTTGTTGAACACTGCCCCAGATCCCTCTCCAGTAACTTCACACATTTCTAGGGAAGTTCAGTTAGAACAACCAGCAGACAGAGAAGGTAAAACCTACAACAGTTTTCATTGATGAAGCCTTCAGCTGCAAGACTCCCTGTGAGAGCACAGAGCTAACTTTTCATGGGCTGATGATAAAGGCACTTTTCAAAGCCAGAACAACGTTCATCTTTAGAAAATCATCTTCAGTCTAACAGGCTTACAGACAAATAGAGGCATTAAAATAACCACCTCTTATCTGTGGTACATCAAAGCTGTTTTTTCTCTTGCACAATATACAGAGTATTCAAGGTACAACATCTTGGTTGCTTGGTACTTTATACAGCTGCTTCTCCTCACTGAGGGAAACATAATTCAACATCAAGAGCTTCCCTCTGTTTCACAGGCATGTCTAGACATGAGTGGGAACTCCTACAGAGTGTTACTAAGAACTGGAGGAAAAGTGATTTTAAAAAGTCTAGAAGATGGCTGGGCTAGCAAACCTGGGCTCTGCCAGCTCATCTGAGAGATTTTGTACTTCTAAAGATGTTCTCTAAGCAACAGAATAATTCTCTTAAGAATAAGTAGTTGATACTAACTCCCAGCTGCCACTCTTACCTCGACCCCAGTCTTCCCATCACCACTGATACCACAATCTTGTTACCAGGTGCCTGCTTTTTCTAAGTAAGTTTGAAGACCAGAATATCTAGGTTGTAACCTGTATCCTGAGTACATTTTTCCCATCAGTATACCAATAAGCAGGTCAATTTAGTTGGCTGAAATGAGCAGTTTTTCCAGAAAATGTAAGCATCTCATCAAATGTTATATCCTTAAGCAAACCAGCAAAGGTTAAAACAGCATTAACATTGATGACCTGCTTACAAATTGATTCTCACACACAGAATGCAAGCAATTCACAATACTGTGCTAATTCAATAACTAGAATAGCTAGGAATCTTGTACTATGTTGTATTTTTAAATTAATTGGTGCTGTATCAATCTTAAATGTCGAGTACCACATTTCTAAGAGCTCTGCACCATCCACAAACATAACGGAAATGACAGGTATAATGCATCAAATCTTCTATACTAATAAAAATACTGACTGCTTTGTTTTATAAGGTCGTGGCTTACGGCTGTCTCTCAACAAAAAAAATCTTAATGCAACACTGGTCTTTGTATGATCTTCATAGTCAGACTTAATGAGGAGGAATCACAATTAATGGTCTCTACAAACCAATGGATCACGAATGACAGGATCTTATTCACAATTTATGAAGACCCTATTTTTTCTCTTGGTGGGAAGAGGGCAAGAAAACTGCAAAATGATAATGAAAAATAACTATTACACAGAATATGGTCATTTGGGTTTATAATCACAACCCACAGACTTGCCCATTGCAGGGGACTAACAGGCTGCAGGCTTGCAGCTCCAACAGGGATGAGATTTAAAGCACACTGACAGAAAAGTACTTGGTGTAGCATTTGCGAGTAAATCACCACTGTATAAAATGACCTATAGAGGGCATCTTCCTGCATGATTTGTGGTTTGAAATATGAATCAGAAGAGAGAGGCAGGAAAGGTACATGATGGGGGAGAGCTGAGCATGAAGGCAGACTTCCTCTGCTCACTTAGCAGTCTAGCAATAAATCGGTCACAATATCACAAGCTCCTTCAACCCTCAGAACCCAGGTTTCAAAATAAGCCTTATTCCGAATACCCACAACTCAAATCTAACTTGTGGGTCTAAAAGCTCATAGCCATCTGTGGCCCAAGCTGCAAGAGTTCCAGTTCCCTGACCTTTTCTAGTTTTATCTTTAGAGTAAAAAATTCCTACAAAATCTTGCGTTTATATCTTTGGGAATTTACAGAGTTGTCCCAGTCTTGACACAGGTTTTTAAAAAAAGGACCATGATATAGAAATTAGATATTTTTCTATTTAATATCCTGGAAAGAAAAAAGGGCAGGCAGTTTAGTAGGAAGTCTTTGAAAACCTCTGATACACATTTATAAATTAGCTCCACACAGCACGTGCTGCCAGTTCTTATTTCTGTTTAAGACATGAAATGCCTCCATTAGGCAGGACTTCAGCCAGTGAGGCTCAAATACCATATGCCTTCCTGCAGTCTGGGTTTATACTTTACGTGAAGGAGGCTCTGGAAGACCTTTCTTATTTACTTTCTCTGGTCTAATGACTCTTTGATTCTCTGCCTCAAGTTCAATGGGAAGCATGAAGAGGCTCCAGTCTGAACCAGCCAGGAGAGCCATCTTCAAAGCAGCCTTCAGAGAGGCTGGGGTGAAACATCTGAATCAACAAAAAGAAAGCAGACAAGAAATACCAACTCCTAGACCAGGACCTACCAAGTGTCAGTACTGATGCATTAAGCTTCACCTCTTCTCCCCAGCCTTTCAACAGTATTGCCCCTCTTTAGATCACAGGGTCATTTTAGACTCCTCCTAAACTGTATGTAGCTCTGCAGATCTCTGGGAGACATCATTGTCACCTGTAATAGGTTGCACAGTCACCCTAGAGCTTAGACCAGAAGTGTCAGTGGTGCAGTGCCCAAGATGCTCAGTGGCTCAAACCCTTGACTTCTTTGGCTCAGTAAGACCTGCATGCCAGAAAAGAAAGCAAGATGACCTCCCTTCATCAGCTTTCACTTGAAAGGGGAAAATACAAATGGAAGTATATTGCTAAAGTATTAGTAACCATATAGGAGAAGCAGAGGTTCACATAGATTGAATAGTTCCACTACCTGCATCAGCTATCACAATTAGAGCATTAAACCCCCCTAATTTAGTAATTACACCTCACATAAAGGCATGTGTCCAAGTGAACAGCAACATCTACAGGCTCTTTGCTTTCCTCCCCTCAGCATTTACAGAGAAAACAAACTGGTGCTACAAAGGCAACTGGACAGCCTGCAGTCAAACACGGCAGCAGCCAAGGTGCCTGTGCCCTGCCACCCTGGAGCAGCCGGCCATGGGCTGCCTGGGGTCTGGTAGAAGCGTGACTTGCAGCACAGCACTGCAGAGGGTTTGAACCAAGGTGCTCAGTAAAACATGCTTTGCTTGCTTACTACTAGAGACCGTGCCTTTTTGCAACAGAGGGCAGTGGCAGAAAAATAAAAACTGGAGTGAGCTTGGAAGCCCTTTACTTGTGGTAAACCATTATAAAAATACTGTTGTCAAAGTGAGCATCACTGGTTCAAAGCTTCCATGACCCCTCCCCTACTCCTCTCCCCCTTAGAAAAACTTTTAGCACCTAAAACTAGATGTGTTTTCCATCTTAACATTTTGGTTAAGCAAACCCACTGATTGTTTTCCCTGTCTCAGCCAGTTACCACAGAGATACAAATGAAGGTAGAGTGACAAACTTTGGCACAATAATTCCAGCTATGACATAGACTGTGCAGTCTTAGATTAATTATTGAATTGGAGTGAATAGTTACAAAGAGAACTCCTGTTTTCCTTCTGCAGCAATACATGCAAATCAGAGCAGGCAGCTGGTGACATCAAAAGGCCTGGCCGGCACATCTGATTTTCTCCTTGCATCTGCATAAATCCACCGATTCAGATTTATACTGGCGTGGAATAGAAAATAATCAAAGCCAGCGTGCACTATTTGAGTTAGGGTGGAAAATGTCAGCAACCTTAATCTTTATAAGAAATCAATCAAGCAGGGCTTTAATATGGTCTTGATGTTATACCCGGAATCTGCTATTGCATAATGATAGATGCATGGTAGGTAACACAGCTTGAAAGCAGGGAAGAGATAATTGAAATACACGTGTAAACTATTAGACTATTACTCCCCGTGGGGCGGGCAGGGGGAGCAGTACAGGATGGCTTCCAGGTGCAGCTCCTGGAACCTGAACTGCCCAGTTGCATCAGCCCCAGGAGGAGACACACAGCAAGGGAGCAGGGAAGAACAATACCCCTCGTTTATTGACTTAAAATCCAAAATAAAGCTACAGATGCACACAGTATAACTACAAATAAAAGCTGTGACACGGCAGTAGGGCAGATCCTGGTTAGGACCCTGTAGCTAACAGGCTGCTTTCCTTTAGATGGACTGATAGTGGCAGGAGACGGGGAGAAGGAGGAGGGTAGAGGGAGCAGGGGAGGTTTGAGGGGCTAGCAGAGACACCATCAGCAGTGCCCTGCCCTGGGCTAACTCCAGCTTGCAACCTTTTAGCAACAGTAGTGACTCTAAATTCAATGTACTCCAAATAAAGCCAGTGCTGCACACACCCCGTGCACACCCCCCTCCCTTTGCAGCATGGAGCGCACAAGCTGGGCCAAACAGGCTGTGTACTGGTAATGGTGTGATGGGAAAAGCCTTCAGGGTGACAGGACACAGAAACAAAACAATCAGTAAAATTTACACAGGGGTCTAATGGTTCTCAATAACCATAAGAGCAGAAAAAACACCTTTAAAATCATCAGTGCATCTTCTACTGTAATACATCTGAGGATTCAGCCCTAATACTTCATTTTTATCCACACAGTTATTTTAGTCTCTCATGTCTGATGACTTCAGAAGTCATCCCATGCAATGCTCAGGAAACAACTGGAAAGCAGATCAGTTTGCAGGGACATATTTGGCATGGATTAGCTATTATGTCTAATTATTAGCACTGATGGAAAATAGGACTGCATCTTTTTACATAGCGATAAGTGTCAGAACTGTCCTTAGCTGTGAAAGAATAATTAATACAAGAAATAAAGCTGGAACATTTCATATAAACATGCAGATGCACAAATGGTAAACTTGTAAAGCTGTGTGCTCATTGCAATGCTATAGAAAGTAATAAAGCAGATGTAATTAATCTTGGCTATAAATGCACAAAAAGCCTGTGCATTTACCCGTCAGCCACAGCATATGGTCTCCTCGCAGTTGTGATTTCCACCCCACCCCCCCCCCCAAACGCTCCTGGTCCAAGTGGATTTTGTTCCATCATCCCCCCATCCCTGGCCAGTTCCCATAAAACATGGAGAGATGGTTGAACTCTTTCAAACAATCATTCCAGCTTGACAGCAAGTTTGTTTCTGCTTTACACTCTGAATGGGAAGGAAAGCTGAGCGACATTGCAAGTGATGACATCAGCTTTAATACAGACTCAAGTTTAGATTATGTATAAAACATCTCTTCAGCAATTCCCTAAACCATCAGTATCTTTCCTGGCCTCCGATTGCAATGAGTTAGCCAAAAAAGATATGTTTCACGTAGCACACTTGAGAAAGTGGGTTCTGGAGATCTTTGCTCCGGTGATAGCTTGGAGCTGTATGCAGCGTAAACGCCCTGCACGAGGGGACTGAAACACTGTGAACTGAGCTGGCATGTGCTCCTGTCTCCCAACACAGAACTTTAATGCTGACCTCCAAAACCCCATTTCTGTCCCACACCACCACTTTCTCCCACCCTTCAGAGAGCTGCTAAGTGTAAAGCAATGGAGGACTTCACAGCTCTCCCCAGTGCTCAGGGGATTCCTGACCACTGTGCAAGGTGGGTGTCCCATGGGGGCTGGCTGCCTCCGTTGCAAGGTGGCAGCACTCAGGCAGACACCAGCAGGACAGCCGAAGCAGCAGAGGATCCAGCCCACAGCCTGTCGCAGGCTGGGTTGATCAAGCAAGTCCTTTCAGGAGCCAGCTGGCGCATTTAACCTGAAGATGTTCTGTATTTGCAGCATCAAAGTATTTTCATCAAGACCTGGGCTATTTGATGTGCACATGGTTCTCATTAGTAAGGAATGGTTTGGGCTCCATGAAGAGATTAACTTTGGTGAACTTGTTCATTGGGTAAAAAACAACTTTCAGATGCAGAATTTCTGTGATCCTTACTTACCCAGGATGATTTTATGATATGAAATAAACCAGTTGCAAAATCAGTCTTGCTTCTTGCAAACTCTGGGAGCAAACAGCTATAAAGGGCATATTCATCAAAGGTTAGTGCTCAGAGTGAAGGAGTCCATATGGCTTTAGACTGGAGGTAGAGGGGGGTAGAGGCAAAGGAGGGGGAAGAAGGGGGAAATTTCACTGAGGCCAGAAGCCATGAGAGCTGCTGAATATTTGAACAAGAGCACTGCATCAAGAGGCCTGAATGCTATTTCCAGAGATAAGTCTAACAGACAGCAACTTTGTCAAATGCTAAAAAGAGAGAGTGGGTCTCAACACATCTGGTACTGCATTTACCATGCTCACTAGAGTGGCTGAAGAAGTCAGATGAGCATGTACATTGAACAATAAAAAATTCTGGAAGTCAAAATTGGGAATTTTTAATTTCAAAATATTTTCATCTCATTATTTGTATATTTCTCATAGCTATTCTTCAAAAGCTACTAAATATTGCACTATTGTAAGATCCAGAATAATACACTAAGTAAATTTATTCCAAGAAGGAAGAGCTTTATTGCCCTGAAAGGTTTCCCCAGTTATTCCAAAGTAATGTAGTCCATACCTTGAACAAGTGTTGAGAGCCTCCCACTACAGAAAAAGGAATTTAAAAGTTCTGGATATTAAAGCTGAATATTTAAAGTCAACAATAAAAAAAACTATAAAAATGAAGTGTGCTGACAAATGAGAAAGAAAATTGTGTTGATTCAATTTAAATATAAAAAAAAAATCTATAGGTAGTAAGCAAAAAGATCTCAGGAAGAAATAGCTGTTCCTTGTCAGCCAAGGATAAGGAAAAATAGAAGATGGACAGAAAAATGGACTTTAGCTCCTCTCACTGTGGACTCCATCACCCATTTCTGTGGGAGCTGCTCAGCACTCACAGCTGGTACCTCCAAAACAGTGCTGCAGATAGTCTCCAGTTTGCCAGCAGTCTGATACAAACTGGGCTGCTCTGTAGGAGCTGGGGATTAATGGGTGAACAGGCCAGTGCCCCAGGGGCATGACCCAAGGTATCATACTGCAGTTTAGCTGGCATTCTCACCAGACCTGCTTCTACCCCATATATCACAGAAAGAAAAAAAATAGTTTAAAGTGTCAGTATCATCAAGAGATTTATAAATGGTGAGGTTTAGTTACAGCAGATTGAATTCGTGTCTGCATCTTATCAACTTGTGGCTGAATTATGCCACAGATCTCAAGTCTAAGGCAAGGCGCATGGAACAGACATGCTATTCATTTGCATCCAGGGCTCAAAGGAAAGGGCCAGATGTGGGAGGTAAGGTGAAGTATCATTTAACCATAGACATTAAATCCAGATCTTAAAGTGTGCCAAGGGAAAAAAAAGAAACAAGTGAACAAACCCATCTGTTGTTGTTGGTTAACTCGATTATAGCCCCACCTCAACATGGAAGAAATTCCAGTGTGCTGCACAGCTTTTCACTGTGATGGAGCTGACTGCATCCCTGAGCTTCCCCAAGAGTTAAAGGGGAATACTTTATGCAACTAAAAGTTGTGAGATAGCTGATCACATTTTCTTCTTACCAGCACATGCTGTACAACCAAGACAGAGTTTAAGTTGGCAGAACTGGTATTCAGAAAAGCTTGCAACACACTATCAGACTTCCCACAGCTTCTTTACACTTCCTCATGCTGAAGCAGAATGAAAGTTATTCCAAAGACTGAGAAAATGTCAGTTTAAAATATTCCTGTGAGAATTTGGCACCAGTTATCTTGCTTAGTGTTTTCACAGTAAATTAATTAGCTCTTCTACAGACACATTTTCTATTTATAACACTTTCCTCTGTGATACTGATGCTGACTTCTTCCTGCCTAAATATTAGATGCCATCTGTGGGTTCCCCGTTGTTTCACCCACAAGTCAAACAAACAAACCACAACAGAAAGCACTGCTATCGGTGCATTCAGAAACAGAGCTGATGGTATATTTTAAATTTAACAATATATAATGGACAATATGTATACATAGAAAAACAAAAAGAATTACACAAGTAGCTGCCCTGGCCTTCTGTGACAAAAGGATGTTGACCCACCTTCCCCCCAACACTGAAGGTGTTGCCCTAACCACAGGGATTCATACATCCCCACGATCTTTACCTTCCATTAAAGTAGCCATTAAGAAACTGAACCCAAACACCATCTTCAAAGCAGCCACTAGAGGAACACCCCATGCAAGCTTTCAACACTCTGAAGCCAGCTGGAGAGCAGGTAAAACATCATGAAGGAATCTTGCAACTAAAAAGAAAAATAAAATTCAATTTCTCACTGAACACTGTGGAGAAACAGAATTTCCTGCCTTTGCCACCCAAGTCTTTGCTTTCTGTCCTCCCATCTCATGTTAGCTGCAGACTTTGGCCATCCCTGAGTAGCAAGGCTGTGCAGGTTCATAGCACCCACCCTGACGGCATTTCTTCCAACCCCCTCCTCATGGTGCCTGTTGCCAGTCTCCCTCCAGTCCACCCATCAGACCTGGGGCAGCATCCCACAGGAAACAGTGAGACACCAAAGGAAAACAGCCCTACTATCTATCAGGCACCTCAGGATCCCCACCAGAGAGGACATTTTATGTTACCCTCTCTTGTCTGCAGCAGCTCTCCTTCACCTCCAGGGGACCAGGCCAGGAATTATAAACTCTGGTTATAAATAATAGTATGGGACCGTTTATGATCTTTAACAATTTCATGTGGACAGCATCCTCCTAGATAGGATAAAGCCAACAATAAAAAGCTGTTCCACAGCCTGGTCTGGAAAGTTTTTGGTGGGTGGATTGGAGTTCGGTCTTTTAAAATTTTTTAAATTTTTTATTTCTCTTTAAAGATATCAGACTCCATAATGATTATTCCAAACTCTTATGATTTCTAATAGCACATTTGCCAAAAGGTGTTAGGAAGAGATATAGACATTTTAATGTCTTTTTCAGCTTTGTCATTCCCTCCCTTTCTCTTATAATAGCATGCAGCTTTTCTATAGCAGTTTCTGAAAGAAATCTTAAAGGACTGTGAAATGATGATAATAATATGCACAGGGAAGTGAAATAAATTGTGAAAAACCACACAACAGACCATAGCCAAGCTAGTAAACTTTATATACCCACCACCTAACTCCACTGCTTTCTTCACTGGACTGCTCTGTCTCTTCATAAAGGTTTCAACTTATTAATAAAATGCAGAATAAATTATAGGTTATAGGAAACAAAATGATAGATAGAAAATACTTTAAACTTTGCTTTAATCCCAAGAGGTGGAGCTGCCATCTCATAATAAATTTCTTGTAATCCCCTACAGATAAATAACATTTAAATTTAAAAAAAAAAAAAAAAAAAGGACTTCAACTGGGAATAGGTAGCCGGTATGCTTCAGCTGGAATCCTGAAACAGTTATATAAAATTCCTGCCCTCCACCCTGAGAATCTAATTTAGTGCTATCATTAGAAATATGTTGAATAAGAGTTTTGTTCAAAAACTTTTGTTCTTTTGTTAAAAAAGAAAAAAAAAATCAATCTTAACTATTGGAAGGGATATAGCTCATGAGAGTATACAGGGGAGGGGGTCAAGAAAAAAAGGCCGAGAAGTCTTTGGAGACAGGAAAAAGTGGTGTGAAAGGGATGCACGTGAAGAACATATATTTATCTGCAGTGACCTGCAGACTCCAGAGAGTGGAGAACCCTGCATGATGCATCCAAGAGATTGTTGCTCAAGCAACAGCAGAGATAAGTGTTATGCACTGAAAAGAGTATGAAGGAAAAGCTGTTGTCAGTCTAACAATAATTTTCTTTCTCTAGATATAGTATGATAGGAAAGGAAAACATATTGCCTTCATGAATTCTTATCAACATTTATAGTGTCCTTATATACCGTGCATTAATATTTCACACATTCAAGATGTATGAAAGTGTCTCTATACCACAAACATTTTCCCTTCAACATGCAGCAGAAATTCTTGGAGATGTGCATTATCGTAGATCAATTACTTTGTAAACATTTATCTACTATAGCTTTTCCCAAAGCTTCATACAGGACCCAAAGATCTATTTCATTTGGTGCTGCATATAACCAAAACTAAAAGTCAGTGTCTAGAGTGTCAATGGTCTGAACTCAATTCCATGAATATTGATCCATTTTCTCCTTCACATTATCATCACCATTTCTGATTTAGCTCTGGACAGGAAAAAAAAAACAACAAAAAAAACCAAACAAAAATTTCTTGACCAAACATCCTTGTACACCTTGGAAAACAACTGATAAGCTTTATACCTCCCAGTGGCTCACAATACCAATTCACAGGTATAATCAGTTTTTCATCTTGGCTAACACACCATAAAGATCACTAGTCAGCTAATGGTTGTATCTGTTTCTTTCCTTAAAAAGCTGGGGAGATGTCAACAAATTTAGCTGTAGCATTAAATAAGTCCTCAACCCTGTTTTCAGAGATTACTGCCTCCACACCAGCTAGAAGCAAAAAAATCAGTCTTCTCCAGCTGCAGCTTTGAGATTCTTCAGTAACAGTTTAAACACAGATTTTTGCAAAAGTGAAGGCAAAGTTTCAGTATCCTTGAACAAAATCCTCAACTACAACCACTTAAGACTGCAAGACAACTAATTAAATTATTATTAAGACTCTAAACAGTCACATTCCAGAGGTATTATAAGAACAAGACACAAATTCTGAAAAGCTTTGAAGCTATAGCGCCCTTTGCGTCTATAACAAGTGCTTAGATTCAGCAGCTTTGCCTTGAATACACGCTTCTTAATACATTAAAGTCCATCAAATTCCTGCAAGGTCAGCATAAGGTGTTCTTGGCCAAATGCCTTCTAACCCTTGCACATACAAACTCCAATAGTAGAAGAAAGTGAAAGTGGAATACACTCCCATGATCTTACAGATCATCTCTATGCAAGTTTTAGCAGGAAGTAATGTAATGATTAAATAAGATTCAAGTTAAAAGCAATGAGGACTTCAGAGAGCAGGAAAGGCAGAGGAGGGAGAAGGAAGTGTGACACAAATAGAAAGAAAAAAGATCCAAAAGCAGAGGCATGAAAAAAGAAAACAGACATACAAGAAGAAATTGAAAAATTTTGAAGCAAAGCGCACACACACACAAAAAAATCAATTCACTTGAAACAAAAAAAAATTATGTACTGTATTTTCATAAGTCTTCTATTTACACAAATCAGAGATGCAGTAGGAACTAAGGGGAAATTAAACACTAAATTCCTCCTTAATCACATATAGCGGAATGTAGTTTGTAACATGGTTCTCATAATAAAATGGACATACCAGAGTCACTTACTGATATTAAGCTTGTTTTATCTTTTTAAGGACTCTTTCTAGGAAAAACAGTTTCATCATGAGAACATACCCAGTAATTACATACAGATCTTTCCCCTTCTCAGTGATGAAGTACAAGCCGTGCCTAGGCTCAGCTTGCTGTATGGCTAGTACAGCATCAAAGAGGACTGAACACCCATCAGCTCTCCTAGAAGTCCTCAACTACTAAACTGGGAAAGCACCTAGTGTGAATAAGAGGGGAATGATGGATATGAGGAAATATTCTTTTGACTTTTATGTTAAAGGTTCTTCCAGAAACAGTTTATATCCAGGCAACTAGTCTTACCAGTGCCCATAGCTTCCTAATCAAATTAGAAAGATTGAGTCATTAGGGTCAAGTGACCAGCCACAAAATGATTAAAGACAGTAATCAAGAAATTGAAACTAATTAGTACCTAAGCCTATTAAAATGGCTTAGAAATAAATTACTTCTACACAAATTTACATCCAGAAATCCAATTTTGAAAAGTAATAGAAGTTTCAGAAATTAGTAGGTACAAGTTACAATATTCCTGAGTAGAACAAAGTGCACTGGCTTCCACTGGAACACAGCAGAATACAGGAAAAAAGTGCATGACTCCAAGTCAGCATTTTCAGGTGAATAAGCAGATTTTTGAAGGGTCAAGTGTCACAGGGCTTGAGTAGTCTTGCACAAGTGTCACAGGGCTTGAGTAGTCTTGCACGGACTTTATGGTTAACTCATTGCAAGAGAGCAAGACTACATCTTTAAATGCCTAACTTCAGGAAATGCTACTCCTAAACATAAGAGCAATAAAAATAATTGTTTTCAGAAGTTCTGAGAGGCTAAGGGGAGAAAGCTAGAGAACAAGTTATCTCTCTCAATTTGTAGTTGTTAGAAAACCTCAAAGTCTGAGATTTTGGTTTACGTGAACACCCAGAAGCTGAGGTACCCTCTTGGGCTTGTTTAGTATGCAGTACTGGATGAGATGCCACTAAATTTCTAGCCTTTATTAATGGAAATACTGCAAATACAACACTTCATCATGGCATTTCAGCATATTTGTATTTATTCTCCATTAAAACCAAGAAATGGAGATGAGCATAAAAATTAGAAGTTATGGAGAAGAGAGAAACATCATGCAACTAATTTAGGTGTCAAGTTCAATTCTGATTTCACTTAAGAAAAGGATTTTGACTTGTTTTTATTAGGAACATGAATCCAAAGAGATTTATATATTTACTATATATGTTATGCATGTGCACAGACAAAGTGCTTTTGGAGACAACACTTCTAAGAACTGTTAAATTAATCACATTTTTCTTTCCATAGCTGAGGTTTTCTTGCTATCCCAGTCTCTGTTGAAAACTGTCAATACATTTTAGGGAGCACACTTTCTTGCATCTCAGAATATCTTATTTCAAAGTACAGTACAGATTTTTTCTCACTGGAACAAGTTACATCACAATATGCGTAACTAACTGGATAATCAAGAGTAATAATATAGCAAGTGTTTTTTAAGTTCAAAATTAGTGGTTTGATAATTATAGTCAAAAAAAACCCCCAGAAAGATTCCTTTATTTTTTTTTTTTTAGCCATAGTTATTTTACTCTAACTCTTTACATTTTGATACGTTTTTTTGGCTGCAGCATCATCCCAGTTTGTAGAAAAATGAGTTTGCTCTCCTATTCCATAATGCAATCATACCTACCTACTACAAAAAAGCAAACATCACCTCTTTTGATGCAGCAAGAGGCTAACTCCTAAGATTAATTATACTGCTTTTCTTTCCTTTTGGAAAGCTTACCAAAAAAAGTGAAAGCAGCATCCTTACTGGAAGAGTGAGGGAGGAAAGGTGCTCCTACGCATCGTGCAAGCAGTGAAGTTGTGCCAAAAATATTAGACAGTTATGTGAATTCCACCTATGCTTAGGCCAACTTTTCTTCTTGTAAACACCACTGAGGTTAGAAATTGTGGGAGTAGGGGGTGTGTTTTGGTTTTGTTTGCTTTTTTGAAGAGGTTTTGGGAGCTTTTCTTATTGTTTGGGTTTGGGGTTTTGTTTTTTTGTTGTTTGTTTGTTGTTGTTTTTTTTTAAATAAGGAAGTCTTGGAATCAGTCTTGGACTACCCTTTTTCAACTCTGTCAACTCAAATGCAGCTGAGGATATATGGGATACTGGAACAATAGTTGTCTGTCAGACACTGTAATTTCAACTGAATGAGCTTATTTTTAAAAAGCAACGTTCTTTCCATTGAAGGTTTTATTTTATTTCCTTTTAAAGCATGCACTTGAAAACTCTGATGCAGAAAAATATGTCTCAAAGAGAAACCCTGGCAATCATCAGGAACAGAAATTGTAGACCTTATACCCCATCACCACACTCTGCTTTAAGAAGTTAAGCAACAGTCACATATTTTAGCTTTCAAGTGAATGAAAAATTACATTCCTTTTCAAACTTCTCTCCTTTCTTTCTTACTTAACCAGTCCTTATTATTTTTCATCTGCTCACTCAATTCTTGCCTCAGCTTGTTCACTAGTTCTCTATGCCTTCTCTCTCTGTTCTTCCCCTTACAAAATCACATCAATTCTTTCAGAGCTATGGCTGTAGCAGTATCTCACACCCCTCTCTGATGGCCCTGACTCCAGTCATTCACTTTCTCTAGAGCAAATGCCAGGGCTCTGTACAAAAAGAACCGTCTGGTGCATGTTAATTGAGTTTAGATATTGAGAATGCAATTTTTAACCATACCGTACTGTCCTAGCCATAAAAGCATAAAACAAAGCAAACACAAGCTGCAGATTTTGTTAAGACCTGCAGGTGATTGCTTTTTCATCACTGTCTAAAGTGGGCATGCAGCTGAGGTTCGGTTCCTCTGGCCTGAGGCAGGGCTGCTCTAGTTGGTGGGAGAAGGCAGCTCCAGCTTTGGTCAGGGTGAGGGTAGAAGCACATCTGGACTGAGGTGCAGGGAGGCACCGGTGTGCCCTGCTGACTCCTTCAGTAGAGCAGGGGGCCCTGAGCTCACCTTTTAGATGCCTGTGCACGCTGGTGTGGGCTGCACTCATGTCAGCAGTATTAACTACCGAGATTACTTAAAATTTGCCCCAGTAAATGGATTTCTGCAAGTGCATCATGAACCACACAGGACAGCACACAACTCTGCCTGCTGTCTTACACAGAAAAGAGTTGATAATAAAAATGACATGCATAGCACATTTCTTAGTGTTACATGAGATAAGCAGCATGTCTGGCAGTAATTCAGTTTGAGCTTGTTATATTTCTAGATGTGTGTGTTTCTTGAGGTTTGGCTACCAAATGTTGTGCTCTAATTACCATAGCTTCCTGACGTTCTCTACCCCCTGTGAGATATTTTCGCTGGGTGTATTGTGTTCTTTGCAGTAGTAGCAGCTGCTGATAGTCACCTGGATGCATTCATCAGAGCAGAGCTTCTTAATGCTATTTCAATCATTTATGCAGGAAAATCAGCACTAAGCAACCCCAAATCCCTCTACTCCTCCTTGCTTACGTTAAGCCTTCAGTCATCCTGGTTACTGTGCTGTAAAAGTATGCAAGTCAGTTGCTTGTTATCATTGAAAATGTTAATTTAGTTCTACTATAAAACAAACCCAGTCCTAACAAAAATGACAGAAAAAAAAAAAAATCAAAATCACATTAAAGTAGTTACAACAAATTTCCCAGGTAATGAAGAAGGTATGGTCCTTCATTTCCACCTCTATCATTAGTTACACATGTTGTATTTTAAAATATTTTTCCATGATCATGGTCTATACGCCCTGGGAAAACAAGTATCTGGGGGAGTGAGAGGAATTTGCTGAGGAACATTTCTCTAACAGTAGTTTTTTCATCCATTGATTTACAAGCCACTGATTTACAAGCTGTGAATGAATAGTAGCCTTCAACAACAGGAAGCCATGCCATTGAGAAACCCTATAGCGTCAGGTGGAGCCTGGAGACAAGCCTGTCTGCTAGCAGGGAAATTCACTCCAGGAGCCCCCTGTAATCAGAGCTGTTAACCAGAAGGAAATGTCTTCAGTACTCTTACATGGCCCTTAATCAGATACTGACAGAGTCCCTTTGATCAATGCGTTTTCAAAACGAGGGTAACTGCAGTTTACAGTATGTCTACACAGATTTCACAGCCAGTTCCCAATGTGCACAGTCAGAGGAATTACTCCGACTTCACCCTCTGCTCTCCTTTTGCTGTCTCAGAAGACTGAGTCAAAGAGACTTAGAAATTAGCAACGCAGAGCGCTGCAGATGCTTAATGGCTTTGCCGGTCCCCTGCACGCAGCAGGGAGGCAACCTTCACTTTTGTATCTCATAGCATTTTACAGCCTTCGAGATGGGGCAGCAGGAGAGAAAGCACACTTGATCAGCTATTTTTGAAGGGTCCAGGCTGATGGGGAGCCAAGGCTAGAGAATCAGACTAAAACAAGCTCCCACACATTTATTGTGATCTAAATAATATCATAAGGAAAGTATTACTGACCCTATATCCTGGAAAGCTACCTCAGAGTGAACTACTTAAATCAGCTACTAAGCATTGGATGTGTAATAACTTACAGAGGAGTACTGCATGAAAACAATTAGCTTTACCCAGAAGTGTATAATGCAAAATGCTACAGCATTTGGTGTAAGAGGAGAAGCAAAGGGAGGCAGCTATCGACATTCCCTGTTCATCACTTCAGCGGCATTCTGCAACAGGAAAGCTGTCACACTCCAGGACCAATTTCTTCAGTCATAAGAATAATTTAGGAAATGTGAAAGGCTTGTGTGTTTTCACTGCTTGAGGAAAGGGCCTCTGTTTCTAATAAGCAGAAGACCACAACAAGAGGTTCCACACATTACAGAAGGAAAAGAGTGAAAGAACAGGAGACTGAGGGCATGGCAGGGGAAGATGGTTTTAAGTCCCCTTCCACTAAAAGAATGTGCTGTGAGCAGAGAGATCATCAGGAAAACCAGGAATATATTAATCAGGCAGTCATTCCCCATCCTCTTACATCACCTGGTTGTACCCTGGTACAGCAGGGGTCCAAAGCAGTGGGTGATCGTACATAGCATACGCAGTGAACTGTGTAGCACATATGGTATGTACATTGCAGAAACATAAGATAAAAGCTCACCTGCTGTTCTGTGGCTTTCTTAATAGAGTGCCTATACACCACCGGGTGAATTAAGAGTAGAGTAGCAGCTTTAACTCTAGATTTCCTCACCTCTGTGTTCGAACGCTTTTCTTGTTTAATTTAAGTACTTATTAAGTCACTGAGGAAATGAAGGAAATGAAGAATGTGATGTTAAGACAGAGTGTAATTTAAATGGAGCAAAGGAGCCTTCTCAATTTTATACAGTCTTATTACATAGTAAAAGATACCCCCCAACACAAACCAGATATAAGACATTTATTCCATAGCAGTTGTACTCTGTAATAATAACAGCAATAAGTACATGCATTAAAAAAAACCAAAAAACCACAAGTGGCTCAAAAAATTGGAAGAATACTAGCACTGTTGTTCACAAGCACGTCAAGGAATCAGACAAGACCAAAACTATCATTCAAATGTCCTAAAATGCTGCACACCTTCAACAATGAAGAAAATATTAGAACAGCTGAAAAATAAATGGTGTTTCATTTTGAGTTTGATACTGCATCTGTATGCAATGTATGCATGTTTCATTAGGCATACAATTAGTTCGGATAATGGCAGCACCCAGAAAACTCAGAGCATTTGATGGCTGAGATCTTGGGTTTACTGCTTACCCCTTTCTCCTCTGACTATAGAAGGAGACAAGATAAAGTATTACACCCCAGATTCATCCTGCCTAATTTTTGGTGTCCCAGCTAAGAAAATAGTTTAACAAAAATAAACAAGAGTTCCATAACTTGATCTGGACCACATATGAAACTTGAGATTTTGTTGGTTCTTATTTTGGTATTTTCCCAAAAGAAAACTATTTTCTAGGACTTTCTCAACACCAATACCACCTGCTATACAAGGCATATCATACGATCCTGGTTTTCTACTAAATTAATTTTAGGTTTTCCTTCATACATAAAGTTGACTTATCATGGATCCACATGATGTTGCTTGTAGTAAGAATGACCTTCTAAGTAATCATTTCTCTCTTTAAGGCTAATTCTGCCATTCATCTACTGCAACCTTTTAATACAGAAGTTTTCAGAAACAGTTTTCTACTGTTTCATGCCTTATTCCATGATACCTGAAGAACATCAACAGACAATAAGAACAGTTATTATTGTTGTTTTCTGTTCCTTTCTAAGGAATTGTTATCCTTGTTGTCAAGCATTATAACAAAAAAAAAAATGTTTTATGAGCTATCATAAAACACAAAGTAATCCTGCCCTTCAATCTGTATGTATTTTCATGCTCTCATTCATCCATATATTCCCTCTGTTTAAGAAAAAGAGAACAAAGGAATGGTAGGGTGGGATAAAGATTCAGCACAGGTTTAATGCAGCTGTGTTGTTGATAAGTGACTAAACAAGCGTAATACACCACCAGAAAGTTGCATTGTACAACTGTGCACTGAATTACAGGAGTGCCTATCCTTCATATTTCAAGAGAAGAGGCCAACTTTTGGGAGGAGTTCTTGGTTTTGCCTCAATCTCTCTCCCTCCTCACCTCTCTGTTGAATTCTCAAACCACTGCAGGGCTCATGCTCCTCCACCACCAGGAGCGGAGCCAGGTGGCCAAGCAGCTCCTGCAGAGCTCAATGCTGACCCACGGTCAGCAAGTGTTCAGAAATAAGTGGTGCTCAGCAGGAATAAGAGGCTACTGGGCACTTGGTAGGAGCAATAAAAATCCAGAATTTTAACCCACTGTGAGATTCTTGCCTCAGTATTTTGGTTCTTGCTCTTGATCTTCTGTTAAAACTTTTCATAAAATAAGAGCTGAAAAAAATTAAAGTTTTTCTTTTTCCTTCCTCTAAGATTTGTGTTTATCCCTTTCACAGTGAAGCATGCTCTTTTGTTGTACCATGATGCTTTTTGTCTTCTTATCTGCAGCATGGACAAGAACTTCAAGGATGCATGACCTTTCCTGTGAGAATTGAGACCAATGCATCACTTTAGAAGCCTGACATCTTTCCTCCCTATGCCCATTCTATAATCTTTTATTTCAGCAAATCACCTTTTTGCAGCACAGAGGAAACCAACCCAAAACGTGGATAGGGAAGTTTTTATTCAAGTTCTTAGGCAGCTGGGCTCCTTGATAGCCAAAGACAGTTGATACAAATTGAAACAAAAAGAGAATAACACTAATGAGCCCAAATACAGCTTCAGTGAGCTTGGTTAGCCTAGAGCTTTGTGCCTGTCCTGAGAGGGCTCAAGTGTCTTGAGGAGATAGCAAAGCATGGAAGTGGAAATTCTTAGCTGTTGTATGATGGATGTCAGATGTCAGTGCGTTGTTGTCCTTGTGGATGTTTACACATATACATTTTTAAAGCAAAACATAAACAAACAAGTGAAACCACTGTGTAAGCCTAAATACAAAAGCAACCTTGTGTGCTAGCCCATAGATTGAAAGCAGATGTAGGACTTTGTTAATTAGGCCTGAATCAAGCTGCCTGAAGTGCATAAAAGCAGTTGTTTTGGAAATGAAGGGAGGGACTAGGGTAATGTAAACACAATTTATCTTTTTGCTGCACGTGGCAACAGATTAAAGTAAATGCAAGCAAATTAATCATGGGGGGGGGAAATCTTCAGGGAGGGCTCTTACACACTATCATCCTTCAAAAATGAAATGTTTAAGAGTTGATGTTTTAGAGCTTGTATTCTAATTTTTCAGATCTGCAATCTGATTGAAAAGCTGATCTATTTTAGGAAGTTCCATATTTATTGAACACATACCTCTAAAAATGCATAAGTGACTGCGAATTCATCAGGAAGAGTTTACCAACAGATGCCTGACCTGGTCAATGGGATTGCCTGCTTTGCAGCATTTGGATCAAGACCTCGTTCTTGGGAAAGATTGAACACTAGCAAAGGATTTTCCAGATGAATGACACTGATAGAAAATGATGCTTGGAAGAAGTCGCTGTAGATGTATCATATCATTTCATAAAAGTTTGTTGGGTTTTGTTTTACAAAGAATTGAAACACTTCCTATTCTTTATACAAAGAATTGAAGTTTGACTGCATATCAGCAGTACACAGAATTCATAGGTTGCTTCGATATCCTTTCAAGGTGAATTGGACTCTCTGAATGTTGGATCTAATTATTAAGGCTCCTCTGACATACCCACCTAAATGTGAAATTCCTTTGTGTATCTCACTGCAGATGCTGTCAATCACGCACAGTACACAAACACATTTTATTAAACTTAATGAAAATGTTACATTAAACACTGAAGTCATGTAGGATAACAATCCATTACTTACAGTATTATCACACAGATGAAAAAAATCCAATTTTTTCTTTGAGAAATAAGATCTGATGTTTATTAACCGCCCCTAGCTATACTGGGGACATCAGTATTATAAACATTCACTACTCAATCTTCACTTACCATTCTCATCACAGAACTCAAAGTGTTGCCATTATGTGGAAGCAGGATTTTAGTGAAGTAATGCCAAAAGCCAAAGCATCGCAGAAGACCTGCGCTTCTCTAGGATTAAACACATGCATTCCCACCATACCTACTTTCATAACAGCAGCATTATGCTTCTTTGTCTCCAATTTTCCCCCTACTCATCATATGAAAAGGAGACTAGAACAGCGCTAGTCTATTGTTTGTTACAAGTTGAGTCACATTATGCATCCACTATGTATGGGAACACAATATTCCAGGTTTCTACACCAAAAGACAGTTAAGAAGGAAGGAGGGTCTCGAAGGCCCCTCAGTACAGCAGCATTGTACCCCAGGGCTCAGCTCCAAAGCTTGCCAGCAATTTTTTTTTTAACCTTGAGCAAGTCACTGAGGTACACTTATTTTAAGGACATTGTCCTAATAGGCTTTGTAAGAAGTTTAAATACCTGTCTCCCATTTTTTTAAACTAGTTGCAAGGGCATACAAGTTTCTACTAGTAAACAAAATTTAGACTCCCTGTCCCAGTGATCAGAGTACACAAAAAAAAAGCAGATCAAATTGTTCTTTCTCCCCCCCTGCCCTGAGTTTTGTCACTTTTATCTGGGATCTAGCTGCTTTAGAGCACAGACTGCATAACCTTATCTGTGTGTACAGTGGGATTTGGGAGAAGACTCCTTGAGTGGAACCTCTAAGAACAAACAATACAAATATTCCTGTTGTGTGCCATGCAAGATGTTCTTGGCATCCTGCACCATGAAACTGTGCAGAGATTCTTGCTATGGCCACAGGTGCAAAGAGTTTGAACAAAATAGAAAAAGGCTGAAGAACCCCACATCTAAAGCTATCTTTCCTGTAACATCACTAGTAATTATTTTTACTGATGTGGTTTAGGGGTTTGTTTGTTTTGGCTGAATATTTTTGGGTTTAATAGTAGCAGGCTGAAAGGAAGTACATAAAAGCACTTGCATCACTGCAGAGCAGAATGGATATTTTCCTTTGGTTGCTACATTTAAGTCCTGTTAACATCAGATTGTTGCCCTGCAAAGGGAGAAGTGATTTTACATTTTTAATGTCTCAGAAATTTACACTCTCTATATCAACACAAAAAGAAAAAATATCACAACAGCATCAGTGCCATTCCATTAGAATTTTAAAACAGGATAATGAGCTAAATATCTCCTTCATTTCAGATAATTAGAGGCTTGAATGTACTTTAAAACCTTAGTGATTGCTGTAGTTTTAGCCTGAATGATACAGTAGAGCATATGCCAGCAAAAATAAATCTCGCAAAAGGAGGAAGAGCCAAGAAGGGGGTTTTGGGGTGGTTTCCTTGGGGCAAAGGTGACATGAGCAAGCAGCATGTATCTGCCTCACTTAAGTGGGTTCCTTCCAGAGTCATCATTAACCCTCAACTAACTTTGGCTTCTGAACTACTTACATATTGATTTGCAGAAAGCCTGTATATAGCACTACTCACAGAAGAAAAGAGTTTTACATTGAGGTTGCTTTTTAATGTTGGGGAAGGTTTTGGGGGGATTTAGGGTTGGGTTTTTTTTAATGGCTTTTCCTGTTTGATCACCAAGTCTTAGGCAGTGGAGACAATGAAAGCAGAGAACTCTAACCCACCACAGTACTAAGGGCTTTGTGTTCCCCACAGTGAAAGAGATTACTGCAGCCTCAGAAGCAGTGAAGCCAAAAGCACAACAGCTCAAGCTGATACAAAAAACATACAGAAAATCAAACTCAGAGGTTGAAAAAAAAAAAAAAAAAAAAGGAGGTCGTTTGTTTTGAACACAATGACATTAAATTCCAATTTAAAGGCGATTCGGGAGTCACTGCAAGCATTTCAAAGTAGTCAGCCCAGTGGTTTATGAAAACAAGATGACCCCCCTCTGAAAGCAGGGATTCTCCTGCCCCCCCAACACACACACACACACACTTTGGATCATGCAACCCTAGAATGACATTTTAAGGGAAATTCAGTGCCTTTTGTCACCTTCGAGAGAGTCTGCTCTCAGGTTAGAGTAACCCCTATGCCTACAGTGGCGACATCTCTTTCCTGGCAAGGAGGGCCCAAGCAGCAAACTATTCTCTCCAGGGTTTCATAGCAATGTCCTCACCACCTCCTGTGAGCCACTCTGGCCACACTTGCTGACAGAATTGGCAGAGCTGAGTACACCTACTCAGTATAATAATACCAGGGCCATAACAGCAGACAGTCATTTTCTTTCTTCTCCTCAGAGAACAAGGGGAGGGGAAAGGAAAAAAAAATAATTCAGTGTCCCAGGCTTTCTTTACTAACTTGTTTCCATTTCAATGACGTCCCACTTTCTCAAAAAAAAAAAGCAACCTTTGATTGAAAGCTTTTGATTTTTACTGTTTTGCCATGCACAACTATTTCTTAAGCGAGAGTAAAGTGGTTTTAAGGTGTCTAAGGTTATGCTGAACCATATCTAAACTCTATTGAGCTTTCTTCCATATTCAAATACAAATTAATATTTTTGCAATCTGTATTTCCAGCTTTCCACCTGAAGGAGTGACTCAAGGCCACCAGGAGCTGTGGTTACTCCAGGAGATGCGACTGTTCCTTCCCCCTGGGCTGGGAAGCACAGCAGCTAGCAAACCCACCCCAACGCAGTTCAAATGAATCAAAGGGGTTTCAGAATAAATCTCTGGTAAGTTCAGCTGCTCTGTGTTTGCTCTCAGTGAATACAGCTCTACAATCTAGGTAGGCCTTTTCTCTAATATATAATCAACTAATAATTTAAAACATATTAATTTTAGTCTCCGAACATTTCATATTTGCTGAAATGTAATGAAATTTGCCCTTAAGCTCTCCCACTCAGGATGCATGCATTTCTCCTAATGTTTCAATGAGCAAAATCTGTGGAGTAGTGTGGAGGAGGAGTTCCAGGCAGGGCAACAGATGGGTACCTCTTCCACTTCTCCAACCACAAATTCCTGGCAGGGGGAGATCTAAATCTTAAGGCTTAGCCAGAAGTCTAAACCTTTATTGTCCTTGGGTATTCCCCCCACCTGGACCAATTCTCATTGCATCAACCAACGGCCAGATTTAAAACGCCTATTAGATCATCTGGATCATTTCTCAGAAGAGCAAGGTGCACTAGAAAAAGCAAAGGATTTTTCTTCACAGAGCAAACATGTAAGCTCCATAAGCTGAATGTAGCAGCAATTCTTAGGCACTTCTTTAGTGTTATTTAGATAAAGTAATTCATACCCATCACCAGACGACTGCTTTATTACCGGTTTTGGGTTTTTTCTTTAGATCAAGACCATCTTCCTTGTTCTCAGGAAAAAAAAAGAAAAGTCTAGTATTAGGACACTGGGCTGCACAACTGTTTCTGTAAAAGTATTTCTGAGATTTTATCTTCTTTCTATTTTATCCAATTCCTGCTCTATGCATTAAGGGCATTGCTCACAGCAAAAAAATGTTGCCAGTATCCCTTGCCTTGAAGGCTTATTTGGCTTTGCTAGAAAAGCTACACATCACTGGGCAATCACCTGAAGGCCAAATCAATCGTTCTTCTATTAGCTGATTTTTATCTCTGTAAGTATTAAAATATTTTAGGACTTGATCATTTACGAAAATTGTTTTGAACTCAACAAGTTTACCTCGTCAGGTCTCCCAGTCTCTATAAGTAAAACTCTAGGAGATTTCCTTGTCCAGGATCTGAGATCTTTTAAGGCATGTGTCTGCAAATCACTTTCTATCCTCAAATACATAACTATACAATATTTCTTAACTGCCAGAGTAATGAACTCTTCATAAGTTTCATTGTGGCACATTAAAATAGGCTATGCCAAGAGACAGTCCAAATCCGAATCAACACATTCTTAGAAATTGTTTCTGCTCAATAAAGAATTAGTCTGTCGGTCGGTGTGGTTATTTAGTGGGAGCCATGATAGTCTAAGGACATATGGAAGTATAGGAAAGGGTAACCCAGCTGGATTGCCATCCTTCAGTCCATTCTCCAGCCCCCATTAAATACAGACACTCAAGGTTTTGGACAGACAACACCCCATCCATAGACCCCATCAGCTATTACTTCATAGGATTAACTGAGATTTACTACATAACATCAAATAAAGAAAAGCTGGATAAACAGTGGTATCAACTTAGTAAAGATCTCCCTTTAATGAATTCTTTTTGTCGTGTCCGTCTCCCGTCCCCCCTCCCCCCCCCCCCCCCCCCCCCCCATTTTGTTAATTTGGCTAATCAAAGGTATCACTACATTTACAGAGGCAAACGAATGAGTGGTTTCATGATAATACAAGTAGTTGTAGCAGACACTTCAGGCTGCTTCCATCACAATATTCCCACCAGTGGCCATTTTCCTGGGCACTCACACTGCTACTGCCCCAATTCTACTCCAAGAAGAAAAAAAATCCCACAAACACCAAACAGCATAGCCAGCCCAACACACCGAAGCATTCCCTTTTGCTGGGAGCTCTTCAAGGCACACAGTAAAGACGGTTTTCCATTTCTCCTTCATTCAGAGTTAATAAAAAGCTGAGCAGCCATGGATGAAGATCTGTTACTGAAACCCACAGAAACGTAAAAGGTTTTAAAATTGAAACTGTTAGCCTTTAAGTGGCTGTAGATAATAGCTGAGCTGCAGCCATGCTGCTTTTAATCTAACAGCACTGAGTGACAAATAATAGCATGAGGTGCAAAGGAATGGCCCCCCTGCAGAGTCTTGCTCTTTAGTAAGTTTTTAGTGTGCTTACTAATCAAATATGAAAATAAGCATGCCATCAGCTGCACCTTTTAGCTTATGAAGGGACTTGAAATAAAACCTCACATACGTCTCACACAGTTCAGTTAGAAATTAATGAAAGGTTTTCCATCTGGAAAATATCATTCTTCAGACACTGAAGGATCATTTAAATCAGCACTGAAACTTGCTCATAGTGGAGCTATTTTGGGGTACCCCAAAAACTAGAGCATATATTAGATTATGCTGATGCATCAGTGTGGTATTTTATTGATGGCTCAACTGATTCAAACAAAGTTGTCCCTGCAGACAAGCAGGTGGTGCACCCTTGTTTCTCCATGGGAGAGCTGGGCTCTTTGGTTTGGTGAGAGGGGACAGAGTAGCTGCTGTGCCAGAAGAAACATGTAGGGGCTCGGGTGCAGCAAGCCCTTCTTACATGCTGCCAGGGCAGGACCCCAAAACATCCCTGGCTTGAGGAGATGCCATATCTGCCCTGTCACATCCAGAAGGAGGAGGAAAACAATGTAGAGCAATCCCAAATACATGAGGGTATGGACACCACAGTAGGACAGAAGGAGAAGCATTCATTGCCCTGCTTCACTAAGCATTGCCTTTGGCCACACACATGATCCTAATGTATGATAAATTGTACTGTCTCAGAGGACCACATGCAGCTCTTTGTCTCTGAGTATGATTTCCAAGTATTTCATGCACTACTTCGTTATGCAAAGGGTAAGTCAAAGCTCTGATTTATGTGATGCTACAGCCACTGCTTTGCTTAGCAAGGGGGGTTTTGGTGTGTGTTTTGAACTTCGTGTGCATGTCCTGTGCACCGGACAAGCACAAAGGTGGTGACATTCAAAGGAGCACAAAGGACTCGCACTCACCTGTCATTCAGCAACAGCAGAGCTTGGACACCTGGCTTCTGCACAGCTCTGCTTAAGTAGCTGTCACTTAATAAGTAGTTAGGTAGGTTATGTGGAACCCTGTGCACCTATTTTAAATACATAACAATATCAGAGAAAACCTAGGGACATAGATGGAAAAAAAATATATTTGCCAGCTCAACTAACAAATTCAAGAAGCTACTGCAATTTTCTACTTTAATTTATTCAGGGAAGAAAAAAAAGAGCATGCAGATTTAAATAACTGGATTTGCACAATTCACACTAAAGGAAACTCCAGCTCCTCAGTGGCAAAGGCTCAGCAGTGTTCCTCCTAAGTCACAGGTACACAACAGTGACATGGACATAGACCAGACCTGGCACATTCCAGGATGTATCTCTGGCAATATTTTCATTGCTGGAGCCAACCCTCATCTTACCAATGTTATTGAACAAAAGCTTTCATTGAAAGTCATGTTTTACATCCTAAAAAAAATAATTGGCCTTGATGGACTCCACCTTTAGGTAATCAACAGACACTCCTATGGGGTTTAGTTTCCAGAGCCCAGTTTCCTAGTCCCCACTGAAGTTCTGGTAATGGAAATTTGACATGCAGAATCTGAAATATCCAAAGCCACTGGTCTTATTAATTAAGGGCCTCCTGCCTTCAGATTTCTTCCAAAAGTCAGTTTTTCCTTTAGCTCCTCCAGACCTCCCTTGTGCTACTGTTTCAGTTGCTTCAACTTCAGCTCTGCAACACCTTTACCAGAACTGCAGGGGTATGTCTGTATGGCAAGGCTAAGAAAAGAAAGCCTAAATCTTTCACTAAAGTTCACAAGGTTCAATTAGATAGGAAACAGTCAAAACTCTGCTCAGCAGAGCCTAATTAGCATAGATGTGGCCCTCTCTCTCACCCTGGCATAATCACCAGTAAAACGTGCAAAAACAAGAGGAAGAAAGGATGGGCTAGGGATAGAAGTGATCATCTTAAACAACTGTCTAATCATTCATAACCTCGATTCACATATATAGTAAATACATCCTCTTCCTTTTCATCAGTGTGTGTTGACACCTACAGTAATTACTCTCAGAAAGTTAACTCTCTGAGGCAATATTTCTATCCTGCTTAATTGCACAAGTACCAACTTGCAGTCTATCAGTACTGATGAGCAGTGACATCCTCCTGTCAGCCAAGTAATTTGTTGGCAGAAAATGCCACAGACACTTTCTTCTCTATCTTTCAAAGCCTCTCATGCAAAAGAGGCAGAGTAATTAGCACTGACCTTTAGCTAATGCTGGTTGCCAATCAGTGGTGCTTCCCTACTCAGCTGCTGCATTTATATATCCCCATTTAACAACCAGGAGTACAAAATATACACGCAGTGCTCACAGCAGGCAAACAGCAGTGCTCACAATCTGGTCATCATCAGGGTTTAGGATGTTTCTCTAGTACTGCTAGGGACTGCTATTGCAAGTGCCGAAAAGGAACAAAATTTCATGACACTCCACACCTCACAGGATTAAAGGGAAATTTTAGACTAAAAACAAGAAACCCCACAAACAGAAAACAAAATAAACTTGGCAGGCAGTTTTCATTCAGAAAACTTTCAGTGAAAAAAAAAAAAATGCAGGCAACTGGGCAGTTCCACAAAGTGTGGGCAAACTGAAGTATTACAGTCTGGTCTGGAAATGGGACTTGCTGGTCTGAGACAACCTTATGGAAAAGGTTATTTGAAGCTTCAAAACACTTAAGTTTCAACAGTTAAAAGTGACCACAAAGTGCTCCAATACTATTTTCAGAAGTGAAATGGAAGAACACAGGGGGCTGTTCAGATGAGGTAGTCTGTCCATCTGTCCATCTCCCTAGCGAGTGATCCCCCTAAAACTCCAGGGTTTATTCTGAGCTCCCCTGCTCCAGGCAAATTGGTTACAGTCTCATTCACTGTCAAGTGAATCCAACAGAAGATAAATCACCCTGCCTTAATCTTTTACAGTCTACATATAATACAAAAGAGCAGTAACTTGACACTTTAATCATAGTACTGTTATAAGCTGCTGTTCCCCACCAGGCTGCAAGCGCCTCCCACGCTTGGGCCCATCACCGTGAGCTGCCCTGCAGCTGTCACAGAGTGAAAAATGTCATCTCTGCCTTTTTGCAAGCATAAAGATTAATATAGAAGTCAAAGGAAGTTGCTGGTACCTACCAGGACAGAGGAGGAAGCAAATGGACCTGGAGCTCAGGTACCCAAACATCCCCCCACCAGAGGGTTTCAGCTTGCACTGAAGATGCAGAATTGCTGGCATGGGGATTGCCATGATGGCATTCAGGAGCTAAAGGCAGTCTTCTCCATACACCCCAATTACATAGCCAATAGGCTCTCTCTCTAGTTCTGATAAAGCTCAGTCAGAGTCCACATTAAAATAAACTTTGACTCTAGGGAGCTGTTGTCAGCAGGATGCCTTTCTACCTCCCATATCCATGGGGTTAAGCAAGTGCATAAACTCTTTCAGGTGTTTTCAGCATCCCCAATTAGTCAAATGTAGCAAAAGCATTTGCCCAGTAACATACACTGTCATTCATGGATGGAGAGAGAGAAAAGAGCTAGTTCATAAGTTATGGGCTTCTGAAGTAAGTCACAAGAAAATATGTACCTAATTATCTATCAGTGGTCTACACTTTAAAGATGCTACCTTTGCCTCCACAACAGCAGCTATACGTTTTGAAATCTAGGTATAGCAAGCTGCAACACATTCATGGGTAAGCTTTGTTTGGGGAGGAGGGAAAGGAAAATGTGTATTATCCTTATTACTTAATTGTAAGCGAGGCCACATTCCTGTAGAAAATGAGTCCTGCCCAAAGCATTTCCATTAGCCAACAAGGAAGACATACAGGCTATATCTAGAAGTAAAATTCAGACAAATTCTTTAAGTTATGCACATTTCTCTTGCTGAATTGCTCTATGGAACAAGTCGTTCCCTTTGGACCAGACTAAGTATTCTTGGACAAATTTTCTTGAGAAGGCCCTGAGCCAACAGCTTCCTCTGAAGCCGGGGAAACTTCAACACCTTCAACTACCAGGCAAATGTAGATATACACATGTGTGGATCATATATATCTAACACACACAGAGCTGCAGGAAGATATTTTAGACAGAGTACCCTTTTGTATTTACTTTACAATCACCATGGGACACAACAAATTAACTGAACTAATCAGCTAATAGAGAGAATTAACTCTTTCAAAATCTAGATGTTGTGGTTCCTGGATATGGGAATTGATACCAGACAGTCTTTAGTCACTGACTATGTTACTAATTATGTCCAATTATGGCAAAGAAAAAGGAGCCTGAAACATTTGAGCTGGAGCAGAGAGAAGCGCAATTCATGCCTTATGTTAGGCAGATCCTCTTCACTACTATACCATTATTCAATTATTCACAATCTATTTACCGTCAAGGAGATGATCCGGCCATGTGCTCCGTAATATTTACCATTTTGCCAAGCTGTCTGATGCTAATATGTTCTATTAATAGGGTACCAAGGGGTGATGCTGAGCGAAACTGCACTGGCGTGGTTCACATCATGTTCAGTTCGCAGACAATTTGTCAAGGTGGGAGGTTGAGTTTCAAGCCTGGAATGTAATTCAATTCAGTGTCCCGACAAGAGGCAGCATTAGTGCCTTCTGCACACAGGGTAAGCGATACTCCAAAAGCCTGCAACAAACCAGCAACGCATTTATCCCACACATCCTCCACAAAGAATGCCTTCTGTGTTTTAGCACCGTAAAACTGCTCTTTCTTTCTGCCAAGATAATTAATTGTGTGATCTTTTTACTTATCACTGTATCTGGCATCCATAGTTCCAACACATACACAGCATTCAGAATAAAACAGAAAACACTCCCTGCTTACAGGAGGGATTTGGGCAAAGTATTGCTTTAAAGGAACAACGTGTGTCACTGCTTTTCCACTGCACTCGCCTCTTTCCCCCAACCCCAGGTAATCAACCTGTATCAACTCACAAAAGACAGCTTCTCATTCAACAAAAGGTTTTCAGCCACCAGGAAGCTACAGAGTAGGCTGAGACCATCACTCTCCATGCTGAAGATAGTATCTAAGACGCCTCTAATCCCCCACCTGTCCCCAAGCATCTTTCCCTCCCTCCCATCATACACATCTTTGATTTAGGAAACATCTTTATAGTATGCTAGCCCAGCACCTACCCTCTTAGGAAAGGGTGGCAAGAGGAAGCCTGGAAAGAAAAGAAAGGTAGTTCTATTTCCACCATGCAAATAATATACATTACAAGGAATTTTATCACTTTTTTAAAAGGACTCATACAGCCATCATAAAGTGATACAGCCATCATAACTGTAAACCTTATAATGTATTTCATAAAAGCAGAAACTATCAGGTCTAGCTAACACTAAAAAGAGCCAAGCATCCATCCTAAGGCATATCTAGTTCAGGGCTCACAGAGTCGCAGCAAGTCTAATGAAAACAAACTTAAATCTCCCTACCCCCAGCAATTCAGGAAGCAAAATGCTACAAGGATTGAGACAGAAAGAGAGGATCAGCAAGACACAGGAGGGAAAGAGAAACAGGAAAGCACTAATTTCTTGGCTATCCTCCTGGAGATGCAAGGATGGTGAGCAGGTCCCCAGCTCAGTGCTTCACATCCATACCAGCTCTGGGCAACTGGGGAGACCATTTCCAAGAGCCACCGCTCCCCCTCATGGCACAACTAGAGACTCTACACCCACATGTGGCTGCCCACCACCTCCCGAGGCAGCAGCAGGACACGGCTAGGGGATTAGTGCCAGGGGGAGTGGAGCAGCAAAGCAGAAACCATAAAGCAGCCGGGGACAGAGGGATAACAAGGGCAGAGGAAACCCACATTCAGCAAAAGAAAGGGGGAAAGCAAAAAAAAGTATGACAGGCTGCTCTCTGCATTCATATTTAAGTCTAGCACAGAGTCACCTCCACAAATGCAGAACATGGTTTTATCAGCATTCCCACAGCGTGGCACAAGACTTACGCTAGAAGCAGGAAAGATCTCTATGTCCCTTGCCCAGAGCCCAGGAAAGGCTAATGTGGGGAAAATCCTCAGTATATTTTAAATCCCCACCAAATCCTCAGTTTCTAGCAGCCGTAGACCTTACTGCGCATTAAACCATATGATGAGGATCAGTCAACCCAAGCATTAACATGCATCTGTCTACACTGTTTCCTTCGAGCAAGCATGACAAACAGAGCAACAAGCGTTTCACTCTCCAACACTAGATGTTAGTAAAACATAAGCTATAACTTTTTTTTTTTTTTTTTTTTTAACTCAAGCAGAGCACAGGACAGATCAGAACCAGAGGATCCATGAGCAAGCCTGCTGCCTGTCCAGGCAGGCAGGGACATGCAAGAATAGAGGCACAGAAGAGCGCTGCCACCACTCCTGGTTTCAGTCCAGCAGCTTTCACTTCTCAAGTTACAAAGCAATCTCTACATCACCCCAAGGCAAGGGCAGGCACAGCAAAGATCACAGCCCATAGTATTCCAAGGTCACAAGGCCAGTCACCCCCACACCCAGGGGCTCCCCGTGGAGAGGGGTTCCCCCCACCCCCTCCCCTCTCCTCAAAATATCAAGGGCTTCCAGCTCGCCTGCAGCACAGTAACCATGGCAGGACCCCCCCGCCCTCTCAAGCCAGATTTTAACTTACAATAGCCTACAAACTGGCCCATACCATCTGCCACAGAGACAGCTCTAGGTTTACCTCACATTTAAGAACACCAACTAGGACAACATCAGGGCTTATTCTACCTTTTGTCAGTGAGCAGCCCTCAGGAAGTCATGGTGTGCTTAGGCATCAGTGAGAGCGAGCCACACTTGCCCAACATTACTTAGCATATGTATGCACAGCTGTGACAGGGGAACCTCCACTTACACCCATGTGAAGAAGCTGCCTTCAGATTACATAGTATTTTAAACAGGTGCTGAGGACTACACATGATAAAAGGCCATAAAAAATGGGCCCATTAACCCCTGGGGTGGTTTTGGTTTTTTTCCTTTATAACTGTTTTTAATTGATTCTGCAGGATAGAAAGCCAGAGTAACCTATTAATCCCAATATAAGTTTTTCCCTGAGTAAAAGTTTGGACTGGATTTACTTTTATCCAAATCTGTCCCCTGTGTAATTCTGTGGAAGACAATCAAGTTACAGCATGGGAAAATATACACTTTTATAGCTAAATGCAAGCTCTCTTTATTATTCACTGCAGATGGATGCAGGTGTAGGAAGTGGCTACTGATACTGTTTAAAAGCTCAGCTACGAAGCTTCCCCTAAAGATATGTAGATGCTAAAATGAAAAGGTTGAAGCTACACAGGTCAAATGTTAAGCTCGTAACAACAGAAACAGAGGTTCCCATGACAGTAGGGAAAATTTCTGGTTGCTTGGGTCTCCAGCATTGCTCCCTGATGACCATGGGGTCCATGACAAGGGACCCCCGAGCACTTCATGCACCAGGGAATATCCATCTAGATGACTAGGAGATGTGGTTTGGGCCCCTGGGCATATGACATATTACTCTCTTACATGTCAGTCCATGAAACCACTCCTCCTGTATCAGATGATCATTTCCTAAGCATTTTCTGGAAGGAGGTAAATCCCTTAACCGCCTTGGAATAAATCTGCAAGTCATTAGGCATCTCAAGGGGACATGGGGCTCCAGCTGTGCCAGGCTGGAAGGCAGCACTCTTTCTAGGCTTGGAATAGCAAGAAAGGGGACAGGCATCTTTCTATTTAAGCCTCAAAAAACAAGATACAAGCAGAATACAATTTGATCATCTTTCATTTTTGTTTTTGTTAGGCTGCAGCCCAGTTAGTTTTGATTTGATTTGCTGGGTTTTTTTCACTCTCATCAGTTAACAGGAATTAAACCAAAGGGAAGGCCCCCTGCATTTGATCAACCCACCCATGCAGTTTTGTAAACATCCAGTGAATCTACATGTGGTATCACTCAGTTAATAAATAGAAGCTCATGCTTTCACCATCCCTGTCACTGTGCAGTGTCCTGAAAGGCAGTGTAGTGCACCAGCTCCTTGCAGACAAGAAACAGGATGCTGGTTTTCACTGAGAAACTGCAGCTAATGTAGAACTGGAGTTCAAGACAGCAGAGAGCCAAAATAAGGATTTCACAACACCTTCGGAGGCACATCTGCAAATCTGAGCATGCTAAGTGTTTCTGGTGGGCTTTCACCCGCCTTTTTATTTGAGAGGCCACTTTCCACCCCAGAGCCACTGTGCTGTAAAGAAGTTGTGTCCTCTTTGTCAGCAAAATCCTGAAGAGCAAAGGAGCTCAAGGCTATACAGGAAAAGTTTTGCCTCTGGATAGGTTTTATACTGCTTCTAGCTCATGAAATTTCTTGTATGGAGAAAAAGAAAAGGGTCAGGGCATGACATCAAAGTTTGCACAGGCTACACAAACCTCTTCATGCCCTTCTGTCCAGCAAGAGGTTTTAACAAGACCAATCTTTTGCTGTACACTGTAGCCAGCAGAGAACAAAATTCTCAGCTTTCTGGCTGTGCCTCCCTAGGATGCCCAGCTAAAAACACTGATAGGTTTTGTTGTGTTTGTAAGCTGACCTGTTAATGACTCCTTTAAAAATGTTGGTCCTCCACTGGCTGCACCTGCACTGCTCAATGCATTGAGCCCTGGGACTGCTCCGCTCCGGTGGCACCGGCTGCACGTTGCCTTGTTCTGGGGCCTGTTTGGTGGTCCAGTAGCAAAATCATTATTTTATGTATTCAGGGTGAGGGAGGGAAGGGGAGGGCTGTGCTGAAGTCCATCAAGAAGGTGATTTCATACCTTGAAATGGAGGGTACAGGTGGTGTGCAGGCGTGAGGGAGTGCTCAGCTGGCTTCAATACCCACAGAATGGTGTGGGACACTGACAGACGGATTTGGTGAGGCCTCATCCTGCCAAAGACCCTGAGATTAGCTGTCTTCAGAAACACACCCAAGATCTGTTTTAGATGAATGACCTAATTTGCTCCAAAAATAAGTACATGAGTCAAGAAGAAAATGGTGGAACTCAGTATAAATCTGGTATAAATCTACTCATTTTTGTCAATTTCCCAGCACCCACAGTGCAGGGCATAGATGTTCACATGGGTATGAATGAAGATTAAACACAGCATATGGTGTTGGATAGATCTAAGACAGCTTGTGTTCTCTGTATATTCCTGTCCCACCACCTTGCAGATGCACGGTTTTCACAGGTAATGCCCCTGAGAAAACACCTTCTCATTAGAAAATGCTGATTTGTGGAAATTCCAATGTTCTGTGAAAATTCTAAAAATATTTATCCCCAAAGCAACATGATAAGCAGCTAATAAGTTCACAGATGTCCCCACCTCAGTTTCTCTGCTATGAGGACTGCCTCAGAGCAGAAATCCAGGGATTTGAGGGAGCACAGGAAGTCATATAAACTCCAGCTACACATCTGGCTTGAGCTTGAGCTCCTGGAAATTTCCAGTTTCTTGGCAGGTGGGCACGGATATCCGCACTCTCCTCCTCTGGGCATCTGTGAGTCCTGAGCAGTGGCAGGCATCCCAACAGGGATTTTTAATACTTCACCAGGGCTGGAAATTCCAGTTTTTCTGGCCTCATCAAGGTTTTATGCTCCACGGACCAGAAATCCCCCAAGGCCTTTAAAATAAGGATTGTCCAAAAAATCCTCCAAAGGTAATGTTGTGGAATCCACAGTCAGATGTGCTCTTTTCTTTAAAAAAACAACAAAAAAAAGATAGAGGCTGGCCTTTTGCCTCCTTTGAGGGTGCTGTCCTGCCCTTTAGCTTTAGCAGCATCCTTGCTGGGGTGGATGCACCCTCCAGTTGCGTGTCCTGCCATGCACTGGGCACCACTTGGCTCTACCCAACAGACAACTTCTGTCCTCTGCCCTTGGCCACGAGACACGTGGCCTCCTTCCAATGTAATAACCACTTCAACTTATCTGGATTGCAAGTGTCAGGCTTTGGAGATACCACCACACCTAATTATCACATTTTGAACTGCTGTTTTAACAGAAACTATGTAAAATGGTGATTAATGATCATATACTAAGAAAATTAATATGTATCTAAGGTGTGAGTGATGTATATTGATGGTATTGAACACATCAGATTTTCTCTGCTCATAACTGCCATGGAGAGTATCACATACTTTGTAAGGCTGTATCCACTAAAGAGGTCCTGTTTCTAACTGTGGGTTAAAAAAACCCCCAAACACATAGTGTATGTTTAACTCCCTGGGTTGCTGTTGTGATGTCTAAATATCATTAAAGTCTACTCTGAGGTCTCAGATGCAGGCAGAGGCATTTGTTTTAAAACAGGACAACAAGACTGACTCAAACACTTTCTGTTTTTTTTGTTTGTTTGTTTGTTTTTTTAACTAAACTTTTTATTTTCATGCAAATGTCAGAAGTTCACAGAAATAGGTAGTATCTCCAGTGTAGGCTGGAGGAATTAGTCCTACAAACAGATGTGGATTAAGCCAGGCTAGGGGATGAACTAAATTCCAGGGGAAGGCAGCAAGGTACGGAGCTCAACATTACAGCACTATAATGACATTATAACAGGTATTGTAACTACCTGGTTCTGAAGCTTTTAGCCCAGTGAAGGTCTGAGAGTAGATACAGACTGACTACTCTTCCAGAGATAGGCCACTGATTACCTCCATTGCTCTGCCAAGGAGTAAACACCAAAATATACAGTTTTATACAATTTATATAATTCTATTTAACATCATGCTCCCAATAACATCAAACAGGGACTTCCCACAGGAAACTGAGTCATGCTAATATGCCCTTTGCATAGGACTTCAGTTGAAAATACACTAAAAAAGCAAACGCCTAGAAAAGCTGGTGGAGCAGTAGCCTCTGGGAGCCCATCATTGTGCTCCCAGTCCCAGACCCTCCGGCAGTCCTCGAGTTTCCCACATGGGAGAGGATGGTCAGTCCCTGCTCTGGCCCATATGTCCTCACCCCCACATGGCTCCCACAGCCAGGCTGCTGAGGGGGGCTCAGTGTGAGCCTGGCTTCTCCTGTGGTGGTACTGGGGGCCTCGATGGTTTGCGTTTTCTGCCCTGGTTCTTCAGCTGGCTCATACCACATGCACCATCACAACAATACTAATAACTAGTAAAACTAGTCCTGTCCAAAGACAGGTTTCAGAGTGAGATGTGCCAGCGCCTACATTTCACCTATCATGAGATTTAGGATTTGAAAATTGCTGGTAGCAAAGAACCCATTATTGCCTCTTTTTAAAAATGTTGTCCCTTTTCCTGCCACCACTGTGAATCATTGTCTTATAACAAAAATAATTGATATTACAACTACATGGAGCCAGTGATCTGAAGCTTTAATTGCTATCATCATCTCCCTTAATTCAAGAAGAAGAAAGGTTACAGTGAGTGGAGAGGGGAAAAGATCTTTTCTCAAGCCACAAGACTCTTCCTTCAAGGTTTTGGTCATCATTGATACAGACTGTAGTGACACAGGTCCTCATAAGGCTACATTTAATGATCTTTAACAGGATTTAAACTTAAAGTCAGCAAAAAAAATGCACTCAGAAAAACAGCATAAAAACAGTGTTTTGCCAGTACCTGAAGAAATGTGTGTGAAATTATTAGAGCTGCAAAAACATTTATTTCCACTTACAGAGCAAAAACTGCAAAAACTTGCCAACAAAAATCAAGTTGTTTGACTGATTTTAGTTTTTATTGTCATCCAGGCTTGCTACAGTCATAGTCTCACTGTTAAAATGTACTGCAATTTCATTTATTAAACATTTTAAAAAATCATACAAGCAGATGCCATACTCTTAAATTTCTTGAAGCTACAATTGACTTGTAATAAAATCCCCCAGTGCATTACAAAACAGGGCTGTCAAGTCATAACAGCTCTATTACAGCTTCTGCTTCAGTCTCCGCTAGTCTTTGTACAGACTGCCAAAATTTTCACCTACCCAAGGGAAGTTATATTCAACAACAGAGAAGAGGAAATTGTGCTCAGATGAGTTGTTCTCTCGCTGAACAGATTGCACAGGTTGTTCTCTCGTTACTAAAATGGTGAGGGTGGAGGGCTGAGGAAAAGTGAGAGAAAAGCTACAGACTGATGAGCAGCAGGAGAGCAATGTGCAATTTTAATTTTCCCCCTCTTTGCGACTCTCATAGTATGTTAACAGTTTGTAACAATACCAAGGCAAGGCCAAGCAGCATGGTGGCAGAGGGACCATACTGGGTGGGAATCAGCCCTCATTCAGGTTATCAGCAATATTAATGTCCACCTGAGACACTTCCAGCAAGTCTTGTCACCTGCCAGTGCCTGGCATACCAGGGAAACAGGAATGATGATATTTGTTTTAGTCCAAAGACTTTTGAAGAGGAGGGCTGGGAAGATCTGTGTGACTATGGGTGAATCATGCAGTCTGAAGCGGAAAAGACCAAGAGGTTTTCTGCCTCAGGCCATGCCTCAGCTACACCAAATGATTTCTGTGAAATCCCAGACTATCGCTTTCTTAAAAGACTTCAGTGACAAAGGTTTTATAACTGGTTTTCTGCTGGTTTAGAAGCATAGCTAGTGTCCAAGTGAAAACTTCTGAATTATTTAACAGCTACACCCATCATTGTGCTTGTTTTTCTATTTGCTGTGATTTAATCATTGCCACCCTCTGTATAAGGCATGTTAAGACGTTTGAACAGAAGGAAGAAAATTTCCAGTTGTTAAGTTACAAAGTAGGCCTGAGATCTTCCAAAATGCAATGACAAAAACAATGAGAACCAAAGCTACTGAGGTGTTTAACAAAGTCCGTGCCGGCTGTCCTCTGTTGGCCGAGGCACAACAACCGATATACATAGATAATGAAATTTCAGGAGATTCAAATGATGAGCATCTTTCTTATTAAAGTATTCTAACACCATTCACTACTTTGCTTTGCCAAAACTGACTGTGGCCCAGGAAGGACTGGGGAGTTGTTGCGCCATGTGCTGGTAACCCACAGGGAAGCCTGACACGTTGGTCCCAAGTTTGCAGCCTGAAAAAAGCTCTCTCCCTTGCTGCCATCCTCTGCAGGTGCTGCTTTGGACCCTTCTGCAGCTGGGAAGCAGGCCTGGCAATCCCAGCCCCAACAGTGAAATCATGGCCTTCAGACAGACCCCCAGGGGCCATGGCACCTCAGTGCCCAACGCCATGGATGCGGTGGCTGGGACTCACCACCAGCTAGCAGGACACCTCGCCTTTGGCAGAGCTAACAGCCTGATACCCATCCATGTGTCTGACCCAGGAAGATCAAAACAAAGAAAAAACACTCCAACTTTAACAGATTTTTTTTTTCCTTTTTTTGGCCTCATTTTTTTTTTTTTTTCCTTCTTTTCTTACCTCTGAGGGTTGGATAAAGTGTGCATAGTCTAAAAAGAAATATATGTGCATATTAGTCTAAGCTTATAATGGTAGCAATAAGTCTCAGGGGTGTTTCTCCAAGTCGCAGTTGGACTTTTACAATATGCAGAACCCACTTTTAGGACATCTCATTCTACTTTCTCACAAATGCAAAGTGCTAGGCAATTATTGCAAGGTTGGAAATGCCGCAACCTTTAAATGACACAAGAGTCGATATATTTTTCTTCCCAGAATCTTACACTCCTACACTCTGCTAAGAGATTTATAATGCAGTGTTCCCATTCCACATGCAAGACCCTGCATAGCATCTCTGGAGAGAGTGGTAACGTCAGCCCTGTGTCCATACTCAGCTAAGGCTAAATGAAGGAAACAGGAATGCTTCCCTCGAGTCCACTACTTCTGCCTCTGATTTTACTGAGCTTGGTATTTCAGGTATACTCAGAGACCCTTTTTTTCTTACCCTCCCATTGGAAAATTAATCAGTTCTTCACAAACTGTAGGTGAAATTTCTGACAACTCTCCTGAGCTTTTTCAGATTCTTTTGTACTGGAAGATATAGTCTTTCTCTGCATAGCAGTGGCAATCTGGTCTGCTTGCAGCATAAGGACCAGGAAATTTATAAAGCTGTGTTACAAGTTGCAGTGGTTGGCTAGTGCCAGCAACAGAAGTTTACTTTGATTTGATCTCTCTGTTTCATTTTATATTTGTTTGAAGGAATCTAATTATTTCTTTGGCTTAGTTATAATTCTTTATATAGTCCATGATGGGGAGGTGTTCACATACACGTTTTTGGTGTCTTTGATATGCTTGGTTTTTCAAAAAAAAATTATGGAACTTTATATGAGGGGGATAGCTTACATATGAGGAAGAGGTGAAAAGGGGCAGAAAAATAATTCCTCTGTGGGCCAGCTCCTCCTGTACCCAAAAACCCACATGCATAATGACAGAATGAAAGTTGGGAACAGAAAGAAAGAAAAATGAATCAAGTAATGACAGAAGATCAAAAGAAAAAAAAAAAAACAACCGACCCTCCCCCCCCCCCCCCCCCCCCCCAAGAAAACATCTATATCTAAACCTCAGAAAGAGATTTTATTTGTTAATATTGTTTCCCATTTCCATTTGACTTCCTTGGCAGGTAGCCCAGCGCTCCATCAGTTAGAGGAAAGGAAGTTACAGTATCACATTGTTGTAGGGATTGAATTTTATTGCTTTGCTATTACAATTAGGCAAGTATTAACTCAGTTAATGAGGCATAACTTTTTTATAAAAAAGTATATACAACAGGGAATTGTGGATTAGTCCTCCACTAAAGCCCCCCAAAAACCTTTATGAGAGTGAATGAAAGAGATTAAAAATAGTAAAATAATAAAAGGTGATGCAACTTTAAAGGGGCACACTAAAAGCAGGGAATCATTACCGTTGATTAGCTGACAACCAGCCTGAGGGGAAGCTGCATGTTTTAGCAGTGACAAAACTTGCTAGCAAACATCCAGCTAGCGGTGCAAAAAGCCACCCAGATACCGCAGAAAAGATGGGGAAAACACCCAGAAACCCTCCATTACCAGGCTGTGTGTGGGATACCTATTCACTGTCCAAATTATGAGCTAGAGAGGCACTACCCCTCTCAGCAACCTGGACTTTTGGTGGAGTTTGTTGGGGGTTTTCTGTGTGTGGGTTTGTTTTTTTTTTTTTTTTAATTTCATTTTGCTTTTGTTTTAAGCATCATCTGGTTTTATTAAAATGATATCATTCTGTAGCTAAAATTATTCTATCACTCTAAATCCTAGGCGGGAGGAAACATCTACACTGAATGTGATTCATGGAGAAAAAATCACAAGCAAATGTAAATGTCTGGTGGGACTCCACATAGCTAAATTCATATGGCAAGAGATCAGAAATGTAAAGCGCAGCAAGGCAAGCAACTAACAATGCAACTATTGAAATACTGCTTTGACTCTAAGGTATCACTTCAGTCATCTCCCATCCTGATTTTTGGGTTCTCCTGTAGGTTGGGCTATAAGCCACAGTAGATGGGGGCCCCCTCTCGCCAGCACGGGGAGGAGGGGGTCAGGATGATGCTTTGTGAGCATGGCAGGGGATGGCGGGTACCAAGGAAAGCCTGCGGGAGGAAGGGGTGATGCGACACACAAAACTTTTGTGGTTTGAACCTAATTTTGGGGCCTGTTGAACTGCATGAGGGAAGATGGGAGCTCTGAGAGTAATGAAAGTGAAAAGAGTGAACCACCCTGTGAAAATAAATCACTTCAAGCTGTAAACTATACCCAAGGACTTGTTTCTGTTGGTGGGAAGGTGGGGAACGACAGGAAAATTAGCCTCAGAGAGGCTTATTTGAATCCCTGGTCAGACTATGGCACAAAGCTACCAGACCTCCATTCTCTTTTTCATTCAGACAAATCGTTTTTAGCATATATATGTTTTTTCTGGCTTCATTTCAGCTCAGTGCCTTAAAATTAAATGTTATACTCTGCGCTCATGTGAACGCAGTGAGACTAAATGCTCAGTTTTCATCCTTGCAGGCCTTGTGCCAGGAGGAGAAATCAAGCTCCGTGGGGAGGGCTGGGCTGGGGCGTGCGCAGCATTTTGGGGCGAGGACCACAGCCCTCCTAAGGCGGGTGTTGCTTTGGCTGAGGCGTTGAAGGGGCAGTGCCTTCACAGCACGCACAGCTGCTCAGCAACGTGGAGGCAATTTGTACTTTGCCAGTTGAGAAGCAGCCTCAGTGTATAGCTACAGCACAGTTTCTTGTGGGAAGGATATGTGATATTTATTAGAGTAGCAACCCACAGGCTACCCACCTTTCATACACAGGACAATGATATCTATGGGTGCCTGAGATCTCATGTCTGATGCTTTATGCCCAGACGTGCTTTACTGTTGCTGAAACTGAAATTTCTGCTACCCTAATTCCCTTAAGAATATAAAGCTCTGGTTATTTCACACTCTCTTGCAAACATACACCTTTGAGAGGGTTGGAAACTAAACTCAGTATTAATTACAAATCCATAGTGGGTAAACTCAAGTGACTGACTTTACTGAAGAGATTTAAAAAGTGAGCTTTCTAATAATATTAGGATAAACTGGATGGAAGAGGAGTGGAGATAAAGGATATTTTCCCCCTCATGCAGACAGCAGCAGAGTGAATTAAAAGATTTGTAATGATCCCAGACCGTGGACCTCAACTACCTTTGTAGGATGCTTGACCTTATCATCCAACTTCAAAATCATAGAGTAGTGATGAACCTCAGTTGTTCATTCTAATTGAAAACAAATAATTAAATTTGCTAACCAAACAGATGTTACTCCATGCTTCTTTAATGGTGAATCTTAGTAGTTGCTTGCTTGCAAAAGTTCAAGGCATAAGCTGAAAACCTGGGCAGCAGTAAAAACATTTGCCCATATTCATTTTATTTGTATTTTACCATTAGGAATCCTAGGAGTAAGAAGAAGTGATCAATGCGTTTGGGTTTGCAAAGTCTGTGAGATTTACTATAGTAACTTAAGGGACTAGTCCAAGAGTAACCACTGGGTATTCTCTTGGAGAAATCACCAGAGTCCAGGCAACTGGAGAAGAGCAAAGATCATCCCCAACTTTAAAAAGGAGAGAAAAGCAGAGCCAGGCAATTACAGACTAGGTACGCTAACCCTAAATACCCAGAATGAGACATTATATATATCACACAGTACATTTCTAAGCAGCTGGAGGATTACAAGGTCTTAAGAAACCAACTAAGATTTGTCAAGAATAAACAAATCACGTCAAACACATCTAATTTATTTCTGTGACAGGATAATCTAAAAAGTAGTAGATGTGATTTATCTTGTCTCTAGTAAGACTTCTGGTGCTGTCCCACATGACATTCTTATGAGCTAACTGGGGAAATATGGGCTATTATGAAATCATTGTAATGTGAAAGCAGAGTGAGCTGAAAAACCTTGCATACTGAGTACTTTTCATTTGTCAGAGGTTCTCTGGCCATCTGAAAAGCATAACAAAGAAGCCAAGAGAAGTCTGTCCTTCGTGTTTCGTGCTGTTCACCATTTGCATTAGTAACCTGGATCATGAGCATGTGCATGTTTACACATGTGGATGAATCAAGGCTGGGAGAAGTATTTCTAGGAGAAATATTTTTAAATTAGGAAAATAAAATTCATTAAGAAATACACAAAAAATTGGACTGAGGACTGAAAAAGGAACTGAGTGCACATATAACAATGGGGAATTACTGACCAGGCAGTGATAGTTTGGAAAGGATCTGAGGAATTATAGTGGTTGAGAAAATGAAGCGAAGTCAATAGTATGGATATTTGTCTGAATTAACAGGAGTGGCAGATGTGAGACAGCAGAAGTAATTGTCTGATTTCACTTGACACTGCTTAGGCTTTTACTGGTATAGATATCTAGGTCTGGGCATCATCCTTAACAAGGAATGCAAAGTGGAAAAGTGTCACTTTGAAAAAGTAATGTTACTAAAAAAAAAAAAGCATATCTGACTTTGTGGAACCGATTATCAGCAATTTATCCCTCCAGATTTGAGCTGAAACATGGTGGTGGGCTGCAAGGCATGTGCCTGTTCTGCTGCTCTTCGTGTGAATGCATCCTACTGCCATTCCAGAACTGACTGTGAGCATTAAGTATGTTCTATGATGAATGCAACAGTTATAAAAGCATTAATATCCACTGTGCCCTTGGGGATATAAAGCAAATACAATGTACCAGTAAGGCTAAAGGGATAGATGCAAGTCAGTGTAACACAACTGCTGAAGCGAAACCTATTTGCAAGGTAGTTTGCATACTGCATGGATTAGACCAACAGAGCTGCTTTCCTGTTGTGCAAGTATAGCACTGAAACCCACCCATTAGAAGTTAAAATGACACCATATGTACCCACTGCAGCACAGCATGAGGCATACTGGTGTTACGAAGAAAAAGTGGATTTCAGTGCAGCTGTTGTCATTTAAAGTTAAGTTCAATTCTGGGTATCTCCTTTCAATGATTCCCCTTTCTATTGAAGGTACCAAGACAAAATGCCAAAAAAAAAAAAGTATGCTACATCCATGTCCATAAAGTTTATCAACTTGCAGACTCCAGGACAGGTATATCATTCATTATTTTGCACCAGTAAGCACAGTAATATACAAAAGCATGCAAAATCATTTATGGTACAGAAAGATCCTGTAACTTCACTCCTCAAGTAACTGGTGAACATTCAAATCACTCCTACTTTTCTAGGAAGAGAATTCCTGAGATGCAAAGTTGAGTTGTATGTTGGCATTTTCAAAGACACTCTACTTCAGTGAAGCATACAGAAACAACTTGGTAGGGACATAACAAAACAGGAGCAAAATATTTTCTAATACAGATACTCAGAGGCAAGAAATGATCATGGGGTTAAATTACAGTAAGCGGTGGGCTTTTTTTATTTTGTTGAAAAGTACATCTTTTACTGGATTCAACATAGTAATAAGATGAAAAGAGGTCCACTGGCAAGGGAGGAAAAAAAGCAAAAGTTTGGAAATACTTGACACAACTAAAATAAAAGACAGCTTTTTCAATATCCCATAGGCAGGCTGTAGTAGACGATGTTTTCCCGTATTCATGGAGAAAGGAAAGTCTTTGACTGATGGAAGTCAGTTTAGCACAAATTCTGGTCTGTCTAGTTAAAACCTGCACTACTTGTTTCTTTTAATAGATAATATAGGTAATATCTAGCTTTCACTCCAAACCCATGCTTTAACACTCAGAATTTATCCATATTTAATAACAATTTTATCGCACTTCTCTAATCAAATAAATTTACTTTGTCCTCCAAGCAATCACCTCAGTATTCCAGTATGTAAAAAATACTTTCATTATGTTTATTATAAAAATATAAATGTTTCCACTACAAATCATTTTACATTAGTAAGAGGCCATCTACAATTGCACAATATATAATCTAAATGAGTAAGTAATGCTTTGAAATACAAGTTAAAGTAAATACATATTGCCAATCAAATCACATCTATACATTGCTTATTGAATGCTAAGTAACAGCACAAAACTAGATATGTTAACAGAAATAAATAAAATGGAAACTATATTTAAAGATACAAAACCAATAATACGGCATGTCATTTTATGAGTAATTGCATTTTGCTTGGTGTCAATAACTGATGCAAGTCCTGTACAGGAAGATGGCCACACGAATTCTAGTATCTCTACTCCACAATGAAGAATTGTACACTGCTATGTATACATATGTACATGGGGACAGGGAGTATAGGATGCTTGCAACAGAGGCCACTTACAGTACAAATCAACTTTTGACAGGGAGAGAAAACTAAATGTATTTTAAAACTCTCTACTTCTAATAGTAAAGAAAAGCAAAATTGAGTTTCTTTTTTCCCAAGCATCAGTGAGATTTAATCTTTTATGCTGAGCATGCTCAAACAGTGGGCAAGGAACATGACATGATACTAAGAGAAAATTGAGGAGGGTTGGTGCAAAGTTTTCAGTCGTCATCTAAAACTCTAACAACTGGTCCTGTGTTTTCAGAAGCATTTCACAGATGTCTTCCCCCCACCCCAGCCCCCTCGCCCCTACTCTCCAGCGGCAGAATGAAGCTGAAGAGAAATGTCATGAGGAATATGTTATAAAAAGCTGTCCCCCACACAGACAATGTCGGCAAATGGATTTTGGTGACTCAAATTCACTAACAATGTCTGATTTAGAGCAATCTCAAACTGAAGGAGAGATTCTGAATGAACTAAGCAATGGAAAAATACAGCTTTTCTATTCAGCATGCTGCATTTCACAATAGATTGTGGCAGACAAGGAGAACTGTTCTTTACATCTTAAGTGCTTTATTTTAATTTTCTTCCATTTTTCATTTTTCCATTCAACTTACTTTAAAACCCATTCATTTTTCTTTCAGAAAATATTACTGATTATTATCATCTGAGTGTTTTTTAAATCCAGTCCTTTACAGCATGCTTACTGCCAGCACTCATTAGACAGTCTCTAATTCTGCTTCTATTTAACAACGTGTGATAAACGTTGTGTCTCTACATTTTATAAGTCCTGGACCCACGAAGAACAATTTAAAAGCTGATTCAGCCACACAAATCCTAGAAACTGACTCTTCCCTTACTTATGTGCCCTATGCTACAAGGGAGCTTCAAAAACCAAACCAACACAAGAAAGAAAACACAACTAGTTACTGGCTTTTGCCCGCACAGTGAAAGGTGGAGTGCCATATAGCCATCTGCCTCCCACACAGTCTTGGACTTTTAGGGATTCACTGTTATTCATCAGAATCAGGTTTAGATTCCAGCAAGGCCAGTTGGGAATCAGAGTGGTTGCCACTAGTGCCCAAAGCTTGACACCTGCATCCCTGATGTCACATCTAGAGCGTTAAGGAGCTCGCCTGTAAGCAGCACAAGAAGTGCCTCACAGTTCAATTTAAAACACTCATTTTCAGAGCAAAGAGATGTGTCTGCTCAGAACCGGGACTGACATGCTCCAGAGCAACAGCTCAGAGTTCGCTATTGAGAAGATGCTGAAGATGGCGAACGGCTCTCAAATCTCACCTTCCAGGCTCATTTTTCCACTGGGAAATGTGAATATTCTCCTCAAGATAGGCTCCTTTCTGCTTTCTTTCAAGGAACAGGTGCCTAAGGAACCTCTGCCAAAACCTCAAGTCCCTTACAGGATGGCAGTGCCTGGACAGAGGACTTCCAGCTCAGACTTAGGTAAAATTACATACCAAAGTCCCATTTCACAGCTTAAGTCATCCTTATAAACAATCTACTTATCCTTGGCTGCAAGGCACCACCTCAGGGTGACTACCAGTGGCTGCCCGCAGGGCAGTACACCTCGCCGTTCCCAGCGTCGGGAACAGAGCCTGCCAGATGGAAGCCAGGAATGGACCACTTCTCAGCGAACTCAAAACCCATCATCAGTTAGTGCAGGATGCAACCCTGACTTTTTTCTATGCTAAGCAAATATCCCACCTGAGCACCTCCTGAGAACAGGGGTCCTTATTTTGACAGGAAAACAGGCCTTTGGGAAGGAAATGAGATACATGTGCTTCACCGGGGCAGATACCGATGTAGAGATCGGCACGCACACAACTCTGCAAAAACTCAAGCCTGGGTTAAAATGCCACTCACGGCAAATGGAAGGAATCTCAACAAGTCCAAATGCTTTGCCTAGTGTCAGAGCTGGAAAAAAGACCATCTTTCTTTCCTTCTGTATTTCATATATGATGTTATGAGTATAAAATCATCTAGTAATTAACCCTCAGACACTTTCTCAGGTTGAACCAATGAAGTTTTGATAACATTTGGCACTTGGCAATAATACAGCCAGGTTAAGGTATTTAAGCATAAATATAAACAATAGTGGAAAAACCAAAAGAAATAAATAAGTCTTTTAAAAATTAAGACTTGTTTCTATTTAAATGAACACAATTAGGGAAGCTAACATAAAGGTGAAAATCTTTTGTCAACTAACTCAGTCACTACAAACTTTATTTCTGTCTTCCTTTCTGAAGTTGAAAGAGCATGTTACAATGACATTATAGTAAATATGGCCAGACAGGTTGTGAGGTATAGTCCTCTGTTTTCCTTGCTTTTAAAGAAATAAAATACCTGTTACAGATCTCTTCTGTATAAAAATACTGCAAGTCTTTCTTTCTTCTTGTTTGCTGTATAGATCAAATACACGGCTTTTACGTCCTTTTTTTTTTTTTTTTTGTGTTATTCAGTCACTTAATATTCAAATGGCTCTAGGTTTTAATATCACTGTTTTTTACTTGGAAGGATTTTTTACATATGTTTTTCTTTTGAAATTTACTATCTGCATTAACAGTCAGTCAAGAGCACCCACCCTTTAGGATTAACAGATAGAAAACAAGTTCGCTCCTATTTTTAAGGCATTTATACTCAACATTTGAGTGTCTTAGTGGGTTTGAAATTTCAACCATTATGTTTCCAAAGCTGTTTCAAAGAATTCCTTTAAATTCTGCCATTTATCAGCCATCACTTTTGCCCTGTGATGCAAATTTTCTCTTTTTTTCTCTCCTGAGCAACATCATTTTGGTACCTTACACAGGAACAGGGCTGTTCTTTGTATGAGTTTCTAGAGCTTTGATACTGCTAACAATCTTCTTTTGAGGCCCCACAACTGTAACGCCGACTTTCTTCATGTCACTGGAAAAAAGAGAAGATGCATTGGGTGAGTGAGCATACCATCTCTGTGTTTCCTAGCATTGATGTGAGCAAACAGTAATCAACTGGCTCATCTTATATTGCTGCATTGGAGGAGCCTCCAGATATGGTGATATTGCTGAAACACAAGCCCTGGTACGAAAAATACTGAGAACCATTGTATGAAAGGAGCAGGAGGCTGCAAAAAAAGAGTAAAAACTCATTTAGCCTTGTTGTGTTTGCTTACCTGCAAGAAAAGACAATGAAACAGTGTTCTCCAGCAATACCTGCACTGGGATTTAGAGGCAAGGGGTTCACTTCTGGGCCAGCTGCAATCTTGAGCCTCTCTAACATCTCCATCCCCTTATTAGCCTGATCGCTTTTCCTGAGCAGTGCTGACATCTTGCTATTAGGTGCTGAGTCCTCTGAATGGTCGTCTTAACTCTGGTCTCAGCATTGAGATTAACAGCAACATGGCCAAGCTTCCAGCATCTACCCTGCTTTTCACCTCTGTTTCTCCAGGCTGTCCAGTCTCTTTGTTCCTTGTGCAATGCAGAAGTTTAACACTTGTGAAGGGCTAATTAACCAGTGGCTCACAGGAAATTGGGCATTCCTAGAGGATTTCTGCACTGTCCCCAAAGGGTAATTGTTATAAAAAGTCATTAGCAGCCTTTTAATAGCTGCAATAATACACTAATTAACGGCATTGATGTGTTTAATTGTCAGTACCACAGCTGCTGCTTACTTCTTCATAACTTGTAGTGTTTCCAGCTAGCCCAACAGGGAATCAAGATTTCCTCTGGCAGTAAGTGCATAGCTGTACTTGATGCCTTTTCAGGTGCAGGGAGAACACTACCCTACTCTTCCTTATCACAAAACCAGATTGCATTTAAATATAATCAACTTGCAAGTTGTAAACTTCCAAGTTTAGCATATTTAAATGACAAAACTGGAGTCAAGAGGGAGTTCAGCCTCTGAATAATTATTAGCATGTAGGAGGACAGTGGCTACAAAGAGATTGCTCTGCCTTATCTGGTTTGAGGAATATGGGATGGGCACATGTACCAGCTGTGGGGAAACCCCCATATAAAAGACAGAATATAAAGAATCAACAGAGAAATTCCTAAATGTGAGTGAAAGAAAGTGATGCTGGTGGACCAGATGATGCATTGTGGTACTGTATTGGAAGAAATTGGGAATTTCCGTCATCAGCAAGAAAAAGCTATGGGACCATGGCCTTCACACAGTACCAGAGCATCTAGGTTTCCTGCACGTGTATTGTAACTACAACAATAATTTACATTTGTCTCTCTAAATGTAAGAATATTTTATCTAAAAACTAGAAACTCCATATAAAACCGCTACTCTTATATAAGCTTATGTTTAAACCTGTACCTCCAGCCACAACCAATGATGAAGAGCTGTAGTCAATTCAAACTTACTCTGTAGAAATCTTGGCTATTGTATCACAGGAACTGTACTCCACGCCTGTGAAAATGTCTTTGCATTGTCCTGTCCGAAAACCATTGAGCCAATCACCTGTTGTGCGGAAGGCTGAAATATCAATGTTACTTTGGTCCAGGAGAAGATTTGATGGCCTGAAATAAAAAAAGAATGTGATGAAAGTTAGGGAGCAAGGGTACGTATGGATTTATTTTGTGTCTAAACTTAGCACTGGCATCAGCAGGAGCTTCCAGGCTAGATGTGGCTTTTCTGTTTGTCTGTGGAAGTTATCTGCTGCTGAGGCCGCCACATCTACTCATGCTGGCAGCTTTGATGAATGCTGCATAATCATCTTGCTTAAGAGCGCCACCTTCTCATGCCCATGTTTAAATCACTGAAGCATCACCAATTTACCAAGCGTATTGTTACCTCAATAGAGAGCTCATTAGATGCTTGAAAATCTTCACCAGGTCTCAGAGGAGTGACGTCCCTGATGGGACACCTTTCACCTGACTACCTTCCTGCTGGAGCCCAGCCAAGACAAAGAGCTGCTGCAAATGACCATGATCACCGGCACCAGCTACGGACCTCACATCCTGGGAACAGCCATGGAGGGAAAGGAAAGTGACAGAAGACACCAGAAACCTGCTCTGCCCCCAGAACACTAAAGAAGGGAAAGCACAGCACAGCCACACCAACACAAAGACTGAGCTGAGGACAAGATGCAGCACACTTCAGGTTACTGTTCTCATGTTAAAACCAGATCTTAGGCACCTAAGTGAAACACAGCTTTAAATGTCCTCCGGTTAAAGGATCAGGTTTGATAATCAGGCCCAAGATATTTTTATTCAGTAGCTGTACAGACGGCATCTCCCCAACTACTGTTTGTCCCATGAAGAGCCAATGTTTTTTATTTATAGTTTTCTGGGTATAGTGTCTGGAATCCCAAGACATTTATTAAGAGTATTTATGAAGTGTTCTTAGTGATAAAGCATGGAGAATTATTTTTTTTTTAGCCTAGTAAGTCTTTTTAACTTAGATCTAATAAAACAAGGCCTGACTCAAGAAAAACTAATGAAAAAAAAAAATAAACAAGTTGAAATAGAACAGGTCCCTAGGATTAGGAATTAGAGTGGCCCAAAAGAGCTTTTATGTTTATTACTTGGATCAAAGTATCATCAGGACAAAAATTATGACCTAATTTTAATGCAAGTGACCTCAGAATAACCAGCACTGTAAAGTATCATTTTTCTCCTTGTAGAATTCCAAACAAAAACTAGTTACTTTCCTCCTCAGAGAGGACATCTGGACAGTTTATCAATGAACAGGAATTTGTCTCTCTGTGAAGAGCCTGTGATGTCTCCTCGCATGCACTAAGGGAAAGCTGGGCTTTCAGAGCATCTGCACACATCGGCAGTTTTTTTTCCCCCTGACCCAGCCCCTAGACAGAAGGTCTGAACATGAAATTTATGGTCTGGGTGATGTGCGCCATGAGCTCACACTTTACTAGACAAATTAGACGGGTTGCAATCCGTGCAGCTGTAAACGACATCCTGCAGGGTTCCACCTGATCTTTTACAGCTTTTCATAAATCAGTACCTACTAGCTTCAGAAGAGAGTCATTAAAAAGAAATCATGGAAATTACATGTTTGCTCAGGGGAAGTGAAATAGAACATTTCCCTCTGTCTTTTCTTCCCTCCCCTCTTTTTTTTTTGGAACTCTTCTTACTTCGTTGCTTTGACCAACTATGATATACCCCATCATGCCATCTTTTGACAGTCATGGGAAGACTTTCTATCCTGTTCATCCTGACTGTCTGTCTTTTTACAGAGTTTTATTTACTGACATGTGGTGCCCTGAAAAAAAAATCAGCAAGGCTCAGTTTAGAGAGACAAATTTAACAGTGAGATGCCAGTTACAAAATGCCCTGTTGCTGAAAGCTTTCTCTGGATGTGCCCACTATGTTAACAGTTGGAATGAACCTTTGAGTCATCTGCAGTAGCGAGGAGAACTATAGTTTGTTATCATTAGCACAGTTTTTTGTCACAACACAGGGAAACTTCTGCTGCACCATATAGTAATGACAAAAATATCATTAGAACCTTTCCCAGTACAGCATGAAAAATCTCATCTCTGGTCGGCTGCTGCCTGGCGAGAAAAGGACACATTAACTTGTAAAATCCAGGAACTGAGACAAGTAAAAGGAAAATGTCTTGCCACTTCTTCTGCATGAAGGGTGGTATTCTGCAAATACACAGAGGAGTTGTGTACACATGATCCTGGACTTTGTATTGCAGTAGCCTCTCTCTTTCCATCCCTTCCTCCAAACAACACAACCAACCTTCAGTTTTTAAATCTAGACTTCCCCTTCCATAGTCAGTTTCTTTTAAAGGGGAAAGCATTTAAAAAAACATAAAGTAATTTCCTGTGGCAAGCTTTAGGTAATTATAAGCTGATTTTGTAAAGTGAAATTGCTCCCTAGGAGGGAGACAGGCCTGGTTTGAACACAAATCCTATGTGCTTATGATTATGGCAAGCTGAAGCACAGAATTCAAGTCTAACAAAAATGATATCTCCTATATCATGAAAACAAACAAACAACAGCAGCTGGCATACAAAGCAAATTTTAGTTTTATCTTCTACAGCAAGCAGAATCACAAGTATACATGTGTATCAACAGGAGACTAGTAAATAAATGACATGCCGAGGGGAAGTAGTCATTGTGTTTACTTGATTACCCCTGGACCTTAAAGGTAAGAATCATTGGAGTTCCACCTCTTCATGCTCGTTTTTTAAGGTATCCTTAGCAAAATCTGTAACTTAGTCCCTAAAATACAATTCACCTCTTAAGGTGGCACATTTGCTTTTCCCAAAAGGCTTCATATCATGCTTGCACACTCTCAGAATAAGCAGGCTGTGACTATTCTTTGAAGTCAAGAGAGAGAAATAAAGAGGGGTAATACAAATAACCAATGGGGAAAAGAATACAGGTGAGGCTGACGGCCTACTGCAAAATGATACATCTCTCTATATGTCATCTTGGCCTTCGCATTTTCTAGGTCCATGTTGCTTGTGGCAAAAAACTTACCACAGCTTCCTCTAGGATAACTAGCAAATAAAATTTCAATTGCCCCATAGGTCATTCCTCCAGTCTTCCCCACTCCTTCAGCTGCTCCTCAGAACATGGTTTTCAAGGGGCTTATATCTTCTCAGCATCCTAGTGCAGTAATAAATCATATGCCTGGGTGTATCAATGCTCCTCGATTTACTTTTTCCCACCACCAAACCACTGAAGGCAAAAAGTACTGGCACGTTGCTGAAATGGTTTTCTTTTTCTCATAATACAGCTTAAGCTGTGCTTTTAAGCCACAGCAGTAACGTCATGTGGCCATTTCCTAGGATTCATAGTTGGCCCAGAGACAGACCCTTAATGGCAACCACTCATTATTGTTAGGACAGGCTATAGGCTCTTTAAAAGAGGGAGAGAAAAGTGCCTCAGAGAGCTTTTAAAATGCTTTTCTGGTTCTTTGCATCTTCTACCATTTGCTGTGTATGACTTGCCCTTATATCTCACATTTGGCCGCGCTGTGAATTTCTACAGACTTTGGCCACAGCATTTGCGGCATCAGGCAACAGCCCCGTGCAGGTTTGTTTTCCAGCATTTCCAGCGCAGAATTGCCATTAGTGCTAACGAGGGCTTCACGTTGTAAACCCAGCACATCTAGCTGAGAACAGCAGAACAAAATCCCTCGGAATCACAGTAAACAGCAAACGCTCACGCTCAGGCCACCCGCTGATCTGGCTGCATTACTATTTAAATTATACAGTACCCAACTCCCGTCTGCTGTGAATTCTTGTCTGAGTTTCACCAGCAGAGTCAAATTAGAGGTGCGAAACTGCAAATAGATGTTTTACTGTCTCTGTGAACAGTGAGCCCCAGCAAATTTTAACTTTGAAGGAACAATGGCAATTCGTGTCTGCCTCAGGGATAGTATTAATGACTGCTGGAGAAGTCAGGAGAAAATAGGTCTTTTCTGTCTCTAGCATGCTAATTGAAGTCCCTAAAAATCTTCTCAGTCTAGCTCCTGCATTCCCTGCACAACCCAAACTATGATTAGACACCAAGGAATTTAATTGACTGTAATCTTCCATTTTTCTTTGTGATTTGTAGTTAAGCTTTCCCTCCCTCCATAAATTCACTATTTTACGTTTAACAGACTTCAGAAAGAGGGCCAGCATTGTAGGCTTACATTACTTGAATACTTTTAGAGCAAACAGTCCATTTTAGGACAGGGATTACATTGATGCTGGTTTCTGAATGAGGCTAAAAATTCACATGTAGGCTTGCATTATGCAGCTTTTGGCCAAACATGGACCCTGTTATTACTGCCTGAACAACCACAAAGCGTAAGCCCTCTCTGAAATGCTCCAAGTAAAACTGAAATCTTCCTTCAGCCCTCCAGCCTGAAAGTTCCTAACAGGGAGAAGCAAACAAGCAATATTATGGCAGGTCAGCACTACATGTCAAGCATCTGAAGCCTTCTGACCTGAATGGTGTAAAGCAGGAACTTTTCAACAAAACGTTCAGCCAACACAAATAGTCGTTTTGTTGCAAATATTATTGAAAAAACAAGGCTTGAATTATGCTGCATAATGGAGCAGTCTGAATTTTTTATTTGACCTGTTCACTGCTCCTATTGAGTTTAATTTTCATAAATACCCTACCAAAGCAAGCATGCTAGAGAGTTTCCACTGAATCATCAGATTTTAAGTGGAAACAAACTTTGTGAGAAGCAAACTTCAAATTTTAAATTGCAAATGATGCCTCTGGATGTTTGAGAGCAAACATTAGGCTGGACATCAGTGAGAGTGCCACAATGACAGACAACAAAGCACATGTTTAGTGAACACTTGCAATAACTACTCGCAAATAATGGGTCGTCCCAAGACTGCTTAAGGAAATTACTCCAGTGAATAATTCACACACCACATCAAATTCAAGAAAATCAGGATAGCGTTGTAAGCAACTTGCTAACACATGAAAGAATGTATGAGGAATTATTCATACATATTTTTGAACACTTTCATATTTTCATCAGGAAGAGTAACTGACCCCGACCCCCTAAATTTCTTGGACTATATTAAAAGTATTTCAGTTATGCTTTTTCTCAAAATAAGTGGCTTTCATGTTTTTCTAGCCTTAGCTGTAACTATAGCAGTAGAACTCTATTTTAAATGGAGAACTTCTAACACATAAAGGAGATCTGAAATCAAATCTACCTCCAATGCTGCAGTGCAATCCAGAAATGCCTTTTTTTTTTTTTCAACACAGTTACATAGTGTCATGAATTACCAAAAAAGATGTATTTTGGGGATTAAAAAAATTCACATATCTGTTCATAGATGAATTTTTTCTCTAAATTTTTTTATTCCCATAGTCAGGCATGCTGCCTCCTCATCACAGATCTGAAACTTGGAAATTAATGGAAGATGTGAAATTTATATAATAGTATGGGATATACAGTCTCAGGCCTCTTGAGTGGAGTTCAAGGAGTCAACTACACATTTGGTAAACTTCAGTTCCAGAGCCTTCAATAAAATCTCAAGAGGTTTTATCTGTGTACCTTAACTGTCATTCATAAACACAAAGAGTAAGTTCAAGCTGCATATTCATTATCGTAAATCAATAATAACTTGACTGAGCTTGATGAGGTACCTCATTCTGGAAAAAATAAATTTGGAGTTAAATTTTATTTAAGTTCCATGCACAGAAAAGGTGCATAGTTAACACACATAATGGTCTTCATTTTGAAATTAGCATAAATATAATTTTAAATGTCTTTTTATTCTGGCAAGCAGCATTATTTCTTTAAAAATCTGGTTTGGTTTCCCTATTTTGAATCGGCTTTTCACTTTGTACATCTGTCTATTCAGAAATTCTGCATCTCGCAACATGGAACATTTATCATGTTATCCAGAGCAGACTAAGCAGACTAAAATCAATAGTAATTACAAAATAAAACTTTGCTTCAGAAGCTTCTACACATAAGAACACAAAATCAGACTTTTAATTCTTTGAAACTATCTTAAACCCAGGGATGGACTGGAAAGCAGTTTTGGCTGGCTGATGCTACAAGCAGTGTTCGGACAGCAGAGGATAGTGTCTACAAAGTGCAGCAGAGCCAGCCTTGTGTCCTGTACATATATGAAATCAAATGGCTTTACTGACACTGACTGCCTTTGCTGAACGAGCTCTGTCTTTTCCATGTATTTCATACTAAAGGTAGCTCCATATCAGAAGAAACAGACACGGAATCCTCTTAATGACTGCTGGTTAGCCTGTAAGTAACATTGTCCTCTTCAAAGATTTGGGGCAAACTTGTTAATTAATCCTCCTGTGAGGAAGGTAATTTAAATTTTCAGAGAGACAGAGAAGTTAGTTAAACAAAATAATAACTTTTAAGTCCCAGTAAGGCAGCTGCCTTTGAAATAGATGATGTTTTGACATTTTCCAAAATAAAATGAGGACCAACAGATTTTGCAAAACATTTGATAGTTACATTTCCAAATTGAAAACTGTTTCACAATTGTGTTTGAATCCACACTACCAGCATCTCATTAATAAGTGGGCAAAAATCACCCGATAATTTTACAGAGCTCCCCATAAGCAGTAAGATGTGATCATGACTTTCCATGTTAGATGCTTGGGCTAGATATGAACTGAGAATAAAGATACTGAGCGATAAATGTCCCATTAAAATCTCCTTCCTCTGAGATCCTCCTCTCAATTTGCAATGCAAAATAAGTAGTATTTTCTATGAAGACCCCAAGAAACTAACAAAATCATCAGCTGTTAACTCTGAGCAACTCATAAAATAATGATCTTTTTTACAAGGAAGACTATCAGCTGTTTATTTTCTGTGTTCAATATACAAGACAAATTCTTGCAATCCTTGCTTTTAGATATAGCCATTAATGCAACTAGAATAGAAACACAAAAAAATGGTTACAGACCACTTAATGAAGAAATACCCTGAACTCTCAGGTGGTTTTCTCCCCTTGTTTGCAATATAATTGTTTCCTCCTCTCCTAAATATGTGCTTGCAGTATAAAGAAACAACAGCAGCAATACTTGACTATACAGAAACAAAAGAAAATACAGAAGCAGATTGGCTTTTTGTGTGGATTTCTTGTCAGTTTTGAAATCAATCACAAACCTGGCAGAAATTCAGAATTTCTAAAAATCATGTGATGGAATTAGAAATATTTTTCAATTTTTTTCAAATGTTTTTTCTTGGCAGAGGCTGTGGATTAATTCAGCTATTCCTGTTTTATAGCAGGTTCATGAAAACTAAGTGCCTTTAGTCATACCTACATCACAGGTAGGAAAATACACAGCAACTATAGGAAAGCTGCCATAATACTTGGGTTGCCTGAATCTCATATCACAACCCTTATAACCTCAAGGTCACATTATCCTCTGACAGCTTAATTCACTTCGGGACACAGAAATGCTTTAATTATATTTCCAATTATACACTATGTTTTAAATATATTTTTTCAAATGGCTGTGTAAGAGTAAGATTCATATACTTAAAATGGTAATATTCATTGTACTTCTAGAGATCCATCATATATATATATATAAAAGATCAGAATCAGAAATATAAATAAGAAAAAAAATCAGAAACATAAATAAGTGAAAGAAAATTAAATAGATAAAGAAAATTAAATGTTATGAGTGCATTTAAGATTTGTAGTGTATACAAAGTATTTCCAGTTGCGTGACTCTTGGGTTACATTTTTTTCCCACACAAATGAAACAACTAATAAGCCCTTTCAGACTAGAGCCTCACCAACTGGCTAGCAGGTGGGTGAAGTGATTCTGTCTCTCCTACTCAAGTTGAGAAAACTTTCCATCTGCTTTGTATCTACGTGAAATGTTCACAAATGTGAAGTAATACACAGTGGACTAAAAAATAATAAGCTCAAGAACAAAAATAATGAACTTGATCAAAACTGGGAGAACTATGAACTCACTTCCACCCTAAAGATATCCAAACAACCTAAGGACTCTGTTATAAAAATGAACATCGTGCTCAGAAAACAGGAAAGAACAGCAAGACATAAATCAAATAAAAATATCACGAGGCTGTGCTTTAGAAAACTGGATGACTTGTACAACTTTTTGTGTACTGAGTTCTGTTCCTAGAGCCCTTTACAGAGCTAGATAAATCCAGGCAGCCTAAAGGACACAAAACACCCAAGTGTCCCTAACAAGTGCAGGTCTTATTAGCAAGAGTTCAAGGTGGCCACCTGATTAAAAAGTGAATTTTAACAGGTAAGAAAGAAATCAGCCATACTCTGTACTTTACAAGCAATAGGAAAGGAATTTTCATGGGAATTCAAGATGAAACACAGCACCAGGAAAGGTATTCTGAAATGTTTGCTGCGTTGAGGTTACAAAAACCTTTTGTCAATGTAAGGTTCACAAGCCCGTAGAACGGTCTGCGAAGAGATGATCAATAAGGATAAAAACATCCCCTTGGGTATCAAGAAATTAGATGCCATGGAGTGCCCAGAAGGGACAGATAACTGAAAAGGAAATACAGAATTGAAAGCTTTGACTGCATTCCTATATTCTATATATATTGCATCTATATTCCTATATATCTCTCCTGTATCCCTATGAGGTATTAGTGTAAAACATGCCTGGGCTATGGCCTGGAATCAGATGTACAGTCAAGCACATCCTTCAGTTGCATTAACAGTAATGTACCAGAGGACAGGGATATCCTATGCACCTCCAGCAATGTGCTTTTAAATAGGATACAACAGCACTGTGACTATTTTAAACAAACATCAGCTCTAAAATCTGTAAGAGACAGGCTTTGCATCTGCAATAGATATCGCCAGGTTAAACATTTTTCATGACCAAGTATATTCTGAACACCTATGAGCATATGGTGGGCATAAAGCTTTAGCATTCTTCCAGTAGCACCACAGATATGGGTAAAAGAGAGCTGGAACCTCTGTAATTTAGATTAATTGCTTATTACGGGTATGAGGAGAGGTGCTGTGGGAGCACCACAGCCTCAAATAACAACTGAGAGCAGCCATTTGAGCCAGTGTAATCCCCCAAGCCCTTGGGGCTGAGTTGCAGAGTTCTACCTCTGCTGGGATGCCTGTCCCTCTCCGGCTGCTGACAGTACAAGGATACTGGCAGGGATCCGACTGCGTGTCTCCATCTTGAGGAGCTGCCCTGACTCACTGCCTTTCCGTATCAGTTACATATTTCTGCACATAAGGCTACAGCAAGACCCAAGCCCATTTTAAGCCTGGCTTTTCATTTTTCTCTGTCAGTCTGTCAGAAGCGATGCTGGACCTCCAGGGCTCAGTCCCTGGCCAGCAGCCCCACCGGCTCCCGCTGCCGAAGGAGCACGTTACCTGCCAGCAGTGCCTCTCTGCAGGACACGAAGCTGGCTGCAGCTTTTCAGCCAGGTCTGGGGTTTGAGATAAGTCAGTTTTGGTAATGGTTACATGGGGGTGACCATGGATTTCCAAATCTGCATAGGACCGCCCAGTATCCCTCATGTTGTCATACCTAATCCTTGGTAGTACTCAAGTTTAAAGATAGCCTGGATTGGTCTGCAGACACCGATGGGGGGAGAGTGAGATGGAGAGATCACAGATCACACATTCCCTGAACTGCAACAAATGCCTTCTCAGAGGGGAAGAGCTTGGGCTCACCCATGCTGGAGTGCCCACCACCTGGACCCCACAGACCCCTGTGTCACAGGGGAGTGAAGAGCTGCAGCAAGGGAGAGATACTGCACTGCTTGGGAATGCAAGGGGTGCAGGGATGTAGCAGCAGAAAGGTAACAAGGGAGGGAGGGAGGGAGGGAGGGAGGGAGGGAGGGAGGGAGGGAGGGAGGGAGGAAGGAAGGAAGGAAGGAAGGAAGGAAGGAAGGAAGGAAGGGAGGAAGGAAGGGAGGAAGGAAGGGAGGAAGGAAGGGAGGAAGGAAGGGAGGAAGGAAGGGAGGAAGGGAGGAAGGAAGGAAGGAAGGAAGGAAGGAAGGAAGGAAGGAAGGAAGGAAGGAAGGAAGGAAGGAAGGAAGGAAGGAAGGAAGGAAGGAAGGAAGGAAGGAAGGAAGGAAGGAAGGAAGGAAGGAAGGAAGGAAGGAAGGAAGGAAGGAAGGAAGGAAGGAAATTCACCTTTGACATTCCCCTCCTCAGCACTGTGCTCCATATTGAAGCCAAAGCAGCAACCTGCCATGTGTAGCATTTTACTGAGGGCTCACCTAAAGCAGTTGTGAGAAGTCCCCCACCATGTTAGCAGCCTCCTTCCTTCCCCATGCTGTGCCATGAGCAGAGAGCAGGGCATCAAGGTGTGGATGTGCAGCCTCTGCTGCCCGCGCCAGTAAAGCATATAATGCAATAGGAGCAAAGAGAGCAAGAGATAGATGGGAGAGAGCAGAACTGCACTGTGGTGCTCCAGCACAGAACCCAGCAGGTGCAAATGGTACTCAGACTGAATTTAGTCTCCATTAGAGGATACTAGCTTTTACTGGCTATGAACAGGTAACTCGAAATGATGGTTTAACATTGTTTTCAGCTCTGCTATGGTTCAGCTCCCTGACTGGATGGACAGTAAACAGGGAACATTTTGCTTCTGTTTGGAATGCAAAATATGCAGCACTGGTTTCTGCAATCAAATCCCCAAACCAAAACACAGTAGCCATGACTCCCAACTTCCCTATTCACCAGATTGCTGTAATATGTCCCTAGAAAATAATTATAGCAACCATTTGCCAAATAGGGGTGCAAGATGTTTAGAAGAAATGTGCTTGACTGAGAAGATAGTGTTTAAAGAGTTTGGGGTTTTTTTCCAAAAATGTTGTGTTTTTTTTTAATTTTCTGTTACCTGTCAGGTAACAGAAATAATTGCTTTCATAAACGTGTTAGTTTACTATGTGTTAAATGCTCACCAATTAAATTATTAAAATGTAATTACTGTGCAAGCAGTCTTCTCTCAGTATATATTTTTAAAAGCAAAGCCCATTAGCATGGCTGCCTTCCTCCTCCCATCTCTGCTTTCTTTTTCACATCTCTGGAGAGGCAGTAGAAGGCAATTAGAGTGGCCAGCCTCTAGCTCAGGATGCAACGTGATGCCAGGGGCCAGGAAAAAGGAGGCAAGGGCCACGCCACCTGCACAGCAGGCTGCAGTATCAATGTGGTTATTCCTGCTGCCTTAGCTCCCTTTTCCTTCTGTGCCTTCCCATTCGATTCCCATGGCGAGAAGTGTGCTGTGTTAGAAGTAGAGGTCTGAGGTGAATGTTTTGCTGGGCTTCTTTCTGAAGCTTGCCTCATATTAGACTCCGGTCTCTTGGCCACTGAAACTCTCTCCAAGACCTGGGCCTGAAGCAGCGGAGTGCATTTCTCCCTGACTCTGCCTGCTTTGCGGACAGAAGAATTTGCACTAGCATTCATGCTAAAAGTAATTTTACATCTTCTCAGATCACTTCAGTAAGAGTACAACATTTTGTGCGTTACATAAACTAATTCACTTAAACCCTACTTAACCAAAGCTCTTATTTCACCAGATCCTCGTTATGTCCTTAGGTGTCAACACACTCTTCAGTTACTCTCTCTCAGTGACATAATTCTTATCTCATCACAGTGATGTTCTAGAATGTATTGAATAACCAGGATTATAAAGGAATGTTTTCAATGCAATTAGGAATATTGTACAGGTTGGAAATGAATTCCTAGTTAAGGCATTGATCTAACAGGGAATGTAAGTGCATTTTTAACTTTGTGAGACCTACTGAAAGCAAAACGATTATTCATATGATTAAAGTTAATGCGACTTGTCAGAGCAGAGCATAAGAGTGTAGGATATGTGTTTGGACCCAGTTCAGAAAGATACTTAGGAACATGGTTAGCTGTAACCTATGAAACACTAAGCACTTAAAACACCACATAAGGTCAGAAGGACAATGAAGATCACATGATGGGCAAATCTGCCATCTGTGTTTTTCTCCCAAACCTCTGCTCAATCTTACAATGGGTTTCATAACCCTAGCATAACAGCTTCTCACAATTTGAATAAATAATAGCAAATCATAAATAAAGTTGACTGCAATAATAAAAATCATTGTAATGCTAAATTCTTCTCCCAAAGGGAAACTCAGGAAGCTTTCTCTAGCCTTCAGGATTGCAAACAGCTACAGTTAAAAGTTGAAGAAGCAGGTGAACAAAGTAAAGAAATTCTAATTATGGAAGATGAAGAAATCAAAGACATTTATTTATGTGCAATATAAGATCTCATATGTCACCTTGCCGCCGCATTGGTGATTATTTTCAGACTGCTGGGATTACGGATCAGTTTGTCCAGGATGCTGACAATCTGCTCAAACTTGGGTCTGTTGTTTCTGTCTTTCTGCCAACAGTCCAGCATCAGCTGATACAAGGCAGCTGGGCAGTCCATAGGAGGTGGCAAGCGGTACCCTTCATCAACAGCCTTAATCACCTGCACAAGGATAAAAGTTTTTGAAAACTTAAAGGCACTTAAATCAACTTGGTTTTATCAGTTCTGCGAACCACATTAGCATGGACATTCTGTGTTTAAACAAATGTGTTTATTCACTAATTGTCTTGTCGTGCAATGCCTCTGGTTTATCTGCAAAGTAAACCAGGCAGTAAATTAGGCATACAGAAAGGGGAGTTAAGACACAGTATGTGACTTTGAGGAAGGTGAGAGTCTAGAAAGGATCTCACAGGGCCAGAAAATATCTTTAAAACTTACCACGAGGATAACCGTACACTTCCTACTATGCAGTGCAGGCCCAATTATTCTTTCATTTGTCTAGATTGACAAAATTTGTCTAGATTGTCTATAATTTGTCTAGTTTGACAGAACAGAATTAACCCAGAATTTACATTGCTATGAAGCTTTTTGATACAACCTCTTCACTATAGTACAACACCTCTTGATCAGTCCTACGGTATCTATTGCACCATGAATAAAAACCCCAATGCATTCTAAGTAGAAAATGATAAAGCCATGTTCTGTTAATCTTTCCTTTTTATCTGGATCAGTTAATTCAAATCAGGACAAACTATTCTGAGTCAGAACAGGCATAGGAAACCAGTCCATGGCTTAAGTAGACATGAAGCAGAGGCACATAAATAGGTTAATCCTTCTGTTTCTGATTTTAATGTGATATTATTAAAGGCATTTCACTACTATATCAGCCTACATAACACAATTCATTAATCTCCACAAATAATAGAAAAAACATTCATGACTAATTAAAAGAAATACACTTTTCTGAAGAGACTTGGGTTCCAGAGGTACTAATTTGAAAGGAAGTTTTATTTTTTTTCCTTGCTTAACATAAAGTACTATAGAAAATGTCTGACTACAACCATGTTACTGACGTTTTTTATTTTAATACTAGTAACAATATATACCAAACCCTTGGAAAATCTATTTGTGCTAGTGACTGAGCTTCAGAAAATTCAGTTCGTAAGTAACTCCTGTGGAATAAATCTAGGATTAATAAGATAACAGAAAAAGAACCCAATATAGATATAATAAAAATCTTGTTTGGGGAAATGCTATACTTCTTACAAAAATACTAGGAGAGATCCATTAATCATTTGGACATCAGGCTTGGGTAGTTTACTAATTTTATAAAGAAGCCTGTATTGGAAGTCTTCTAATCAGATCACTCTACTTCTCTATTTTATTCGCTGATTACTTCCAGAAGTATTTTGGTTTCATTAAACTCTTAGTAGAAATGCTTTGTTTCTCTTTTTCACAAGCGCCAAGAGCAATTTATTCTGTGTATTTGACATTTACAGAAAACTTCCACAGAATACTATACAAGTGGAACCAAAGGGGATCAACAGAAATTTCGGAGGGTGTTCTAACAATAAGCTAAGGAATGTAAAAGGCAATGACTTCACCGCAGTGGTATTGTGTGAATTATCCTACAGAAAACCACCAGTGTGCTAAAATTCTCTAAGATGTTCCTTTAGAAGTCCAAAATACCCTGCTATAAAGATGTTGGCTTTTTGTGAAGTTCATTAGAACTTTCACTTGACCAGGGAGATTTGGAGATATTCATTTCTACATCTTATTCAATGTCAATGTCAAAAACTCAGAGCCACCTGGTTTCATTATGCTTCACTTCCTTTCACAGCTTGATCCTTTATTTGAGAACATAACTCAGATAACAATATACTCACATCCTGGTTGGACATCTCCCAGTATGGTCTCTCTCCATAAGACATCACCTCCCAGAGAACAATCCCATAGCTCCACGCGTCACTGGCTGATGTGAACTTCCGATACGCGATGGCTTCTGGTGATGTCCATCGGATAGGAATCTTGCCCCCCTAGGGGCAAAACAAAATAAAAAAGTCCATATATATAATGTTGCATGATTGTTTTATCTCTGAGATTCTCAACTATCATTATATTGGTGTAAAAACCAGCGTAAGATGGAAAATGGTATTGCCATTTGTCATGAAAGCATCTTGTACACTATAGACAGTAAAATACATTACACCGCAAAATCTACGGACGTTACAGTTGTATAGTATAGTATAATATACATACTGTATGCATGTACACATATATATTTATGTGTAGCATAACATGCACAGATAATAAATGTTAAGCTAAGTATGGTGGATTTTCAGTTATAAAATGTTTGGAAACTGGCAAGACAGTCTTACAGCATTAAGGATGAAAAAGCTAGTACAAGGTTCATGCTTATATCCTAGATCCCTTTGCACAGCACGAGAGGGCTGGATTTGGCTATTTGTAAGGCATTTCAAGTGGATTCCCTGCTGGCGTGGAACCTGCATGGTTTCACTATGGTTTCACCCCATGTTTTCTAGGACATTCAAGGAAAATGCGGGGCCACGATGTTGCTCTATTTCACTAACGCCAAGCCTCCAATTGCACAAGGCAATGACTGTGACCATATGCACAAACTTCCCATTCCAAAGCCGTCAGAGACAGTCACAGAGACAGATTTGGATAGGGTCATCTGTACAGAGGGGAGAATGGAAAAAGGTCATCTGGGGAAGTGGTCTTAAGCATTTTTTACAGTCACAAGAGAAGCAAGCCCTCCTTACGTGATGTAAACTTGAAAAGAATTAAAGCTACCATTACAATTAATATTGCAGTTAAGGGAACATCTCTCTGATTATGGCCACCACTTGGTGCCATAGTAAAATGCACACAAACAGCCTCAGGCTGAGTTTCTGCAAGATAAGAATTAGAGGGAAGAATTTCCAATGGTGCCAGCTTTGAGAGAGGTTTTTAAGACTCTGATTTGCGAGTGATACATGAGAAAACAAAGTTCTAAAAGATAGTGGTGAAAAACTTGTTACTTAAGGTAATTCTAGAGTGACTATATTTGAACACAGAAAACTGAGAGAGTTTAAAGTTGTTTCCAGTTCCAGGGATGCACAACACGTATATGGATATATTCTGAAGATTTCACACCAGACTAGCTATTTGAGGTACCTCGGCAACCCCCATTATACTACAGTCATACACTTGTCCTCACAATAACCTGTGTGGGAAGGAAATGCTTTTATTTCCACTGAATAATCAACAAGAAATAGAATGTAAAGATATTAATGCTTTGCCTACACTTCCATAAACTGTACCTGCACTGAGGGTAGCCATACACTTTCCAGCTTTAGATTAACTAGCTTGGTTAACAATAGATATGGGGACATTAGCGTTAATTAGAAAACTAAATACACTGAAGCCTAAGCATCTGCAATTTCATGGCTAATATTGCATAAATTAGATTAAAGATAAGCAACACAGGCAAGCCTGACTCAGGCTGCAATTCAGACCACCAAAATGTCATTAGATATGTCTTAGAGGCTTGGCAAAGGTCAGAGAAGGAATCTATCTTGGCATACAGTTTTTATGGATCCCATCCTATTTAGCAGACTCCCTACCTTAACCAAAAGACAAACCTTCATTTCACACACAACCCTTAAAATTAGGTAAACATTGATTTTTGACATTACTTGTGGACCAACAGGTAGGACACAGAAAATAAATAGCACTATTTGAAACCACTGTTTCATCACAGGAGCCAGACTGGAGAGCCTGATGTCTCTCTCTCTCTCTTGGAAATCTATAAGATTATGTTCTTTAGTCACAAAAGGTACATCGTATCTTCTATTCATTATAAGTTTATTCACAATTCCCAGTGCTGCTCCATAACAGTACTGAGAACTTAAAAATTATTTTGTTTTTCTCATACCCTATTGATAAGCAATAATATACCCCCTTAACAAATGTCTGGGGTCCCTCAGTGAGTCCAAGGCACAGCCAAGAAACAAGGAAAGCTCTCCTGTGTCCTAATGTTTTCACAACAAATCCACTTTAGATGTGGGGATGATAAAGAAATCAATCCCACTTTTTCGACCTTTTTTCTACACATACTAGTAGAGTGAACTTTGATTTCCAATAAAGAACATCAATGCTGGGGGAAAGCCATTTTACACAGACAAAAGCCCCCCACAATGAACAGAAAGAGCTGCCTAATCAAACATTTCCCACTCATCCCACACGCTCAGAAGTCACCCACAAAACTGAGTGGACTTACAGTGCAGCTGCACGCTGAGGATGCCAACAGACCTGCCCACAGGGTGCTCACCTACCCTACCCCATCTCAACTTCCAGGACAAAACTGCCTCTATCCTACCCGAGATGTAAACTGCAGAGGACTTCCACAGATCAAACCCAACCCTGTGGACCACCTCTGGAAAGGAATGTTCAGCTCAAGGGGCTGCTGGAGTCAGGCACGAGTGGCCACCACCATGCCCCATGGCTAGCAGGGGCTTCTGAACTCCATCCTCCTGCCAGCACTCCCACAGGCTAGTGTGTCAGCAGGGACCAAGCCAGACCAACACTGGCGTTTGGTTTGAGATGAAATGTTTCAATCTCCTGGCCAGCTGGAGACATAAAAGAGGGAACTGTTGATCCTGGCTGCTTCCCTAGTAGCACTGCCACCTCAGACAAGGCCCAAGTCTCCTCTCACCTCTGCTGACCCCTCCCCTTGTGCCCCAGGGCATCAGCGCTGCTGGGAAAGAGGCTGTGCCATCTGATTCGAAAGAAACTGAGATACAGAGCTAGGTGTCATGAAAACGTAGCCAGGCTGGGCCTCATCTTCCAGCAATTGCTTTGGCTACATTTAGAGGGATAGAGAGGGATGGCAGAACATACACCTATGACATGCCACACAAGAAAGCCCTCGAGGCAGGGAGGAGTTATGTTGTTTTTCTTGCATCAGCACAATGGCTGGTTTTGTGAAACACTGAAGTATCATTTGGGAGTTTTCAGAATATTACTCTAAAAAATCTGAATTTCTGTGGGTGGCTTCAGGCTCATGTTGAGATACAAAAATGGAGCCTTTCTTGCGGAACCCTAGAGAAATAATTGCCAGATGTCACACGGAAAAATGTGCTTGTGGCTAGAAATGAGCACTTTAGGCAAGGGCAGTAAATATCATATTTGACAGAAAGTCTTTACCTTTATAATCTTATGGAAAAAGTCATTTATACAATTGGAGAAACACATTTACACAAAATGACATTAATTAGTTTCTTAACATTTTGGGACTGCTTTATTGCAGGGTAAGGAAGATTATAAACTCAATGAAACAAAGGTATTCTGCCTTTGTTTTAGTGAAAAATGAAGGTCCATCAACCCTAGTTTCTATTGCAAGGAAACAAATTTCTTTACTAAGTCTCATCTGTAACTTTATACAAACATACAGATATACGTGGCATTAACATAAATGAGACTAAAATACGGAGAGCATTAAAACGTAGCTAAAAAAGAAATCAACTGCCATTGAACAGTGTAAAACTACAATTTTGCTATTCTTCTCCCCAATTTGTCATAAAAAGTCAATCTTATCTTTGTATTTAAAAGGGGACTTTGCTGACTTGTTTTCTGAATAGTTTAAGAGCAAGAAAAGCAAAAACCCCAAAGTTCTAGAAAATATTTTTTAGACCAATAAGCTTTTTAACAAAAAGACAATTCTCCCCAAAGGATTATGCAACATTTACATTTTAGCAGATGTCCAAATATCAATATATGCAGAAAAATCTGAAAAGTCATTTCAAACTAAATGCATGGTTTTCTATTGCTGTTACCTTTGAAAATTATAAGGCTTGCTGTAATTCAAAAAGTCTATTTTGAAATTCCAAAGCCATGATCATTCAGCATTAGAAAATCCCTTTTTGCTTCTCTCCATCATTTTTGAGAAATACACATCTCGTTTGAACATATACTACCTCTTCAATTTTCTGCTTTGCGAGAAATCAGTATATTCTTGTCAATATCCTTTGCCAGGATCAAAGATATCTTACATAACTTACACAGAACTGATCTGAGCAAAAATACATAGAATGGTTTGGGTTGGAAGGGACCTTAAAGATCATCTAGTTCCAGCCCCCCGGCCATCGGCAGGGACACCTTCCACTAGACCAGGTTGCTCAAAGCCCCATCCAACCTGGCCTTGAACACTGCCAGGGAGGGGGCAGCCACAGCTTCTCTGGGCAGCCTGTACCAGCGTCTCACCGTCCTCATCATAAAAAATTTCTTCCTTATCTCTAATCTAAATCTACCCTCTTGCAGTTTAAAACCATTACCCCTCGTCCTATCCCTACACTCCCTGATCAAGAGTCCCTCCCCACCTTTCCTGTAGCCCCCTTTAAGTACTAGAAGGCCGCTATAAGGTCTCCCCAGAGCCTTCTCTTCTCCAGGCTGAACAACCCCAACTCTCTCAGCCTGTCCTCACAGGGGAGGTGCTTCAGCCCCTGATCATCTTCGTGGCCTCCTCTGGACCCCCTTGAGCAGGTCCATGTCCTCCTTATGTTGGTGCCCCCAGAGCTGGACACAGCACTGCACCGGTGGTCTTTCCAGAGCAGAGTAGAGGGGGAGAATCCCCTCCCTCGACCTGCTGGTCACACTTCTTCTGATGCAGCCCAGGACACGGTTGGCTTTCAGGCTGCGAGAGCACATTGCTGGCTCAAAGTCAATTTTCCATTCACTAATACCCCCAAGTCCTTCTCCGCAGGGCTGCATTTACTTTTGCAAAAATTAAACCAAACACTTTTTCCTAGACCATAGAGTGGGAGCTGGGAAAAGTAAGCTCCCATACTTGTTTCTTTCCTCGTCTTTTGGTCTTTACCCCCTTTCCTCAGTACCCAGATATTTAAAATGAGTATAATGATACCTGCTCTGTAAACTGCTATGACAAATGTGCTAAGAAATCTTACCTGTTGTTTGTTGGCTTTTTTTTTAAATTACGTATTTTATATCCCTCAGGCTTTCATGCGATATAATCTTCTTTATCTATTGTCTCTGTTGCTTATCCTCCACTGGAAAATCTGAAATTCTAATATTATTGGCTGATATTACTGGGCTCCTACCCTTCAAAATTATTACTATCAGAACTGAATATGTAAGACAAACTTGCTAAATGAAAAATTGTTATAGATATGCCTAGGGAAAAGGTTTGCCCAAATTTATTTGATAGAGGCTTATAAAGAGAAATTTACATGTGCATGCATCACTAGATACTGCTAATATATTTACTGATTATTTTCTGAAGATAAACACAAGTTTTACGTATTTTTGTCATGGTCTTCCTTTAAGGGCATGCTCATCATGTAGCCAAATAAGCTGTCTGGATTTGAGTAGAAAGAAAGCATTAGTATTACAAATTGTAGGAGTGTGTTACTGCAGCTCAAAATCCCTGTCAGTCTAGGTCAGAGAACCACTCTCGGGGTTTGAAATTAGTGAGCAGCGGTAACTGAAAGCTTTATCTGCTCTAGATAGAGCTGTGATTCCTACAGTATCTGGTCATTCAGCATAATTCATCTAAAGTCAATGAAGTCCTCAATTTATTTCTAGCATGTCTGGCACTGCAGTACAAGGCAGTTGTTTCCAGACCTTCATAACCCGTTCCAATATTCTGATTTATAATCTGTTACAGGGTGACTGCCACAGGCACCTAAGCCACAGGCCTCGGGAGAGGAGAATCAAGAAAAATGGATTCTAACAGAATTATTAGAAGAACTTTGCAGGAAAACCTGAAGATAAAAGCCTGACATTAATTCATTACATGAGGACTTAGGCTAGTTCAGGAGATATCTCACTGGTACAGAATAAGATGGTTTCATGTGAGTGAGATGATCCTGATTTACCCTCTTAAGCACCTGCAAATTACCTGATGGTACTTGTTCACCCCTTACTAATGAATATTTTATCTTGAAATTATCTCCTTCTGGAGTGGTAAATGACAACAGAACACTGCTTTTCTCCCTTGTGCTGATCAGGCAAGAGAATTTGTGGGGTTTTGTTTCCTTTTTTTACCACACCCTTCAATACACTCAGACTATTATGGTGGGTTTGCATATATAGGGAACGAACAAACCACAACAAATTTCTGTCAAGCACCAGATAATACAATAATGTGTGCATAACCAGATAATACCATAACGTGTGCATAACAGAAAGGACCTGTGTGCCCTTCCCCGTGCTTGCCCTGCCCTCCCTGCTCTGGCATGCTATGTGGGGGCACAGGCTACCAGAATACTTGCCATCAAAGCACAGCATTTTTTGAAGTGATGTAGATTTAATGAGAAGTTATCCATGCAAATATAATAACTGGACAGTGTTTTATGCTGAAATGTCACGAACACCAGTGATGTATCTGACTAGGTGCTTAAATAGTCAAAGTTCGGCTACTGATTACCCAAATATTATGCATTTGAGAGACATAATTACAGTCCCTCTACATGTGTGATGGCTTAAATTTACTTCTAGTTCATACTGTGTCATTACTCCACCCACTTGTCATACAGATATCTAAAAATAATAAGAATAAAAAAAGATCAATTTGACAATGACAATTTTAATGCAATCTTGGCCTTTCAATTAAAAGCGAATAGGTACAGAGAATATAGATAATTACAGTACATCCCCTCCAGCACAAAGGCTCAGTAAAAAAATAATCCAAACAGTCAGCCTGATTCACATGCTGGCTTCTGCTTCTGTAAGCAGGCAGACCACAGGTTGCCAAAGGCCTTTTGTGGTATCGAGTCAGTGACAATAATTCAGGAGGAAAAAAATGACCCTGTCAGGTAGCAGTTTTCTTACAATTCCTGATTCTCTGTATTTCACATGTCCACCTGTGATCTTTACATATCCTTCAGAGCTCTTGTACAATAGCATGAATATCACAGATTATGTATTAATATAAAAAAGGGATACATATATTATTGATATATAACCCGATACATGTTCTTATTCTTTATGCAAAGCTTCAGACACAGCTTCTGAGAACAGAACAACATAAAATTTCACCCAGTCAGTGGTGTGTATTGAAAGCCTGAAGGGCTGACTGGGCTTCTGGAGGGTATACAAATCCTGAATTGCAATAATGAATTAAAGCAATAGAATCGTTCTCAGGATTTGACATTTACAGGTAGAAAATAGAGGTAGAAGAGGAGGCTAAATAGCTAAAACGTCTATCTTTGTATCTAACTCTATAAATTTCCCTAGTACCACTGATACTAAATGGAGAACTGGGAGTGGGAAGAGGTGGAGGGGAGGAAAAAGTCTCTATCCATTAATATAATATGCATTCTTTACTGTTTGAATGTTTGGAATTGCGGTTATAATTTGGATTTTTTGTTTTGTTTTGTTTTTTTCAAAGATCTTGCTGAGTAGTTGTCGTCCTTTAGTTGCAAAGGCATGAAATTGTTTGGGATGACACCATTATTTTAAAAAGTGGCACTATTTTTGTGTTTGTTTTGTCTTATGGTGGGTACTAGTGGATGAAAAGCTGGACATGAGCCAGCAATGTGCGCTTGCAAAGCAGAAAGCCAACTGTATCCTGGGCTGCATCAGGAGAAGTGTGACCAGCAGGTCGAGGGAGATGGTTCGCCCCCTCTGCTCTGCTCTTGTGAGACCCCCCGTGCAGTGCTGTGTCCAGCTCTGGACAACACAAGGACATGGACCTGCTCAAGTGGGTCCAGAGGAGGCCACGAAGATGATCAGGGGCTGAAGCACCTCCCCTGTGAGGACAGGCTGAGAGAGTTGGGGTTGTTCAGCCTGGAGAAGAGAAGGCTCTGGGGAGACCTTATAGCGGCCTTCCAGTACTTCAAGGGGGCTACAGGAAAGCTGGGGAGGGACTCTTGATGAGGGAGTGTAGGGATAGGACGAGGGGTAACAGTTTAATCTGAAAGAGGGTAGATTCAGACTAGATATAAGGAAGAAATTATTTATGATGAGGACGGTGAGACGCTGGCACAGGTTGCCCAGAGAAGCTGTGGCTGCCCCCTCCCTGGAAACATTCAAGGTCAGGTTGGACGGGGCTCTGAGCAACCTGATCTAGTCAAAGATGTCCCTGCTCACTGCAGGCGGGTTGGACTAGATGACCTTTAAAGGTCCTTTCCAACCCAAACTATTCTATTATTCTATAATACTATGATTCTATAATTAGTGCTCGCAAAATGCACTAGAAGCAGACTAGGAAACCGTCCTGTGTTTTGTGATACGACTAAGCAGCAGGAACGTGAACTGCCCAGCTTTCTGCCAGTGGACTGGAGCTCTGTTTCACACTTGTGACCCCCAGTTGGTTAAGCTGGGAATCAAACATACTCCAGGGACACACTACCTGGACACATATACAAGATTCCCTTCAAAGGAAACTTGAGCAAAAAGATGAACAATAAATAGCTTTGTCCTTCTCTCAGAGTCAAGATGTAGCAGAGGTATATTCAGCAACTGCTTTTGAAGGAAATTAGATTTGTCCTAGGCTGTATTTGAAAGTTTTAATTATCTGAGCATCTTCCTGCAGCAGTTTGCATATATACCATAAAGGCCAGATGGAGTTTACTGCACACAGATGATTACACTTTACAAAATGGTTTCTTTCCATCTGATTTCACTACCTAAATATAAATAGGCAGGTAGTCTTAGAAAATAGGTGGCAGGAGGAGAGGAAGAAAAAAAAATCCAACTCTCTACTTGGCCATAGGAAATCCACATGTAACACTGGACAGAAACACTGACACCCTGTGTACCCTGGGTTGCCTTAGCCACCCATGGATATAAGTCACTGACGTGTGCTTAGTTTTCAGGGAAATCTGTTTCCCTTATAAAGCTGTGTGGTATGCAGTTTGATGGGGAGCTAATTATTCCTCCTCATACAACTTTTTCATCTAAGTTAACTAGGACCCAAAGGTATCTTCAGCTCTTAATGTGGGTATACAAAATGCCATTACTAAATAACAGATTAGTTTTTATGCCCAGATGAATTTTGGAATAAGAGAATGGAACTTCAAAGCCTGGTAGAAGTATGTGTCCGAGCAGAACATGAGCTAACCATGTGGCAAAGCTGTGCTGGGGGTGGGAGTAGAAATAGAGACTTCTCACCCATGGAGATATTAACACAAAGGGCATGTGTAAGAAACATGAGATAAATATGTCATGCTTGGTGGGGGGGATTAGTATCCCATTTTGGGCATCACATTTAAGGAAAATGTAGTTAAGTTGAAAAGAATCTGAAGGAGACCAGCAAGAATAGTAAGTTTGGAAAAAATTGCTTAGAAAATAAAAGAATGGAGGTATGCATGTGAAGAGGACAGCAATCTCCATGCACCTAAGCAGCTGCTTTAAAGTGGAGATCGATCACCTGGCTATGGGCAGTGGTGGTAGGACACGGAGTAATCGCCTTAGCTTGCAAGTGTACATCCTGGGGGAGGGAGGTTAAACATGAGACCAGATAAATACTAGATCTAAAACTGTTTACCTCAGGGACAGTAACACCCATTACTTTCACAGGAGTTAAGAAGAGGGCGGGGAAGCATATCTGACAAGGCAATACACCTCTGGCTGAGCTACAGACAATTTTCTCTTGAGGAACTCTTGCATTATATTAATATTTACTTATGAACACTGCACCTATACTGACCACTAAAACTGCTTTCTCCTACTAATGTCTCTTTATATTAACCATGAGGGATCTCTGCAGACAGTTTTCTGAAGTGATGTATTTATTGCATATTTCTAACAACATGCCAAAGCTTATCAGAGGTCAAAGAAAGCACTGAAAGGTCAAGTAAAGAATAGAGTCTTTATGCCTGTTAAGTTATGAAGGTATGATTGATAAATATGTATCTATAAATGTGTGTGTATATAAAGTGTATATAACGTGTAAGAAAACAGCTAGGATTTCTTTACTCATTTTGTCACGTTATTTTATTTTAATCATAAAGAAGATAGCATGGAAACTACCACAATAATTGATTGCTCCTGTCAGTGATCAGGAATGAAGGAAGCCCTACAAAACGCACATTAAGATTTTGCTGATATGCTGATATGTTCTCCTCTAATCTGGTTTGTACAGTGAAGAGGAGGCATCACTGCAAATTACACTTGACTAAGGTACTGAATATTAATGCCACTTTTTCTGGAGTTAATAAAATCTACTTGCAATAGGATTAAAGTGAACAACCAGACATCCCAGTGTAGTATCTACATACACAAAGCTAAATGTGTGACTTCAAGGTTTCCACAATAAAACAGAAGTGCTATTCAAGTGAGAACAAGAGGTTCAGCAAAGCTGTATTTAGAAGGTACTGTGGCTTTTCTAAGGCTCTAAGCCAACAGCATAGTTTCCAGGCAGGATGAAATCCAGAAAAGAAACAAGTAACAGTCTACACTATGGGCAGTCCCCCATCCCCTAAAAGCTTCTCTATCTCAGGATGAAAGTGAGAGGTAAATCTCCTCCTTGATATTGTTAAATCTCCAAAAGATGGGTACCACTCTGTATATATGATATAAGAAGGAGAAAGTACAGGGGGTTTATTACACTGTTAAGCAAGATTTCTTTTTTTGTTTTACTCGTTTTTACTCAGTTAGGGGTACAACAGCAGGTATAATAGACCCTTGAAGAACAGTGTGCTCCAATCAGACATATGTCACATCATACTAGAACACCAAAAAAAGATTAAAAATTAAATAAATTGTTGCTGAGTAGGATTTTTTTGACTGGGTGGGAGCTAAATCAGCAACGTAACAAAACGTGCTCAAAGCACACATGAAGTCTTACATTATTGTGTGCCAGACCAACTCAGGCCTTTATTGTGGTATTCACTCCTTTACACACCCAGCAGAAAGAAACTGAGCCATGAATTTTGCATACTTTAAGAAAAATAATCTACCAACAGAAACCATATTTTTTGCCTTCTAACTTCTCTGAGACATGAATTAAAAAACAGCTGTGATGAGTCTACGGTTTATTGAGCATCTCTGGGCATGCAAGACTGGATGGCCTCTGCAAAACAGAGTATAAGCCTCAGGGACTCCCTCAGATTTCAGTCTAGCTTTGTCGCAACCAACAAGAATTTTAAAAGGATAAACACACAGAGAAACTCACCCTTGTCGTGTAAGCAGCTTCTGGGTCATCTTCCAGTACACGAGAGAGACCAAAATCTGAGACTTTGCATACCAAGTTACTATTGATGAGGATATTACGAGCAGCTAGATCTCGATGGACATAACCCATATCTGACAAATATTTCATACCAGATGCGATCCCTCGAAGCATGCCTACTAGCTGGATGACTGTGAACTGGGCATCATGTTTCTGGAAAACATTAGAAATGTTTTTTTCAGAGATTGAAATGTCATTTCAGAGATTGTTCGTGTTCCTCCTTGCACATAATTTTTGATAAAGACCCTGGAAGCTCCTCAAGTGAAGAGCTCTTGAGTCAGGGGTCATGATTTAAAAGCCACGCGTGGAACTACTTTGCTCTGCGGAGGATAATCTCCCAGTCAGCTGAGGGAAGGGGACAGATTTTCAATTCAGATAAAAATTTTTTCCCATTCTTGATGTCATCAGAATTTTAATTTCCTAGATGGGACCTGTGTGAAAGCGGCACATAAATTTAAGTTGTGTGTGCTCATGAGACTGGAGTGTCAGGACATTAGGGAAACAGATGTCCAACTTCCCTGACAGAGCATAGGAATTGTTAGTGAAAATCCCAGCCTTACCCAATGGACCAATGAAAGTTTTCTATTACACATGCATTTTTTTAACAAAAGCAAATGCTGATCTGTTTCAGTGGCTTTCAGATTCTATTAAATATAAACTCATTCCTCAAAATTTTTAACTTCAGGATCACAAAAATCACTTAAACACACTGTGACTTAGCCTAGAAACCAATAGCTGCATATATTTCTAATTGTCTACTTCTGGACACATGTTTTAAATCTCCCAGCTCTTATTAATGCTGTTTATTAACATCTAGCTTTGATATTGATATATGGATACATAGATGACAGGACAACAGTACAACCCAGAGCAGCTCTCAAAGGAATCCGAATCCCTCAGTGCTGTAAATGTATCATCATGGGCAGCTCTCCAGCTCTTCCTGCTGCTTCTTCCAGAATTTTATTAAATACATGGGAGCTGGCTCTGCCATGTGGTGTGAGCTCACACAAATCAGTCTGCAAGACTGACTGCATTCATTTCATTTGTGATTAATATTCTTAGTGGCAATATTAGCACTGTAAACATTAGACAAATATATGGCACAACAGATGGTTAAAGAGCCTCTCAGAATTCCCTTTCACAAAGAAATTAATTATTATAAAAGACTCTTAGCAGTTCCCTGTTATGAAGCCTTCTTTAACTAAAGCCAACACAAGAGGATCTATACAGACCCTGAAAAAGATTTAGCTAGAAATTAGAAGAAGGTTTCTAACCATGAAAGGAAGGAGATGCTCAGATAGCCTTTCAATGGCAATGGGGAAAGAAAACTAACTGGTTTTAAAAGGCATTTATAAAAAGGGTTATACGGCCTGAGTTGTCTATGATATTAATGAGTCACAAGGTTCTTATCTATGTTTCCACACAATGGTAGTGAAAAAAAAAAAACCAAAACCACACTCAAATGAATGGACAAGCTGAACAACTGTTTTGTACAGTCAGAAATTATTCTCCTTTCCTCAGAGCTTTCTTCAAGGATTTTCAGCCTAAACAAAATATATATAGTTCAGTACAGATATATTTCATTCAGATATACTGACACATTATTTATATGTATTTTACATGCTCTAGTGAACATCATAACATATATAGTACATACTGAAACTAAGGTTGACAATATATCCCCTTTTGGGGTTAAACGTCTAGTTCAGTGTTATGAATTTGGGGGATAATGTCATTCAGCCGTGGCAGAACCAAAGCAGTCTCCCAGCCATGGCTGAGTTTGCCCTAACAAATTAAAATTAAACTAGTGTTTCCCCTCAGATGGGATTTCATTTCTGCTACACTTCTTGTTTTGCCACAAGTAAATCTTGGTGACACAGGGAGCATTCAAATTTTTTTAGGCTCAGTGCCAACTTTGACAGAAAATAAAGATAAATCAACAATCAGTATTAGTATGTCTAAGGTTGGGGAAAGAAAACAGGCCAATAAAGTTTGCTAGCAAAACATTTCAAACACCCCCAGGCATGGGGTTATTCCCTAAACTTTTCACATTTAGGGAAACGGCTCTTGGCGCAGTACTATTGGTTTACTGATAAAATTCCCACAAATCTGTTCACTTTGGAAATTGCTTAGTAAGACATACAGGCGGCCAACCAATAAGCATAACTGCATTACAGTAGGAATTCAGCCTTCAGAAAAACAATTTCCATTTTTGTGTGTCAGAACGTTGTTATGGTTTGTTTTTTTATTGATGTGACATACTAATAAAACAAAAATGTTCTCATTTTGGAATAATACTTACTGCAAGCAGTCAAAATGGACAAGCAGATCCCTACCTGGCTTTCTGAGCACATCACAATGCACACAAAACCAAACAGAAATAATGAAATATCAAGCAACAAGAGCTGATGATGAATCAGAATACAGTGGCAGCAAGTTCATAACAAATTCAGAACAAGAGCCAGTCCTGCACCATGTAGTTCTCTATTGCACTTACCCGTAGGAAGCTGTCCAAGGAACCATTTTCCATATATTCAGTAACAATCATAACCGGTTTACCTGCAAATATATTACAGGGGTCAGGCATTTAAAATGAATACATAACGATCAGTAAAAACAGGCATTTCAGAAATGTGCCCAAATCTTTCAAATCCCAAGGATAATTTTACGTTTTAAAAAAAAGCCAAAGATGCATGGGCAAAACCAGCTCTGTCCACAACATAATTGTGATTCCACTGACATCAACAGAAACACAGTCATTTCAGCATAAGCTGATACAATTTTTAGCAGCTCAGCTCCCAAGAAACAAAGAGAAGCATCCTGCATTTTCAGTGTACAGTGTCTTATCCATCACCATTGAATACAATCCTTCACAGAACTGCTAAATTTATGCAACGAAGTAGGTGTATTCTGCCATGCATTTGCCCTCAGGTTCCCTCCGGAAGGCAACTGGGCACTTGCTGTGGCGGGAGTTGCAGTTTCTCTCCAGAGGTGCCCTGGTCTGCACAAGGGAGGTGCAAGGACTGTGGAGCAGGGCTCTACCGCATGGGCACAGTCACTACGTCCCTAGAGTTACTACAATAACGGAGAGATTAAATAGCGCACATGGAGGCAATAGCAACAACCCTCTCCCTCAGGAGGTTATTTACAAAGCATTTAAATTGTAGAGCTTCAGTATTTTCCTAGCATAAGCCGAGGAAAATGTTGGGGTGGGGATAGAGATGGGAGAGTGCAGTATAAAAGTACTACAGGGCATTGGAAAGAAAAGCAGAGCTGTAACACAGCCACCTTCCACTTCTGGGAGTCAGCCCTCTTTCCCTCTGCGGCAGGATCACTGATAACACGAACCTCCCTCCTGCCAAGCACAACCTAGCTGGGGGTCAAACACCCTACAGCCACGGGGCAGAGGCATGTTCTCAAGAAACAGCCCTGCATCCTTCAAAAGCCTCTAATATTTTTCAAAATTTGCTTGTGCAGATTCAGACCCGTTTGTGAAATCATTCTTTCTATCCTAAGGTATTTTGTAACATAACCAAGATTTTATATGCGACTCTGACATGTGGGAGAGGAATGAATGCAAAAATTAATGTGATTACGGTAAAGTTTCCAGAGAAAGGTCATTGCCCTGCTAATATTTTACCATCATATGGATTTTATTATTTCATAATATTTTCTAAAGCTTTGTTTATTTTCTCTTTGTGGCAGAGAGAAAGGTGGGTAAGAGCATGAAGTTATTTAAGGAGATGAATTAGTATTTCACATAGAATATAGGAAGGCATCTGATCATAACAGAATGACAAAGGCCTGCATATTGTCTAGCAGGCATGGTGGTATCTTAGCTTTTAAAATTGAACAGCATGAGGCTTGAAAGACCTACCAAGTAAAATTAAAAGCAAGAAAGCCATTAAAAAAGCAAAGTAAATGGTAACAACTCCTTTTTTGCTTGTTTTACAGAAAACACAACTTCTACCAAACAGAAATTCTTAGAAGAGAATTATTAATTTCAAAGAATGAGCTTAATGTAATGAGAAAAAAATCTTTTGTCCTCTTTGCATGGATTAATGGGTCAAAATATCTTCTCTCTGCTGTGCAAATGATGTGTTATACTGTGGGAGTCACTAATGGGTAATCGACTCTGTCATCCATTAACTAATAGGAACAAACACTTTATCCAAAACATTAATCTTGAATTATATAGGATATGGTACAGATAAAAGACCTAACAATGTAAAATCTAAAAAAAAAAAAAAAAATAAAAATAAAAATCTTTTGCTTAATTACTCTTGTAAGCAAGAAATAGGCAATGCAAGGGAAAGTACCTAACTTACACTGTGTGTGTAACATTAACCCAGAGGCATTTCTGGTAACACATGGAAATGCTGCTGGATCTTTCAAGTAAAAGGTAGCACACCGATGGGGCTACCCAAAACTTTCTGTGCTAAATCCACATACTTTGAAACCAGGATACAGCTTCCTGGTTTCTGTATAAATTCAGTCAATTTTATGACACATCAGAAGACTGAAATTAGAGTAAGAAGATACGTCTTTCAAATTATTAAGACAGCATCTTCTTGCCTTGCTCACTCATACTCAGAAAGCCCCAAGTGCAGGGCTTCATGCTCATTCAGTTGGAAACGTGTCCATAATAAGAAGCATATGCTCCGAAGCAACACGGTGCACTTTTAAAAGAACATTCTGCATTCATTTATCAAAGCACAGCCGTTTATACATGATAACAACTTGTGTCAACAGGGTTGTTGAAATTTATTATACTAACAGTCTACAAATTGCTGTAAATTATTAGTAAACTAAGCAGAACATGCGCACTGTTTATTAAGACTACTGCCTACAGCGTGCCCAGGAGACTGGTGTAGCGGCAGGAAAATGTAGAACAGAAACCAATGTGAAGCAGGGGGACAACTCTGCGTTGGAGCAAAGCGCTGAAGTCTTATCTGGTGGGTGCACCTTCTTCATACTGCCAGTGGGGTGTCCCACTGGCAAACCAGAGCCACCCAGCTTAAGAACTCCTCATACCAAACAGCCCTGTTATAGGGATCACAACAATTACAGTTATTAGGAGCTGTTTCAGAAGATCTGCTTAGTATGAAAAGCTAGATGATTGCTAAGGGCCACCTGTCAAAAAGAATTTGGTTAATGAAGAAAAGGTCCTATCAGCTGTTTGTCATGCATTACCTGTACTGAGCGTGATCCAGCAAATACTCCACAGGCTCTCTAGTGACTGTACATAAACTAACGCTTTTGTGTGTGATTTAATAGCTATCATTACAAAATGTGAACACTTGTTAATTTGTTATTAGAGTATATTGGTTTGGTTTAAAAAAAACAAACCCCACAACCTTCATGTCCTTCTGTCACCCTACAGAATGCTAAATAAAATAAATTATTATCTTTACTTGCATTTATGCCATATAATTTTATCCAGTAAAACTGATATAAATAATTCCAGAGCAGTTTTCTCAACTCCTGTATTCAAGCTATCTAGGGAGGGTGTTGTATCCCTGAGGCTTTTATTGACTTCAGCTGGGAATATTCAGGGCTTACTCTCTCATACTTAAATGTGATAGGCAGCTGGCACTCCCACCCCCCCACCCAAAATAGACAGCAGTCTACTGTGAATACAGCTGAGTAGCAGACTTACTAATAGTCACTTATACAGAATACAGACAGAATTAGTAATGCACATTCAAAAGCAATGCACAAATTCCTGCATGCACAGCAATTAAATTATTTTCTCAAGTGCCACAGGAATACAAAATGTAACAAAATAGATTTTAGCTCAGCTGTGTACAGACTGATGCTGGCGTTTCAAGCAATTTTGGGACTGCAAATCTTATTCTGACTGTACAAAGCCTGTGTCATTAAAAAGCAGAAGATAACTTGGATTTATACAGGCAAACCTGGCAGTCCTTTCCTAATGGGATTGTGAGACCTAAACTGAAGAATAACTTCTTTGTTATTTAAATCAGGAAAACAGACTTTCATGAATCACACCTAGAGAAAGCATTATTATTGTAATTATGTCTCTTCATAACATATAGGGTTTTACATACTTTTCACATACTTTTCACTAGTTATTTTTAGACACATTCTTGTGGGGTTTTTTTATATCATATAATTTGTTGCAGTAAGCTATGAAATTCTTTCATACCCATCAATGTTTGTGAAACCTTGAATCACACAATTTTTAAAAAGAGATTCCTTAAAACCAAGAAAACCATCTACTTAAGAACAAAGTATTTGGTATACTTCTACCCAGTTAAACTGGAAACGTGCTCAGCACATTACAAGCAATTCACTGAAATGGCAAGGAGCTGCTTTGCCAGCAGAGTCTTCTAGGATGAACTAGAAAACATCCTACCAATATTTTCCACTTCCCTGAAAAATCTCAGAGCATTTTTTTTAAGAATACTTTATATAAAACCTTATCAATCTCCTACCTAAAAACTACCACAGGTAGATAAATTTGATCATTAAATTTATCACCTTATGCTGCAATTTAAATTTAGAAAGTGTAGCTGAAGTCTCTGAGTTTATGTCTCACAGAACAAGCTGGTTTTGGTACTTCATGCAACCTCTCTCTTCTACTACCAACTGTCTCTGTCTTTCCACCTCAAGGTAGAGGACAATCAGCAGCACAAGCAACAAGAGCCAGAACTTGCCTACATGAAGCAGCATCACCAGCACCAAATCTCACCAGCTGCTCATAAGGAGCAGAGCATGCTGGATCTGGGCAGCTTCAAGGAGGCTACCACGGTTGCCATGGGAAAGCTGGGTAGGAGCTCTAAGACCAACCCCACCATTCAGCAATGCCTGTTACAACTTGCTGTTATCTTAACGAAAGTGGAGCTGGAGAGCGTTCGTCAAATATGTTACTTTTCTGGGAAGGTACCACATGCAGATGGAAATTTCAATTACTTTTTTTGTATCAGAAAGAGCAGGTGATTTGTTATCATAAACATAGACAAAAATATGCTCTAAAAAAACCCCTCAAACCCATAAAAAAACCAGCCAAAGGCAGATTTAGAAAATGTCTATTAGAAAAAATATATATATTATCAAAGAAATAAAATCAATTTTACTATTGACATCTTAAAGCTCCAAGATTTTTTTTGAGATACTTACTAAGAGGTATAGATTCTGGAGGATGGGGACCTTTAAAATGCCTCACACTGGTACATACTGAATAACACATGGAGTATTTTCCCTGCATGAAAACCATGTAGGAAAAAGTTTGGACTCATTTGTTAATTTACTAGTATCAGTCGCTGTAGCCAGGTAGGTTGTTCATTAATTTGTACTAATGATAAAATCTAATGATTAGGTTGGAAGCAGAACATACTGCTTCAGTGCAATTAGGAAACCTTAGGACATGGGACTCCATGACTCCTAACAGATTATCAGCAAGTGCCTCTTGGCCACTTTGCAGCAATTTGTAGCTCTGGCATTTATTAACCTGCCAGTTTGTTACTGAGCTGCAGCGTTCTTCAGAAATGCTCCTTTTCCTCCATGTTCTCAGTATTTTTTTCAAGCAGACTATTTTTATTCCCCAATTTTTCGCAGCTCATCAACCCAGGCTACCATTTCCAAGTTCTCGTCAGCCTGAGCGCAGCAAGACGTGAAGGTCCTGCAGCTGCGCTGCGGGCAACTGCCTCTGACACTGTTCTGCGGCGGATCCATCAGTGTGGGTTTAGCTGGTGCTTTCACATGGGTAATTTTTTTCCTGCTTTTGAGAAAAAACAATATACCTTGCAGAAGCCAAGCTATGTGTTTCTGATGTTATCTCTTTTGAAGTACATTTGGTACATACTGACAGGGTTGTAAACATTTCTGGAAGGGTTTGCAGAGCATAAACATGGATGATTCAGTTTTTCATTTGCGTTTGCTCTTCCTTGAAAGATCAGCGAATCACAGAATAATTTAAGTTGCAAGGGAGCTCCAGCGACACTTCCCATGCAAAACAGATGCCCCTGTCATATCTTACTTTTAGTGACGACTCCCTCTAATCGAATGATATTAGGGTGGTCAAACTGTCCCATGATGCTTGCTTCTCCCAGGAAGTCCCTTCTCTGTTTTTCTGTGTAGCCAACTTTCAGGGTTTTGATAGCCACTGAAATTTCCTTTTTAGAAGGCAGCTTTAGGCGTCCACTGCACACTTCTCCAAATTCCCCTAAAAAAGTGGAAAAATGACAAAAGATGAAATGTAGTTATTTCATGGGAATTTAAGAAAGAAGACTTAGTGTTCAGCAAAAGTCCCTGAAGTGTGATGTTTACTGGTGGGTCACAGACCAGAGCCCCAAAGCACGCCTTCAGACAACTACTTAACATTTCCATGCTTGTGTTCTCCAGCTGACAAACTGGACAATGTCACTTCTTTACGCTGCATATCCAGATGACTGCAGAGCAGAGGAATGCATAAATGTCACCAGAAAACTCCCTTTTTGTTTCAGTTGATGCACTGTGAGACAATAGTAGGAGGGCTAACTGATTAATGCAGAAGTATCAGAATAGTCTTGCATCCTTGTGAACATTACACTCTTCATTTCTACCAAAGACATACGGTACAGTTTCCAATTATTTTACTTATTTCAATTAAAGTAGCAAGATAATTCATAACAAAAGAATTTATCTACACAGCTGCTAAGAAAAGAGAAATCCATACAGATTATCTTTGTTCTATCATTATTCAGAAGGATCTAATCATGCAAATATATACTGTCACTATGGGACTACGGGACCTGATAGTCCACCGTAAATATTGTGCCCACTGTATATTGTGTGAGATCCCTAATTAGAAAATGGCAGATATCACTGCATGTTTATTTTATGCAACGTGGTTTATCCTTTGCTGTGTAACATCCAAGAAGAGTGCACAGGGAAAATTATCTTAGCATTCAAATGAGCAAGTATTAAATATGTTGACAAAATGCTGGAAGAAAATATCTCACTTGAAAATTTCTGTATTTAACTAATGATTACATAAAGCATATAAGGAAATTTCAGCATCCTAAAGAACATTTGAGCAGCAACTGACTTTTGATTCCAAATCACTCAACTCCCCATCTTAGATTTCATATGATATAATAAACTGCATATACAACATCCTAGTTAAATTACAGTAGCAATTTTTTGGCTCCTTGCTTTAATGACAAAATAATTGAAATAATTGAAACAATAAAAATAGAGAATGGATAAAATATAAAAGAAATATGACAGCAAGAATTGCCTTATATGATTATTTATATTTAAAGACAAGAAAAACACTTTACTGAACAGAAAAGAAAAGGTGTTTTGCAGGTTTTTTTTCAAGAAACCAGAAGCTGTTGCTGGAGGGCTTTAATATTAATTTTTGAACAATACATGCCTATTCACGTTCTTTTGTCAAAATACATGAGATCTAAATATAAATAGGCCCTCATATGCCATATTTTGTCAAGTGGCCTTTTATTGAAAGTTTGATTTGGAAACAAACAAACCCTACAAATCTAAATCTAGCTGGCATCATTTTTATTCAAACTGGGAATTCTCATTTTTATTTGTGGGTAAAACATCATGGAAAGGGTGATTATACTGCTTACATATGAGTTTTTCCCAACTTACTGTGTAATAATCCTAAATACAGTAGCATTACCATGCCTCTGAAGAGCACAGGCTCTTGGAGCTCTTTTGCCCACAATGATTCTTTCTTTATCTCTGCATCTGATTGTTTACATTAAGCAACATCTGTGAAAACTAAAAATGACCAAAACCCACAGAAATAAGACATTTTTAATAGGCAAATTTAAATCATGTTGCTCTTCGTAGATTTAACGCCCAGAAACGTGTGACAGATTGACAGTCCTTCACCACTGACTTCAGACATGATACCACATGGGATATATTTTAGATGATACATTCAGCCCATTTATCTGCAAATTGAAATTATTCTTTCATCAACTTGCCACCAATATGCCTGGCATTAGAGTCCATGTCCCATTTGTGGCACTGCAGTTCAGCATTGATAAAAGGAGTAATAACAATGACCAGAATCTTAAAAGTCAGGGCTTTGTGTTCATGTCCAAAGCCCAAGAAATTGCTGTTATTCATACACAACAAGGAATGAGAAGAGACACACATGACAATAGTTTTGGCTTATCAAAATTATGGTTATAAATAAGATGGAAACCAACTTGTTTTTCTATACCAAAGAGGCAAACTAAAGAATAGTTGCAAATTACAATAAAGGTCAGTTAGATCAGGAAAAGAATTCTAACAGTAAGAACACTTGGACAGTACAAAAGATTTTTTAGGGAGGCTATAAACTCTTTTATCTTGGAGATTGTAAAAGAATAAGCATCTGTCAAGATTGGTACCTAATAAGTCCAGTTTTGGGCAAGGGTGCGGACTTAATGACCTCTTGAGGTCACTTTTCAGATTTATTTCTAAGGTTTCCCTGTTAGACAGCCAATTTAACCAAAAAAACAACAAATGTGTCACAGGGCAATGACCTTTCTCTATTGATAACTCAGGCTAGATTTGAGTCAACAACACAGAAGTGAATGTCACAATATATCACTAGCTGCTGAGCTGCTTCATCCTCTAGGCATGGTACTGTGCTATTAATGTAATAACAAAAAAAAAAAATTAAAACCAGGTTACATCTTTCTATACATATATACAATTAAAATAGCACTTACATTACATCCACTGTTTCTAACATTATTTGTATTTCAGGCTGCCAAGACAGGCAGCAGCTCAGAAAATGAATTCTAAAACCCATTACTAGTAACTAATGAGTGTCGAGTTCTGTTCAGACTTTTTAATTAAAAATATCCAACCTCTGCAAGCCAAAATGACTAGTATACTTTACCAAGAGCAAACATGCTTCAGTTTGAATACTAACACAGCTCAATACTGTCAGAGCACCACAAAGAGGAAGACCAAAGCACACCCTAAAAAGAGAAGGAAGGGAAAAAAGTGCTTGAAATAAATCTTTTAATGTCCAGTTTCATACTCCCTTTTCTCTATGTTTTAATGGTCCAAAAAGCTATAACAAGCTAAGCTCTTAAAACTATTGTTCAGTTACTGTCAGTGGAGACTATAGCTATGATTTCAGCAAGCAGAACAGCAATCAATCGTTCACTTCTGATCAGAATTGTATATCTGATTTGACTTCTGACTTTTGGGAAGGAAAAGGTTACAGTTAATGTCCATCAACACAGTCCCACTTAGACATGGATGCATAATTTAGAACTTGGATGATTAATGGGATTCCACAAGTGCCTCGAGGCCAGTGGATGCTGCAAGAAACTAAAAGCTGGACCCTTCATAGCAATGAAGCTTACTGTTGTCCATGAATATAAAATAGGTTTACTTTCTTGGAAAACTATTTCACTGGAAGAAGCTCGCTGGGCAGCCCAACTTTTGGTTCTTTCATATACACAGATGCTACATAAATCCATCAGGTCAATGCCCATAGTGACATGCAGTTACACTATATCTCTTTCCTGCAAATCATTATTTTATGGTCTCAGTAAGAAATGGAGTGGATCTCATCAGATATTGTTTAGGAGAAATAAGGACTTGTGTTCGAGTTGAAAGGTAGAAAACCTGGCACTGATTTTAAGAGATGAGGTTGATGGCTTTTCACGTAAAGCCTTTCTGAAGTGTTTATTTTTAATTATGCTACACACATAAACACTGTATAACCTGCCCTGCAGACTGATATGTCTATTTACATGTGGAAAGCAAATAGGTATTATTAGGAGGGCTGTTCATGATATAAAGACCTCTCTTCAGGAGATCTTAATTTCTTTTTAAATAGGCTACTTTAGTGCATCAGTGAACAGCATTTGCTGTGCATTTAGGCCCAGGGGACAAGTAAAAGATGACTCTGTGAAATTATCTACTTGCTTTACTTTCCTGAGTTTTAAATCATGATTGTACTGTTGAACACAGAACTCCCTCAGAGTTGGAGAGGCACCTAAGCTGAATGTTTCCTAAACCTTGTGAACCTCAGCAACGTTCTAAAGCCCTCACTGAGACACTGCAAATCTTCACGGTAAATGCGTGGACAGGTAGCCCCTAAATTTTACAAATACTTTGATCAACAAGATGTTATGCTACAAGTATGTTTAAACTTCGAAAGAAAAGCAAATGTTTGCTTTTATGATCAGCAAAGCACATACTTAAATCTATCCGAAAGCAAGAAAGTACTTTCTGTAGTATTCTCTTGCTATCCAATTGCATTTAAACTTCTTAAGTGGTTTGCTGAACTGGATCCATAAAAACAAGTGAGTTGTTTTAAAAGAAAGAATTACTGTAAAGAAAAATCTGAAAAAGTGGCTTCTGACCTCAATTTTCTTATGCTTAGCTTCCCACTAAAATCCCTTGTGTTTTTCTTGAGGTTCTTTTGGACAAGAATATTTCCTTATTGCATTTGGGTATGTTTTCAAAGCTATGTAAGCTGCCCTCTACTCTCAGAGACTTCTGGCTAAAGCTTGGAAAAACTACTTGGAAAAGTACCTCAGAATATCAAGATTACTTGCCTGACTCGAAGGTCTCATTACTTACGTCACACTTCAATGCAGTTAAATGAATCCCTTCTTCTCAAATCACTGTCTTTTTATAATTTTATTCACACTTGCATTTGTAAAGGAGAAGGGCAGGAAAACACCAAGTCATTCAGTCAAGTAAGTCATTGACTAAGTAAGAGACAGGAAATGCCTTTCTGCTTTTGGGGAGGGAAGAAGTGTTCCTGCAGAAGCAGCCTCAGAGGCACTCTGAATGCAAAAACTGCCATGTGCTGAACTTGACAGCAGTGTAAAGTGATGCTACAAATGCATTTTGGAAGCTCCCAGCACTCTACAGCCTGATTTTCATCTGTTCTTCCCTGCCTGGATCTTTCTGTTGGCATCTCTGGCAACTGCTAATGGGAAATGCTAACTGTAATGCCATATGCTACGTGAATTTGAGTCATGGTCTCCAGCAAATGGCTTTATTATATCTTGAGTCCAAGCTTCGATGTAGAGGACCTGCAGGAACATACTGTCACTTTCACTGAAGTGGAGTGGAGCAAAGGCACTTATTTTTAAACCATCTGACTCTTTCAGGACATATCCATTTTTTGAAACCTCTCGGAAAACTCTTCCTCCATTTTCAGGGGCCATATCTGGCAGATTTTGGATAACCTCTCATTCTCATGTGCATTCTGATTAAAAATACGTCAGAACAATGAGCTATAAAATATGACCTATCATTGATTCTTATGAATTTGTTTTCTAGATTCATATACTGCATACAGCCCAAGTTTAGAAAGCTTACATTTGTGAATGAAGGCTCTTGAAAGTCTGACAAGGAAACATACTGGTCTTGGACTTAGCTTTTCAGTAACCCTCTTTATTCCCGTAATAATTCTCTATTATGTGCAGTAAGCAGAGCTTTGCTGCCTTGACTGAAGATGATGGAGAACAGTGCACTCTTGTGGGGCAAAATTAAAACCAGCAAGGAACAAAAATTCTACCTTTACAGAAAATAACCTAACTTCATACAGGCAGTGGGGTAGCTGCAGTAAGAGACAATGAATACTGTTTCTTTCTACTGGATGCTTAAAGAGATGCACTGAGTACAGTAGCTTGGTTCTACACTTTTTTCAAATAAAAATATTTCACTGTGCACTAGGAGTCTGTCTTCTCACATCTCATGGTTTTAATTCAAATAGTAAATTTAGAGAGAAGCAAAAGATCAATAATAAAAGAACTAGTAATTTTAAATGGATTAAAAATCAATAGTACTCACAAATACTTTAGTTTAGCAAGAAAGCTAACACTTTGTGATCTTCTGACTCAACAAGAAAATCTGCCACTTGAAGGAGCAAGCACATATCCTAGCAGGAACTACATGCTGCATTGCAACATGGACAACTCAGTGTGACGAGACTTTATGTAACCTGGCTCCTCTGCTACAAAATCTGCTCATTTCGACAGTTTGTTTTCTGTAAACCCAACAATCTATGGCGTCTGTATGGCTCAATCAGTTATCAGACAGACAACCCTTTCCTCCTAAATCGATAATTCAAATCCAAAGCAGTGACCAAAATCAATCCAATGACCAAAGGTCATTGCAGTCTGATGGATGCGTGGTGACTGGTATGAAATGAGTTTGTGGTTTCACTCAAGGCATAATAGTTAACAGTCCTTTTAAGGGAAAAAGAGAAAACATCTTCACAGTTGATACCATTTACTGTGCTGACAGATTTTAAAGAGAAACATATAAGTGAGGCTGAACTCTCTCTTCACTCCCAACAGTGCTGTGTCCCAGTGTGGGCTGACAGGTGTCCTTTGAAAAACTTCTTGCTATCTGCTTTCTTTGGGGGGAAAAAAAAAAATACAACTGTGTGCCCTTAACTTTTCATATGCACCGAAGTCAGCTGTAAATCTGACCTACTAATTTGAATACTGTAGAATGTTCTCTTTCCAGTCACAAGTATAAACCCAAAGATATAAAACAATACATACAGCAAAAAGCTATCTTTAGTTCAATATATCTGATGGTCATTACCTGCTCCAACTACTTTGTCAATGGATATATTAGAAGCATCTAGTTCCTTGGCAAATTCATGCACAGCTTGATTGGGATCCTCATATGTATGTGGATCTACATAAGTTCTCAGGCCTGGGAGTTTTACTGTGTAAAAACAAATTCAGAGAAAAAATGTTACTTAGACTTAAAAAAGGAAAGCTCATGAGACAATAGAAATCAAAACAATAGAAGAAAAGGTATACTGCTTTTTCAAATCAAACTGCTTTTGATGGGTCTTCAGGAATCTTACTATACAGTGAAAACAGAGACACTAATGTAGTTATTGCACAGAAGTCTGAAAATCGATTTTAAATATATCTGCACTTGCCATATTTAACTGCTTTTCAAATATAAAAACTACCCACCCCTTCCAGCTTGCTGCGTTTAGATGCTGCCTTATATTGTCCCTTTCAAGGTAACAACAAAGAGGCAAGGAACAAAATATGTGATGATACAGTCAACTGGAAAAGTTCTTAGGAAGATATTAAGGAGAGCACATTAACTCAGACTTCCTTCTGAGTTCTCCAACAAGATGCAAAAGAAAAGAAAATTATACATGAACAAATGCACCTCTGCCTCAATCCCTCTGCTAGTACATACAAGGATGGCAGCCAGTTGTTCTTATTAAAGTCTGGTTCTAATGCTCAGTTATCCTAACACCCATGTTATTATATTGTCCCCCTCTACAGTTTCCTGGCCAGGGATTGTTCTGTTTGATTGGGACAAGCACTAGTTCAAATGACTGAATGATTTTAAGGGTACTTTTAAGTTCTCCACATCTTGTCCTCCAGCAGGACTGGGGATGGGAAGAACATATTATCATTCCCAAAATTTCTCTGCAGCCAAGACACTGAAGGCGAAGCAGAGCCTCATTTCCCCGCCCTTGCTCAAGGCTCTGCTTGTGCTTGTACCCAATACCTTGTCTGCCTGCCTCTGTATTCATTTTAGAACACAAAGATGTTTTGTTATCAAAAAGTGAAATAACCATTACATCCAGCTTGAAGTTTTCTGCTTCTGACACAAAACCTGCCTTCCTGGACATGTATTCTAGCTTTTCCTAACTGTACCAGTTGGTCTTGTAAAAGATATTGACTCCTCCTACAAACACTGCCCGAACCCACTCAAGAATATCCTTTCCAGCTTGGCATTATTATACTGCATCAATTTGTTGACTGCTCGAATAGTTAAACCTTTTTTTGTTGGGGTTACACAGATGGGAAAAAATACCTTTGTACCATTAGTTAGAGCACACCATTGTTTCGTCAAAAAATCCCAAGTGTACATAAAAAAAATAAATAATCAATTTTATGGAGATTTATTGGCCTCAGAATTGACAAAGAAATGATAAAACTGAGTTCCCAAGCTAATTGCCTAGAAAACAATGCAAACTAAGAGCCATGCTCTTAATACAAGGGCTGCATGTGCGTGGCATTAAATGCCGACTGTGTTTCCTTCAAGAGCTTGATGATTACAGAATTACTTGCAAGTAAAACAAAAAGTAATTGGCTGTATATTGCTGTTGGTTAAAAATCTTGTAAATGCTCCTTTCCGTCCATGCTGAATGTACATTACAGGCTCCCTCATACCCCCTATAAAAATAACAACAATTAAAAGCTTCTGCACTGTGGGGTTTTTGGCTGCAGATTTTTAATGCTGACCCCAGAGGTTCCCAAGATCAGGTGATGGTGACTGCAAGGAGAATAATCCCTTCACACCAATAATTAAGGGCAGCCTGTATAGTAACTGGGTTCTGTCATGAAAAACAGATAATAAACACATGCACATGTGTTAAGCTGTACTACTTTACAGCTCATTCTGTGCAAACATAATAATTTACATTTTCATTTTAACAGCATGAATTGCCCTAAAGGTAGCAAAAAAATAAAAAGGGCCTAGCCAAAGAAGGCAAAGGGAGAGGATCTGAAGAGGTGAAACATTTTTGTTCCTTTGAAGTAATATTATAGGATTTATAATAAGGCTGCAGGGAATAGTTCATGGCTGCAGCCTTTTTTAAAGTAATTCAGAATAAACTGAGTGAAATAAACCAGCTGCTGTATTTAAGATGCTGAAAGTTTACGACAGCCATGGAAGTTACTTCATCCTCCTTTTTCAGTTCATAGGAACAATTTTCTTCTTCTTTGAGAAAGACTGTGATTTAGTAGAATAAAGTTCCCACAGCCACAAACGTACATACATACAAATCCTAACAGATAAATACCTGCAAAAATCAATAAATTTCAAGAATTTCTAACAGAAATACCAGGTCCATGATCAGCTCTGTTCTTACTACACAGTGAATCAGCAAGGCACTATTCAGAAAACAGTACATAAATATCTAAAGCCAAATTAAAAGCAATTTAATCCACAGGAATTTAACAGCACTGACATGTTTAAGAATAGTGATTGCAACTTTCCATTGTGTGGGAGTAAGGAGAGCAAATTCTGACCTGTTATTTGTCTGTGACACTTTTTTTACTGGCTGCTTTTATTTTATAACCTCATTAAATTTGGATGATGGAGCATTAATTCTATGGGCCACATGTAACTCTATAGATTTTTTGGAGACTAGCTGGTTAGTGGTTGTTGGGCTGCACGAAGCAAACCCACTGTTTCAGCCTGTGTATCCCCTGACAGTGCAGGGGAAGGAGCACACGTGTTGTAGATATGCATGCTCATGGCTCTCTGGAGATAAGGAGGGGCTCCAAACTTAAAATAATAATAATATGAACAGTCAGAGAACAGTCACTCCATTGTCATGGGGATTAGGAAGCAGTTCTAATTTCCAACTACTGCAGGTAAATCCCTCATTAAAATGTTAATTCAATTATATTTGGTGGGGAGGCATCTGATTATGGTACCAACAGCTCTTTTCTTGCAGATGGTACAGCGCCACTGTTGTGTGCAAAATACCATGTACATTAACCTTACAACATGCTAAGCAATAGAAATATATGGTTCAACATGGTTTATATGGTGCAGCAGGATATTTATCTGAAACAGTTTCAAAGACAAACTACTGCTTCTTATCAAAAATATGCTCATTAGACCCCAAGAATTCTGTAGGTGAAAAAAGGAATTTCCAGTCTTAGTATTTATGAAGAGCATTACCTTCACTCCGTAGTAATGAAAAAAATCCAAAATGCAATGATAAAAAACTAAGAATCCCATGCCTACTCCTGATCAGGAATGTTAAACTATCACCTGCCTCTCCCCTCAGCTTCTCCTGTTCCAGAACTAATTTATTTCTATTTTAAAGAGGGTATGGATGGAGCTTTGACTGTGATCTAGTTTTCACAATCCACAGCTCCTCTGATGTGGAAAAGTGCTGCAGGGTGCACATTGCAGAGAGGATCCAGGACCAGAGAGGAGCTGACATACTGTAGGTCAACACTGCCCTCCAGCCATGGGCCACAGCAAGCTACTTCTTCCTGGTAGCCAGGACACATGCCCGGGGCTTAGAAAATCAACACTTCTTCCCCTTAGCATCTCCTGGATGGGACCGTGCTCCATGCTGTTCCTTTCACAGGGCACAGCCGAACGACCCAGAGTAGCCATGAAAAAGTGCCATTTATCCTTATTAAAAATAGGTACACAAACATCAGAAATAGATAGGCTTCGGGTTTGGCTTTTGAACATGTTTCAAAAGTAGCCCAGATTCCTCAGGATGAGCAAAATCTCACATCCTTAACCATATACAATTTTTGTGATACGAAGACAACATAAGTCAATAGGAAGGCTCGCTTCTTAGTCCTGGATGAGACCCAATGAAAGCACAGACACACTTGTTCTTGCAAGTGGGGAATCAGGACTTGAACAAAACTTGTTTGCAAATAGAGCTGGATCAAAAAATCCCATTAATTTGTGAGACACCTGTTTAGTAGTTATTCTTAATTTAAGAAACTACTCCAAATCACTCTCCAGCCTATGCTTAGAATAACTCCAAACTAAATTATTAGTGGGTCAACTTTGTCGAGCAAGCAATTTTCACAGTCCCTTCAGTAGTCATCAAGACAGGTTTCATTGATTTTATATTTTGTTTTGGGGAAAAAATGTAATTTCTTAGACTTTATACAGCTGATAATGGGGAAGCTGAAGTTATACTCTGCATTTCAGTAGCGCACAGCAGAATCAATATCATATTGCCAACCACATGCATTGTTTGAACATAGAGAGTGATGTTTTGCTCATTACTAACCTGAACCCAGATGGAAGAATTTGAAACAAAGAATAATTGTTTGGGGAAAATCTCCTTATCCACAAGAGAAGAGATAATTCTCTTCCCAATTTCACCTTGGTTTAAGTGAGGTATGAATTTTTTTTTTTTTAAATTGAAAAATACCAGTTATCTAGGGGATGAATTCAACAGATCTGGAAGCACAAAAAAGGCTTCAGTAACTTACAATGGCCATTCCCAAAATGTAGTCTTTTCTCATCAGTGCCATGTTTAGACTTCTTGTATCCACAGAATCTACAAGCAACAGAGAAAAAAAAAATTAATATAGAGAATTTTATATGTTAACTGCAGGTGGAAACAGAATAAAATGTTTTCCCTCTACAATTAAATGCCTGTTTGAAAGTTTAATGATATTTACATTCTCTGTGCCCTATAGAGGCATGTTATGTTCTCAGGGAATTTGAGGAAATTGGCTAATGAGAAGATTTGTTGATTTTTGACCCCTACAGTTTAATTTTACAATTGCCTAAGAATGTGTTTATAGCATTTTTTAACAACTGCTGCATGATTGGGGCTGCTAACGTTAGCGGGCTCATTACCGAGCATGAAGAGGTATTTGGAGCTCCTGGGCAGCGGACAAAGGAGAAGGTGCAAACCAGCCATGCTACTGCCCAACGACACCCAATTTGCCATGCTCATCAAGAGCCCTTGGGGAAATGGAAGTGGGAGTAAATGTGCAAACCAGATGATAAACTGACCTCCCAATCAAGACGTACACCACAACGGTGAGGAGAATAATGGCTACTGCCGCTGAAATGGCAATCATTACGACCTGGCTATTCTCACTGGAAATGGAGAATGCTGGAAAGTTAACACAAAAATATATAAATAACCCCCCACATACAAAACATTGATTACATCACAATTGACACTCATATAGGGAACAGACAGATTAAGTCATCACTATACAGCATTTGGTCTCCTGTCAAATACTTAATCTACTAAGTAATTTTTCATTGGACAAACAAATACAAGGGAAGAAGACAAAAGTCTCTGGCCATCTTTGACAATTTACCAAAGCTGCTCCTGCTACTGCTGATTTTTAGCCTTGCTGATTGTAGTAACTGCTGTTAAACTGATACTTATATATAAACATATATGTAAATACAAACATACATACCATGACATACATATATTTTTTCCTTGGCAAGAAATCCCAGTCAGTCAATAAACATCACCCTTACTTCTCACTTCTGTATGATGGAAAGTGCTTTAATGAATCAAGCTTCCCAGTTAAGCTTGACAGTATCCCCGTGAAGGTTGTGAAAAGCCAGGGCACACAGAAGCAGATAGAAGGACTATCCATGGTTAATCAATGTCTACAGGAAAAAGAAGGGCTATTTTCTGCCTTATATTGGATGCTTCCCTGTGGTCCCTAGGCACAGAGCTTTGGTGTGCTAGATTGCTATATGATGACAGGACAACTTTAGATCGTAGGTGCTATGAACAATCTTCAGCAGACACCTATCGAATTTCACTGAGCATAGCAGAATTGGGCTCCTCAGCACAGTGCTTCAAGTTAGCTGTCCAAAGCAAGCTGAAAGCTAGCGTTCCTGGTCCAAACAAATTAGGCAGTTTGTGTATGTGACTGCTTGGAGTCATGCCATTCCCCTTGGGAAGAAGCCTCTGCCTATTACAGACCTACAACTGCACTCAGGTAGTTGTGAAAAATTGGCAGTAGGAGCAAACTTATGTGATTTGTTGTCTATCTGTGTAACTTGCATGCTCATTATTAAGATGTGCACCACTGTCTCCTGTCATCTTCCACGTTTTTGGACAGCTACCTTTTTTTTTTTTTTTTTAAATACTACCTTGCAGAGAAAACTCATTAACCTCTAAATTATGAAATTTGTTATCACTGTAACTGATGTTTTCTCCTTGCTGTATTTGTTTGTCTTGAGTTCCAGTTTCATTCAGTATGCCAAAGCACCATGTCACCATAACAGTGATTTGTAAATATTTTTTTTAAACAAGAAGTTTGTTTGCTTTTCAGAATAAGAGCTGAGGTGGAAGAAGAAGAAGTGGGGATGAAATACATAACATATCTCAAAAATACATGGATGCCAAGTGAAAGACCATTTGGCTTGATGCTACATTTCTTGGCTAAAAAATTGTTGCTTTTAGCAGAGCACTTCTACACCATGGGTTCTCAAGCCTTATCACAAGTACCTGAATAAGCCTTATGAGAGTGTATCAGAATTATAGTCTTTAGTTGTGTTATAACTCTGAACAGCAGATATGACTCTTCTGTGAGAGCCCGATCTTCTAGAAAGCAAACAGTCTGATTATTGAACATCAATCTACATCAGTAACTGGGTATCTAAGCAAAGGCTGAGCTTTTGATGCATTAAGCCACTTTCAGCTTCTAGCAAGGAGAAGGTCCAATTTACTACATGGTACTAAGTGATGAGAAAGCAACATTTAAGACTATGAGCTCTATTAAGAGTCTTTCTGATATAATAAAAGAACTTGTAAAGAAAACCTGTAAGGTCATCAGTTAAATAATGGTATTATCTAGGCATTAGAGAAAAGAAAAAGGAGTGCCGGACCAGTAAATAACTTCCCCAAGGCCTCCCAGAAATGAAGTGACAGAGAGGAGAAGGGACTCCCTGACCAGCTACTCAACTGAATGACCATTCTTCCTGGCCTGTGCATATGAGTTTCATCTCAAGGCTACGTAGGAGACATCAGCAATGCTCTGTAGTAGGGTGGAGAATTACACACTGACCCACAGAAGTAATGGACCAATACAATATTAATTCTCTAGGAGCAGGGGTTTATAGTCCATAGGGTTCAGGCCATCAACTTGGAAAAGAGAGAGGTTGTGAATCTGTTTTTCTGTCAAACTTCTTCCCTTAGCAGGTGCCATGCTCTAGCAAGGTATCGCTTCTGGTACGAGGCAGAGGTTGAGTAGGGAGTGGAAGAAAATATCACCTGTGATAGTCATGGTACACTCTTTATAGCATGTTTCAAGTTAATGGCAAAATATAAAGTTATATAGTAATGCTACCCAGAAAGACACGTCATAAATAGTTATGAGTCACATTTACTAAAGTAGAAAAGGAGTGAAAGCAGCCACTCAAATAGGTCAGAAACCAGGCAGGATGTCAGTATAAAACATTTGAACAAATACATACAATCTGGACTGGTTTCAAATTCAAACTTGCGGCTGTTTGTCCCATAACCAGCTGCAGTTCGGGCTCGAATTTGGAAGACATAGGTGGTATCAGGTTTGAGGCTGCTGATGGTAACGTTGGTGCCTTTGGCTCTCAGAATAGTATAGCTTGTCTCTTGTTCCTGCTTTTGGGAAGAGAAATTATCAGATTAAAACCACACCCTAAAAAAACAGAAACAATAGGTGGTTGGTACAAAATTACTACAAATGACCTGGAGAGCACCAGCCTATTTTTTGACGAATGCTTGTACAGCATTTCAATCAGCTAAAAATTTTTTGATTAGCAAGAAATCTAAATCGTTAGAGCTTCTACGGCCTTATGCTGTAAAGCAAATACTAGACATGTTGTGTATATGACATTTCATTAAATGGCTTTGCATCATTTTGTCCATAGTCTGCAATAAAACATGAAAATGAAGATTAAACTGTTATTGAAAAAGCATAAAACAGATTTGCCTACTGCACTGAACTGGAAGTTGTAACAGGCCAACAGACGTTTTAGGGCCCTGCAGAGCTATTGCAGGATGCAGTTTTTACTGCCTCGCATTTTACAAGACAGTGTTTAGCTTTACAACAGTCAGAAGAGAAACTCCACTCAGGCTGCGCACCTCAGCTCTGCGAACAGGCGAATGTAACTGGTGTTCTACTATGCTATAAAAACTATGAGATTGATGTGTCCATCCTCATTTGGGCAAAACCCCACTGAACTTGCTTCAGAACGAGTCTTGGGCTTTAGTAGCCAGAAAGGAAATGTGTGTTTGCTCCTCACTGCTTTTTGCTAAAGAGCAAGGTGTGTGTCCAGTACAGATGATGCGCTCACAACTACACTCTGCTTAGTAGTCACATATTTCTGACATAATGACTTTTTATATAAAATAAGAAATGGAGCATTTTGTAATTTAGTAGGTTTGGATACGCTTCACCCTGTGTAAAAAGCTAATTCTGATAAAAGTATGTCTCAGTCCCACTGTAAGCACATAGTCTAAAAATTTAAGCATGCATTTGGAGCCCGAGGTATTGCTTATTTTACTAAAGCCATCCTGTACCAAAGAGCATTTTTGGTTTCCTAAAAATGGCAGCTGGAACTACCTCAGAAAGAATCTTGGACAGCAGCCACACATGTGGGGAACTGTGAGAATCTCAGTTGTTTAGGTTCCCAACCGTGAACTTTTTTATTCTGGGATTTCATATGCTGCCCTTTGAACGCTCTGAAACACACTAAAACCATCGAGTTTCGCCTGGTTGAAAGCAGAAACTGAGTTAAATTAACGTATCTTGGATGCAAACAATCTCACCTAATTCCCACTACTTTTCATGGCATTGCATTAGATTACAAGGTACTGACATTTTAAATTTGACAATTCTCGAGTGCTGATGCACAAGTACAGAGGTTGGAAAATACTCAACACACCCATTGTCAAAGCCATCTCACCTTCATGTGAAAAGACTAGAGTTGGTTTAGTGTGTTTGCTCTACAGTGCTGTCTAGAGTAAGAAAGTTACGTTTATTCTAAATTAGTAGGTGATCATCAGAAAATGTTCACTTTGGTGCTACAGAAGCCTAACTAACCTGTTCTTAGCAGTCTCTGATAGAGAGACAAACAGAAACATTTACACCACAGTTGTGTAATTGCCAGAATCTCCAGATAATATTCAACATTATGCACATGAGTAATCACAGTGAAGAAAGAAAGGGGAAAAAAACCCCCCAAAAAACCCACCAGAAAAGGCAGCAAGGCAGCTAAGCCTGCGCCTAAAGGTTACCATCCAGAACCAAAACTTCAGACAGGGTGAGCTGGACCTAGCCTTCAAAGAATGACTATAAAAATGTTTACCATAGCTCATTTTCTTTGCACTAAAAAAAAAAAAAAAAAAGGAAATCACCACTGGACCTCATAGTTTTCAGATACTTGTGTGAAAAAGTTTTCTGTTATAAATTCAGGGGATAAAATTTACAGGAAGACATTCTAAGGAGCTAACAGGTTTGCATAAATTTATTTATTTTTGAGCTAACAAAGGCCTAGTATTATAATTTGCAGACTTTCCTTATCTCATTGTTCAGCTGAATGTAGGCAACTATTTTAATTTCAAAGACATAATAATCTTGTCTTTAAAGCATAAAATCTTTTGTGTATGCTATGACTGGACATTCATTTTGATCTCACTTCAGGCTGCTTTTATGAAATGCAAACATTTCCTTCTTGTGCAGATACATATGTGCAAGTGAAAATATAGTCATGTCCCTGTCTGCTAATAATCCACAATGGAACTCTGAAAATAAATGTTTTAAACAATGGTATGGAGGATGTCATGGTATCTTAGTTTATGGTAAGCTTTTTACACACGTATTTTGTAAGTAATTTTTTATGTTACACTAGTAATCAAATCAGTGAAACACCACATAAAAGCCCAAGTTTATCTTTCTTAGGGATGAAGTAAAATTTCACAGATACAACACTATAGCTGCCATAAGCAGAAGGAATATACAAAAAGGAGAGTCAGTCTTTGCCAAGCAGAATTTAATCAAACACGTTGTTTGATGATAAATTTGAACTTGGATGCACAAAGCATATTCTTCCTGAATATTTCTGCATAGTTTACCAGACACAGTCTTTACTGGGAAGCAAATCCCAGTACTGTTAGTGTCTCATTTGCAAATGACATTTTGTAATTTTAAATTATGTTTTACGAAAGACATATTTGGGATACATTAAAATTTATGGTGGCAGTACTACTGAGAGTGAACGGTATGTCCTTTTTCAGATAAGCACAGTAAGTGTTTATATTATATGAGGAAGAACATTTTCTCCATCAGCTGCATGTACACTTCAGAAGCCAAAACCAGACTACACATCTTTGGGAGGAACCCAGAGTCCCGATAACAATACGGCTTCCCCTTACTGCCAGGTGTGAACTGTTTGTCGATATGACAGTTCCTATAAACCTTGTGGAGTATACATGGCCTACCTACTCTCAAAGCCAGAATAATAAAAGTTAAAAAGCAACTAAGTGCATTTGCATATAATTTACTTTTTCAGCCTCAGAAATAGCACAGACTAGATATCATTATTTGTTGGCTTTAACCAGTCTACTGAGCACACAGTTTCAATGATGGCAGAGGCAAATCTATTTTATTAATGTGAGGCTGCAATGAAATTTCACTCATGGTTTGCAGCAGATTTCACCTTAATAAAGTGTGTGGGATTTAGTTATCATAATTGTAAGACATATTTAAATGAAGCAATTAATATTTTGTGTGTGGTATTTAGGAGATGTCTTTTTTTTTTTGCATGACAAGATACTCCTTCCAGCGAACATAATTATGTGAGAAAGGACAAGGAGGAAACAAAGTATCTGCTTGTGTAATGAAAACAACTGACTTGTTATACCTGCACTTTGACAGCTGAGACCCTTAAAATCCAGTACAGCATTATATGGATGGACTAAACTGGGGTGTCATTTGGTACCATTAACTTAACATAAAAAGTTATGCCCTAACATAAAATAAATGCCCAGAAGTTCCATACAGTATACCTCTGAAAGAGGATTTTATTTCTTTTAACTGTTTTGAATAAATAGTAACTGGGGCCTCAGAATCAGGTCCTACAGATTTTTACAGAAAATACAATTCCATTCCAAACAGTGAGTCTGAAAAACTCACATTCAGTTCATAATGTTATGCATTAAAACCCCATAGGTTCATTCCAAAAAGTTAAAACAAGTTTCCTAAAACTGTAGCTCCTAATTTCCCTAGAAACATCACAAAAGCTCTATTCTCTCTTGGTTACACAAGTGAAATCACTGGTGAAAAAAAATTGAATAGGTTAATTAATTACCCTTGCAGAAAATAAATATTTTCCACATACTTCATGAAAATAATGCATTGGAAAAACTACATGATATCATAATTTAGATACAGGACATTCTATTTTTATTCCAATTCTATTCTAACATGCTGAATATCAGTAACATGCACTTGCCCATAAATATCACGTGTTCTTTGAAATTTAAGAACAACTTAAAGCAAAAAAATAAAACTATTTGCATGGACAAGATTTATGACAGAATTGGGCTGACCTGTATTACTCTATGAATGCTGTATTTATTAATTTCTAAGAGGTTACAAAAAATATGACAAGTAAAAACAAGCAGGAGGGAAAAGAATGGCTCAACATAAATCATCTACCAGCAATCAGGTACAACTTGTCAGGAGAAATACCCAGATTGCTAACTGTGAAGGGTTTATTTCCTAGCAGATGCCACTTAACAGCAGTGGGGTTTTTGATGAGCACAACCAAGATGATTTCTGAAGCAGAAAATCAAATGGACTGGACCAGTCTGAAAAAGAAGTCTCTCTTTTCAAGAGGAAGGGAGGGGGGCTGCTTAGAGGTCTCAGACTGAAAAGCAGCATCTTCCAAAGGTGTTTGGAGAAGGAATGAAGAGTAACAGTCCAGCATGGGCTACTCTGACCTCAGGTACGTTTAACTTGTACAGAGTAGTAGTTTTCAACCTTTTTCAATTTGCAGACCTGAAAAGGGCAATGGATTAAAGACTCCTGACAACAGATTTGCTTTTCTTAGTTACCTTTCATAAACCCTGAGGAATAAGCTTCAGACTCCCCAGGGGGGTGGAGACCACACATTAAAAACACTGGTGTCAGTTGCTTTTTAAAAACCCTTTGCTCTAAATGGTCTGGTTCCTATTGCCAAGCAGTTGGCTCTTTGGTTTGAGAAAGCTGTCTGGTGCATATGAGCTCTCGATCACAGACTTCAAAGGAAAGAAACACATGTGCAAGATCAACCTCATAAGACTTGTTGTCTTATGAAGCTGTCTTATGACAGCCAGTTGCTCCATAAGACTGGATATACTTGGGAATAGCAGCTGCATGCTCAGTCTGTGCATACAACAGTATGGGAAGGTGACAATTTTCTTGAATAAAGTAAGCCAATTTCAGTGTAGAACAATGATCACAACACTGCAGAAAAAAACACAAATAAAACTTCTCGGTCGTTCAATTAAAATGAACTAAATGCACACAAGGGGAAAAATTCTCTCCCTTTGGAGCAACTAAAACCTGAGACATCTCTTTAATGCCACGATGTGCAACACACCCGCGTGTTCCACGCTGCAGCCCGCGGTACTTGTGCAGAGCTGCCCAGGCAAGGGCTTCCACCTGGGGAGGCTGGAGGTGGACCCAAGCCAGGGCTGCCACAGCTCTTGGAAAACAAAGGTATGGCCAAACGGCAGCAAGATCATCCAGATAGGTCTCAAATGAAGCACAAGTTAATAATGCAGATAAATAACCTGGCCTGTGCAAAACAGGCTGAAGTCCTGAGACCTTTCAGGCATAGGCTCTCTGCGAAGTAAATAGCTCTTCCAAGCCTTACTAAAACGCAGCACCTATTTTCTTTTCTTTTAAAAAATTGGAAACAAGAGAGCTTAAATAATTCCTGTGTCCCTTTAGTGCCGAGAATGTACAAATAAAGACAATCTGATGTATGAGATGGTTCTCTTTTACTTCTCAAGCCCAGAATCTGGACTTGATCCTGTCCTCATTGAAATAAAAGAAAAAAACAAAAGCGAGGGTCTATTTGCTACCGTGCTATAAGGTGAGACTGAACTGAAATGTTGAGGAAGCTTTCTTTTTCCCCTTTTATCAGTAGTACTACATATGTTCAGATTTTTACCAAGGTCTTTGAAGGTTCAAGTGCTCACCAAAAAAACCCCACCCAAAGCCAGATAACATATTAATTTGGGAGAAATCTTTTCAAATTACAGCCTTCCGATCCCCATTCTTTGGCTGGAGATCAGGCATAGACTATCAGTACCACACTAGTCCCACTAGTAAGCTCCATGAGAAAACTTTCTAAAGATTAGCTGAATACCCACGGCGTCTTTTTAACAGCAGTTTCTAAGTGCATATTGGCACCACATCTTCCCCTGTTATGTATGAAATACAAGCCTGATTTCTAGATATGAACAGCATTAGTAAATGCTAAATTAAATCATTATTTCTGGCATTTTTTCAAAGTTTGTCAACTTCAATAGCAATATATTCCATCAAAAGGTCTCTCTGACAAATCTACAAATGGCTAATACTGCTCTTCACAATCTTTACAACAATTTATGGTCTTTTCAATTCTACGAGTAAGATTTACTAAAAAAACCCCATTCTGCTACGAAGATTTTTTTTTTCTAAATACATATCTATATACAATGTAGAAATCAACAGCTGTAAATACAAAAAAAAAAAGTCGATATAAAGCAGAACCTATTTAATGGCACATTTTCTTTGCTTTGTAGTTATTTACATAAAATTTATGAAAAATTCAGTTATTCATGAAAAGTGGGAACTGTCATAGTGCAATCCAGTCACTGAAAGGATTGCTCATCTCTTTTCCAAATCGTTTTTGTGTAAAAGATGCTTGCACCACAGGGAAGCACCAACACATGGATGCTGACAAATAAATGTATGAACACTGACAGCATAACAGAACTGAGTGAGTAAACTGTACTCAAGAAAAAAAATTTATTACAGCTTGTCTGCATTATTTTCTATATTTGTTCTGATGTGTTTAGGGATGAACTTGGTAGACAATGCAACTTAGCAATTTCACTTGATATTTTCATGTTGTTCTCCTTATCAAAGTTGAACAGATTCAACACTTAGTGTCTTTGAGGCAGTGAGTGAACAGGGCTGTCTCTGAATACTTAACATCGGCAAGATGCAATAATTTCATTATAGTATTACCAGCATAAAACCCTCCCCCTTCAAGCTTTCTTCCCACCTTTTCATAGTATTTGACCTCGTAGTCCAAGATGATCCCATTCGGATGTTCGGGTTCCTGCCAAGACAGAGACACGCTGTTTCTGGATGTCCTGTCTTTCCTTATGACTGTGATGGGGGATGGAGCTGTAACGGGGATGGGGGGAGGAGGGAAGAGAGAAAAGCAATCTGAGTTTATCTCTGTTCCAATCCTTGGCAAAGAGTATTGTTTCCATTTAAGAGACTCATGAGCATAGGTCTGGACTTGTATCAACATTCAGCAGCTGGATTATAGTCCTAGTACACGTGCTTTAAAGCACACTGGCCTCAAGGAAAATGAACTGAGATTTTGTTAGACTGGTGGACTAGTGGCAAGACAGCAGATGGTTTCGATCTGCTACTACAGTGTAAGCAATGAAATACATTTGATATACTAAAATAGAGAACAAAATAACAGTACTACCTATTTGTTATAATGCCGAAGTATTATCATTACCAGATTCTGCAGAACTCCAATAACATTTTCATATGCAAGTGTAAAATGGTGCTGGGATGCATTATGTACAAGGAGCTAATGGTATCCATGGCCCGTGATACAGAATATGGCTTCTTTTATAACATTATTTGGTAAGCTCTCCAGATACAAATTGCTCCCATATACACTTTCCCTTTACCACAAATCAAATTTGAAGAAAAAAATCTAAAACTGCAAAATTACCTCATTTCTGATCTGTATTAATCAGAGTTAGGCACAACTATTGATTGCACGCCACAGACACACCCACCACCCAAAACTTGGAAGTACTATCAACGTTACAGAAAAAAATCATAATTACCTAAGATTCTTGAACATCATTTCAGCTTTAGACCACCCAGCTCTACCCGTTGTTCCAAGATTGGGCCTAGGTTTCCTGGACTCATTGAAAGCTATGCAATTTTTTAAATTAATTTTTCTGTTTCTTTTGGGTTGGCTTCCCACTCCAAATGCTTCTCTTCCATGGCTTTGGCCAAAATTCATCAGATAGCTTACAGATCACACGTTAAAGGTTGTAACTGTCATTTTTAGAAAAATCTTTTATCTTAACATGTAAGCCAAATGTGTTTATAAGTTCAGCATCGTGCTGTCCTAATAAAAAGGCTCAAGCTGGTCTAAACAATTTAATTTTAGCTGAATCCAATGAAGGTTTTACCGTTCATATAAAACTAGTTGCACTTTACAGGCATCACATATTTGCATGCATTAGCCAGTGCCCTTTCTGTTTGGGTTATCCTTCCTGCAAGAGAACGTTCAAAAGCCATGAAAAGGGAAGTTTTAATTAAAATAAATTTTTGAAAATTCATTCTGTGTTTGATTTTGCTAAACTTTCATCAAAACAGATCTTCTAGTCTTGAGTCATAATCTAAATGTTGACATCCTGAGTAGAGCATCTAGAAAGCTACATACCCCCGCATAAGCACATATGTATATACACACTTCCACATTTGTTCTGCGTTGAAACACATCCTCTGAGAAGCATTTTCACATGTCACATGGTTCACAATAGCTTGCTGAGAAGATTAAAAAGTTGCAAAAATCCTTCCTTTTTTTTTTTTTCCTTTTTCTTTTCTTTATTTTTTTTTTCCCAGAAGGAAGAATTTATTTTGAATTTAAATTACTGAAATGAGATTTTGGAGGGGTTTTTTTGTGGTGGGTTTTTTTTGTTTTTTTGTTTTTTTTTTAAAGTAGAATGGGAAAGAGCCTTTCTGTTTTACTCAGACTCACCACATCTATGCTTGCTGAATGGCTGAAAAAAATTTGGGCAAGGTATACAGGACTGGTTTGTAACAAACATCCTTCAGTAATTCCACTTGAATTCCACTCAGGCACAAACCAGTCCTAGAGCCAAAATACAAAGCAGTTAGCTGGCTGGACTGATCTACTGTAGCCAGCTCTATGTTAACTCATATACCCATGCTTGCTGCTTTTATGCTCTTGTAAGTCATTTTTATGTCTTCTTTTTAAGTCAAGCTGTTCATCTTTTTCATATGTGAATAGATTGCCAAGCCCAGTACCACAGCTGGTAATACTTCCCATTAAGGTAACATTAATACAGATTTTATGAATAATTAATATATGATTAACAGAAATGGCTTTTCCCCTAATAAATTATGGTAATTTGTGCTATAACACATTCTCAGGGCAGGCTGAAATAATCTTATATGCTCCAATACAGATGTGCTTTAAAAAAAGCTTTTTTCTAACACAGTATTAATTATTTTGAGCTCATTTACACACATCTCTGCAGATGCTACCAGTAACTTATCTCACAGCAGTTTATTAGAAAAGTGTCTGCTCTGCAGTTATCAATAACATTATAAAACATTCATATACCTTTTCTAATCCCTAGGGTTCCCAAAGCTGTTTAGAAATTATACATCCAAAGTGTCTGGAAAAGACAGCATCCCACCACATGGGCAAATGGAGGGGAGATGACTAATCACAGGGAATACAAAGTTTCAGGTGCTTTAATCCCAGTAACAGAACAGATCTGAGTTCTGCAACACAGCGCTGCCCACCAGGACACTCCAACAGCTACTGAAGCTCTGAGCGATGGAAATCACGTATTCCAAAGCTGTTTAAATCACCATTTTATTTTAACTATGTGGATTACAAAAGTTACCTAGTTTTAAGGCATTAATCTTCAGTGCATAAAGGAACAGTGTCTTCAGGTATTTCGGTGGTCAGCTCTTTATTTCTACAGGATAAACCACACTGTGTTCAGAGGGGAAGATATGTATTTATAACTTCGTTTTACTTTTTAATCTTGCGTAGTTTTTTCATCTTTTTAAACTACCTTGTATATCATCTGAGCATTTTAATTTTGAAGCACACAGGCTGTTAAAAATAAAGACTCAATATCTGAGTATAGATTACACAATTTTCCTGCTGTTCCCATCATCTCTGTGTGTTCACTGTGTCAGGCTTACAGCTTTGAAGCACAGGTGAAACTGAACTGTGCTGCTCCTGGGATGATTTCAGCACCGGCACCCTACTTCTGCAAAACGCGGAGTAGAAGGGAGCAAGGATAAGTCTTGAAGTGAGCATCCTGACAGCCAGCCTTGCCCAAGCCCTGCAGATGGGGGCAGGGAAAGGAGCCAGGATCCTGTGCCTGGAGGGGCTGCCATCCTGCACAGCCCCTCACAGCTGCAGCAGCAGCCTGGCTTTCCCCAAACCAGACTCCGCTGTACACCGAGACACAGAGGTGGCCTGGCTCTTCTGCTGTGCCTGCTGCCCTGCACAACTGATGTCTCTCCCTCTATTTACTAAACTGTTTCTTTGCCTATGTCCAGAATTGACACCTCTACTAACACATGGGATCGACTGATTAACAGTTGACCAAGATGAGGTAATGGTTTGACCAAGATGAGATAAAATGAAAAAATTACCAGCACAGCACATGGTGTAACCTTTCTTTGTTGGTCTGCAAGAAGCTGCACTCTTAAAATTTTAAATCTTAATGCAATCTTTTTAGGTTTTCTGCTATTTCTGTTAGGTAGGTTCGAAAAGTGTTGGAAGTCCTTGAACCCTAATTTAAGTAAACATCTTGTTCAGATGACTTCTAAATTTATGCTTAAATCTACTGCAATCAATGGATTTAAGATACAGTAGGATTAAGGTAACCTGTAAGTATGTATTGCCTTGCACAGGGACAGTCATATGACAACAGAGGTGCCTTCCTGACCTATGGCCCTAGATCAGGGCTGGGGTGCAGTTGGGAGGAATAACTTGACATTTGTACCACAGAATTAATTTCTAAGCATCACTAGAATACAATGTAATAAATAAAAACTTATAAACTATGTTCTAAATGGTGCGTAAACAGAAGTCAGCCTTAATTTCCATTTTGTAACACAACTCATCCTCCCTTCTCAGCAGAGTAGCTCAGTTACTGTATTTTACTATTTACTTGGAAGAGTCCAAAAATCCAGCAAAGACAGAAACCACAGTTAAAGGAAGTTAACATTATAAACCATTAAACAATGAAGGCATCACCACGAGCAGCAATGCATATAGTCTTTAGTCTTCTGTATGACGAAGAGAAAGCCAAGAGCTTCCTGTTTCTTGAAAACCATTAAACTACAATAGGATGAGGCTGAATTCAAAATCAGGCTACAAAAAGGAACAGAAATACTTTGCATTTAGAACAACCATTTCTCATTGCAGTTCCAGGATTTTCTTTTCCTAAATTAAAAGAAAACTAGATTGTGCAACAACAAAATGCTAGAACAGATATTTTAAATGTCTTCAGCTCCTACTGACAAAAACAATTTTGTACTATGGATTAGCAAATAATGACACATAATAAGCTTTTTAGGATAAATTGAAGTTTTAAAAACACAAAGTTAGGTTCAATTATTTATCATTTAGAAAACATGCATTTCAAGGTAAAACTTAAGGAGAGTACTTTTTTTAGACTAAGAAGTTGAATGAACGCTGTTTAGGTGATTTTTGGATAAATGCTGTGGCTTGTATACTTCCATGTATGTACATTTTTATTGGCATTTTGATTAATGTATTAGTACTCTTTAACTTCCTCACTGAATAAGAGTTGGGCTTTTTTATAATTAACTTTAGGCTTGTGTGGCCATGCATGCATAGGTTTAGTCTCAATAGTCACATGTAGTGCATATAGAGGCATTTTTATGCATCAGATGGTTACTATTTGTCTGGTACTAGAGTCTAACTGGTTTATGACTAGTTTAAGCAGTTAATATGAACATTCAAAACTCCCTAGAGTTACAAGGGGAAATGTACTTTGAGCGCTCAATGTTGTTAGGTAGCCTTTGTGACAACTGGGAATGTGGATGTTGAAAAGGTAACAAACGCAATGATCCAGGGAGCTTAGACTCACAAGTGTAAAAACCTCCTCAGTCATGACTATTAAAGGTACAAGCAAATAACATGAAGGATCTATCAGAGGCGACAATAAAACTCTGCTCAAATTGATTTCCCAGTGAAACTGACCCCAACAGATCGTTTGTTTTCCTCCAGTTTAATAGCAGCTGTATATAAATCTCCTTATTGACTTTTTCCTTATTCCTTGGTTATTGTTTTCATATGTGACTGGCTTACAGATGTATATATATACTGGAAGAAAATTCCCTGTCCTGCGACAGAGAGAACTCACTATTAACTTTGGGAAGCCATGTGTGTACAACTGCTGAAACATTTAGAGCCCTGTAGTTTCTTGCTTAGGTCTCTAGATCACAAATTAAATTTCAGGGAAGGATTTCATTCTAAAATGACCATGGCCTGATCACTTCCAGCTTTTCTTGCAACCAGCTATCAGCATCAGAGTAAAATATTCCAAGCTCTGCTGAAAGATGGTGATCAAGAACATACCTGAGTCAACAGAACTGGCTGTATTGCCTAAATTGCAATTTCTTCTGCACTGCTGAATAAATGGAGGGCTTTTTGCTTTTTATTTCTTTAGAAAACTGATGATTTTATTATTTAATCATAATACTGTCATCTGATATAATGTATATATTTTCTTTAATGTCTATGATGCCTCTAGGAGTAATGTGAAACAAGAACAGTAAATAAAGATCATAATCTGAAAATTAAATCTGCAGCCTTTGACAGCAGGATCCACTGGGACCCAACCCCAAATCTGGAAGTCTTAGAGGACCAGTGTTCAAACCACAAAACTATCATACAAGTCAAGGTGGAAATACCAATGTCTGAATGAACAAACTGATCTCTTGCTTAGAGGGAGTTTCTCTAGAAAACTGGAGTCACACCTGCAGAGTCAGGACACGTGAGAGAACTCACCCCAGAGCAAGCAGTAGGTGCCCATGCACAGCTCAGTCTGGCACTGCTCATAATGCTGCACATACACATCTCACAACGCAACAACAGCCCAACGTCCAGGTTTTTATGAACCTAAGCAACAACTCACAAATCAGTATAACAACATCACATCTCCAGGACATGATCACATTAACATGATGCCTATATGAACTGCTACGCTTGTCCTTGGATCCTTTACATCTCCAACACCTAGTCTGTGCATGAACATTGAAGGGGTTTATTATAGAAGCCTGCTCACAGAAAGCAGAAGTTGCACTATTTTAAACCTTCTCCGCTTGCATTACTATTTACTTTCTCCACTAAGTGCAGTTAAAGGCACTGCCTCCTTCCGTGCAGTTGCGCTGAAGCGAGGCTGATCCCACAGGCACATTCCAAGAAGGCTCAGTCAGCGCTCCCCAGGTGCCTCCCAGGAGGCAGGAGGACGAGGAGGAAACAGTTACACTTTAACAACACTTTGGAAACCTGCTAAACCCTACACGCTCCTCTTCCAGATACAATTACCCACCTCTTCAGTGTGCACGCAGACACAGTCCTTTGCCCTTTAATCTCCAGGACACGTAGTTAAACTAGCACAGTACCTGTGTTTGTGTTCCTGCACGTTTTCCTTGAGCTGAAGCAGGCTTAATATATTTTTATGACTTGGGCTGTAAAATGTCATCTGATTCTGTAACATCATTAGGCGACTGTCAGCCATACGCAGCGCACCTTCCCCGTCGCCAGGGACCAGGCATTAGGGAGCCCAGCCACCCCAACAGCAAGAGGCCCATGTCAGCATACAGGAGCCTCCCAGGCGATCCAGGCTGGATCCTTGTAGAACCCAGTCATCATAAGAAAGTGGGTGAAAAGGTTCCCAGTGTCTGGGAGAGCGCTATCAAGATCCAGGCACTTACACACATCAAATGCGGAAGGAAAGAAATAGGACAAAACTTAAAGAACAAATAGAAGTAGACTAACTTTGGATGAAACAAAGCTGTGGGGGGGAGCTCTGCATGTTTTTTCCCAGAAATAGGACAATTTTAAAGACTGATTTGTTCGCAGCTATTTTAATGGATGACTGCTTGCGTTATGGCAGAAGTACCCAAATGCATCTGGAAGCTGGTGGACTCCAGCCTGTGGTCACAGACTCCAGAACGGCTGCAGGCATTGCACAGGTGCCGTGAAGGAAAGGCGGCAGGGAACTGGAAAGGGGAAAACAAGCAGCTTCAGCAGGAATTGCACTAAAAGGCAGCTGCTTGATTTCTCTCTCAAGTGCGGAGAAATGCAACCTTCTGGGCAGCAGCTGTCACTGGACAAGTGATTATCAGAGCTCATTTCTCACTCTTACAAATAAATTCTAAATTAAAAGCAAACTTCATTAAGTGTTGCACATTCATGTTCTCATTTCTCCCTCTTTTTATTAAAAAAGATAGCAAATGCTTTCCACAGAGCAAACAAAATGTTAGACTTGCTCATATGTTTAACATGTGTGTAATAAATCATGGAAACGCCATGTCCATTTGGGAAGTCTCAGGCTGCACAAGGCACTCGCTTCAGAAACAAAATTATGGTGCCATGGCGTTCACAGCTGTTATTTCAGAGAGCAGACAAATGCCATATATGCTTTCATAAGGATTCAGCCCAAAGGTACTTGTAACACAAATGTTATTCTTTCTGTTCTCTTTTTGAGATGGTGATGGTGGGAGCTTCGCAGTACTTCATATTTTTCACAGAATGTGTTTAAGACCGTATCAGTTTAAAATAAACAGTTTTGCTTTGCCTTTCCTACCCCATTGTTACATTACTTTATAGGACGTTAAAGCCTCAGGCTTCCTGGTGTGAAGTTTTCAGAAAGAAAAATTTATTCGCCATGCCCGTAACGTCAACTGTCAGGTGCTGAGTAGCCTTTCTTTCTGTGAAAGTTTAGTTATTACCTCAATCAGAGAAATTCCATTCATAATTTAAGAAGTATACTTAAGAACCATCTCTAGAAATGCCAGTATCCAAAACTGGAGAACATAACTGCCCTCAGATAAGTAACTTATGATATAAAGTATTTCCTTTTAAGCAATCACCAAGCACTCCTGAACTGGTCTATCAGTAAGTTCCAGCAGTCTTTTCAACCTGCTCAGAAAACACTGTGAACGGAAACAATACTTCTGAAACTTCTTGTCCTGTCATTCTCTGGTAGTTTCACAGATGGCTTTGGACCAACTGCTTTTTCAAAGGTTAACCAGGACAAGAGAATGTCTGATGGAACAGACTTGAAAGTTGATCACATCTCCTTTCATTTTCTTTCGGATTTTGGGGTGATTTAACTTTTTGTTTGGTTCTAAAGAGTTTCTTTATATATAGAAGCATAGTTTACTAGAAGGAATGCTAGAAAGAAAACTCTTTCATATGTATTCTGCTGTAGAATTAGACATGCAAGAAAAGCAAAAAGAAGCAAAGAAATACAAATTCTTTGAGGGATTTCTGGTGTCAAGCTTACAAATTCTGAGGACACTCCCTTCACAACACTGGGAAGTTGGAACTAATGAGAAGAAGCAAAGCCTGTAATTTTCAGAACAAGCTCTACTGGCCTCAGAGGGTACGTGTCTTCACGAGGAAGATGACACATCCTCAGTTTCAGATCAGCTTATGTATTTGGAGTGAGTAAAACCAAAGGTTCATGTATGTGAAGACTGTGACATGCAGGGGTGCACAACTTTGAAACTATAATTTGGGTTTATATTAAAGTGCTTCTAAAAATAATTACTACATTAGCAATTCCCATTGACAGGAATTGTCCCCAAACACAAAGAAACAAGTAACATTTTTTCCCAGCTGTCCCCAGCCTGCGAATTGTCTAGACAAAATAGCTTCAAGAAACAAGTGAAGTTGATAGCTTTGTTTATGCTGAAGAGGAACACAGACTATTTCCCTCAGTGATTACTGAGGATGCTAGCACAGATAAGGGAAAGTGAGCCAGAAGTCTAAGGACTATTATTTAACTGAGTGCTAAGCATCCTGTTTACCTACATTTCTTTGTTTTTATTATTTTACCAAACCAAGATATTAAAAGAGAATCCACATGTAGCCTCATGTTAAAGACTGAAATAGAATTAGTAGAGAAAACCATTATCCACTGATTGCTGAATACAACTTCACTATGACCTCCAGAAAAGGTAGCTAAAAGCATTGGAATTGAAACACTGGCTGAGCCACAAACTTCACCTGCGAACTTTCTCTAAGGTCATGAGCATTCACGTGAGGACTGTGTGTGCACAGAAGAGACCAGTGTATGTCACAGACTTTGAAGCCTCAGCAGAGCTTCCTTGACGTTCAGGGAAAAAGGGATCAAAGGCTTTGCGGGCAGAACGTCTCTAGCTAATAAAAGGCTATGCATGGAGTGACATTGTTAAAACACTTCCCTTTTATATCCCTAAAGGAGGAGTTTTATTGAGTTAAAATGATCCTTGAATAGCCTCTGGGCCAAACTGTAAAACACATTTGAAAAGCGTAAAATTTTTATTTATGCCAGGAATGTTTGAAACTCAAAAGATAAATGTCATTCAAAAAACCAAGCATGTCCTAGGTATTCAGTACATAATGGGGCACAGCTGTAATAACAGTCAATGAACCAGAGACTCCCTACATCATGTCATTAGCTCACTTTTAATAAGTCTATCTTCTCATCCTTTTTATAAGGACCATAGGGAAAGAAAGAAATATATCATGCACCAAACATCTGTGGCTTTCTCAAATTGTCTCTCTTAGAAGATAGATCTACTTAAGGGACCTGTCTTGGGATATAGATTGTAAAGTGCACACAACCGTTTCTAAATATGGATTTTATTTAAACAGGGAGCATCACACATCATTTGTGAGTTGCTGAAGACAGTAAAGTCTAGCTTAACAGAATAAAGGCTGAACACATAAATAGCATCCCCATTCCTGCAAGCAATCAAAGACACGTATTGAAATAAAGCTTGGTGCTCAACTTGGTGCTGAATTTATTCCCTTGAAACCACAGGTTTCAGTCAAATAAAATTCTAGTTCTGAGGAGGTTTTAATAACTTTTCCTGGGAGAAAGTGAGTCTTTGCTTACAATGGAACTGAAAAATTTACTGATTCTTGCTCCATTTTAAATGTTTATCCCCCAAGCTGAAGCTAAAGGATGGCTTGAAATTTTCAATCTGCAAATGACACATGTAGATCAAGCTATTAAAAACCAGCTATGTCTAACCTTTAAGACTCTCCTCCCAGTGATCCCAATTTCTGTACCTAGCAGTCAGTTTCATTCTCAAGCTTTTTTGAGCAATATTCATCCTGGCCCCTTGCAAAAACTCTGTAGTGCCTTATCAGTTACCTTCTCCTTAAACAAAACTACTAGATTTGACAGCTGATACATTTAAGAAAGAGACAGAAAGAGGTGTAAAGATTAATTTGATTTGATGTATGTAACAGACTGCGCTGTGTGTTTACACCTGAAGAAAATAATCTGATTGATGTGTTTTTATCACATTGTTATTCATTAATCCAGAAAAAAAAAAAAGAGAGAGAGAAAAATGGATTACTGAGTCATCTTCCAGACCTGACACTACCACACAGAAGTGCACATGCACAGCTACTATTGTAATCATCTCTTTTCCTACACCTTTTCATGCATGGGTTAAATGATTAAGCAAGACGATTAAATGGGCTACATGAATTGTTCTGCTTTGTGGGTTTTAGAAGTACAAAAGAGAAAAGGAGGAAACTGCTGATAATCAGACTACCGCTCTTCTAGGGAAGCCTGAGATGATATAGGGTATATCTGGGGTTTTGTTATTCTTTATACTATAACTGTGTGTGGATGCCTCGGTTTGGATCCAGGGGTGGTTATTCTCTTTAAGCTTCCTATATGGAAAGAACTATACAGAGAAAGGAATCAACATTTTACAAATGCACAACTGAATCATGTGGGGACCAAAACTCAGGTTTAGGCACTTTTAAGCACTTAATTGAGGAGCATAATCACTTTCCACAGTTACTAGGAAAAGACTGATCCCTAGGTAGAATTTACCCACAAAATGGGGGCCTCCTGTGTTTCCTTTGCATTTCTTTCTACAGCAGGTAAGCAGAGATTCCTATTTATACTCCAATTTTATTTAACTGTTTTGCAAATATCTGAATCCTATATGGATTGTATGGAAGAGCTGGGTTGAACTGAGGGCAGAGTTTGAGGGGGTCTCTTGTTACAACATGTCTTCTTTGTTCCTCTCCTGATGCCAGGATATGTGACAGCACTCTTTGGAGTCGATTTAGTACTGACACTGGCTTATTGTAGCTGAACTCAGTTGCTACCACCATTCACAGCTGCACTGTTGAGACCTTGGTTTACAAGGCTTTAAGTCCTTAAGAACTAATCAAACATAAAACTAAAACTTAAAGCTGTTACGCTGTGTTTTTAGTAATTAAAAGAAAACAGTTTATTATCAAGCAGGCATGCAGTAAAGACCTGAGGTATGACAAAACAAAAAAAAACAAAAAAAAAAAAAAATTGGGCATCAGCACAGGTGTATTTGGAATACAGAAAATGTAATTCTTTTCACTGAACTTAGTTGCTAATAATTATTTTGCTGGAACCCTGGACACTGAATCATATCAGAACTAATAGAAGGGGTAAGAGCTCAGGAAGATGCACACACGAAGTTGGGATTTGGAGACAGAATATTCAGCCTGACATGGAGTAAGCTGCTCTATTCAGGAAAATGCTGTTGCAGAAAGAGGGTCACAGACTCAACCCCTTGTTCCCACCTATTCTGTACAGGGGTTTGATTTGCTCATTCTCTTTGCTCTGTCCCTGCGGACCCTCTGGTCTAACCCAGACAACTGAATTTGCAACCCTACATGGTGACCCAGACCCATTCGAATATGGTACATGGAAATTAAAGGTAAAACTGTAGACAAGCTCTCTTGGGACAGCAGTTCATTTTCTAGAGCTTACACAGTTCTTACAGCTGGGAAGCCCAAAGACATCTTCAAACATAAATTATCTGTCTCCATAGCAAACCTGTACTAGTGTAGCGTAAACTTGTTATAAACTAATTTGTTCAGATCAGTTCAAATCCCAAAATAGGCACTCTTCCTTTAGAGTGTTCCAATAACATGAAAAAGTAAGAAAAACCCCTAATTCTTACAGTAACACAAGTGTGGCTATGCAGAGGTTTGCAGCAGTTTAACTGAAATGCTCACATGCAGTTTAAAACTGCTTCCCCCTATAATGAGGTATCCTAATATTCACATGGGGAAAACTAGTTAGTGGAAAGTAGGTCTCAGTTTACTCATTGCTGACTCCAAGGGGGATTATCATAGCTGTTTCCTATAGTACCACAGCATACAATAATGCTGTACAATACACAGATGAATAAGACTGGATCCTGCAGTCTCTCTGATGAAAAAGCTTAGGAAGGAGGTGGTAACCCACAATTTAACTAAATCAAATCTCTCTCTCTAAAGCCATCTAGTCTCATGGAGATATTCTGTAAAATAAGCCAATCCTACTGCAGTTTTCCATATTCATGTATGCATAAACTTTATGTTCTGTGACAAATGGTAAGAGTTTTGAGGTTATCATTGCTAAATAGCAAAACAAATAGATACAACAATACTCTTCTTAATTTCTTTGAAGCAGGGATATTGAGGTTTACATCCCCTCTGCACCCATAGGTTTACTCTCTCTCTCCAATCCCATTAAGTGTATGGGGAGTTTACTCCCCCAGATTTCATTGAGAAGTAGTTACTACATGGATGAAAAGGCCAGAGTTAAGAGGACAGTAATTACTGAACAGTCCCTTACCTGGTCTCCTTCCAGTTGCCACTATCCTCTTTGCACAGAAGCATCACGCATGGATTGAGATGGGAAGGGGTCTCTGCAGTCCACCCCTCTGCTGAAAGCAGGGTCAGTCAGAGCAAGTTTTGAATACCTCCACAGATGGAGATGCCACAATCTCTTTGGGCTTTTGGGCTACCTCCTCCAGTGCTCAATCACACTTAAGAGTAAAGAAGCTTTTTTCCTATATTTAAACAGAATTTCTTGTATTTCAGTTTGTGACCATTGATTCTTGCCCTGTCACTAAGCACCACTGAGGAGAGCCTGGCTCCATCAGGCCTTGGGTGTAAAAACATACATCAGTGTATGAAAACATACATTGACAAGATTCATCCAAGCCTCCTCTACTCCAGGCTGGGCAGTCCCACCTCTCTCAGCCACTCCTCATATGACAGATGTTCCCCTTCCTTAATTATCTTAGCGACCCTTCACTGGTCTTGCTTCAATATATCCACGTCTCTCTTGTACTGGGCAGGGGTCAGTACAAGAGAGCCACACACCACATGTGGCCTCACCAGTGCTGAATGGAGGGGAAGGATCACCTCCCTCAACCTGCTGGTGGTACTGCTCTTCCTACTGCAGTCCCAGATGTGCCACCAGGACCTCCAGGTCCTTTTCTGCAAAGCTGCTTTCCAACCAGTCAGCCTTCAACATGTACTTCAACATGGAGTTGGTCATCCTCAGGTGCAGGATGTATTCAACTACAGGAATGCTAAAACAGCACGCTGGAGGAAAATTTAAAACATCGAAAATATTGCTATTGAAAATAGCATACTGGAGGAAGCTCACCAGAATTACATTCTGGAAAGTCAGGAAAATACAAAGACTGTAAGCTTCTTCACAATTCCAAACACCTGAGTGTTGAGGAAATGTTCTGTATCAATCTCACACATCATCTTATTCAACTCTGGGACACAGAACTAGAATAAGAATTCTTTACAAATCAATTCTAACACCTTCTCCATGTAAAACTAGAACATTTAAAGGTAACGGCCAGTGAATGCTAGTTGCTTCTGACTTAGCTCTTAAGCAGTTACATAAATTTTTATCATTAGGTATGTGCTTATATCAAATAGACTTATATGCATTGTACTTACACAGATACCACATTTATTTGTTAGATAGGAACTGCAGCTCCCTTCAGAAATGTAGCAAGCTTTATTTGTTATTGTTCACTTTGGGACTTCCCCAAGTTTCAACAAGCTGAGGATGCTTTCAGGATTTGTTCTGTTTTACACAATAAATACAGTGAGAACTGTATTTATTAGACATGCCGCTATCATATTTTTTGCATGAGTTTATAGTTGCTAGAACGAATACAAAGCTAAACAAAACTAAGCAAATAGATTTTGGATCAAACAAACAGAACCATTTCTTGTATGGTGAAACTTCTCACCAGATCTGCCTGAAGGAAAGGATGGGGATGGCACTGAGATGCTGGCATACCAGTGGGATGGCCAAGGCTTCCTAAGACCTACTTGATAGATCAATATCCGCTAATGGTACAGATTTCCACAAGTTCTGAAAGTTCTCCTTGTCTTGCCTAGATTGCAAAGATCACTGCAGAGAATATGTCTACTTAAAGTGCTAAGTGAGTTAGGTCCTTGGTTAAAATATTAATCTTTTTGCTCAGCATTCCAGAGTCATACCTACAATCTGTATGACACTGTGGGATACCATAAAAGCAGTGATAGGGCAGAAAAAATGGTACTTTCTCACGCAGCAACTGCAAAACATATTCAACTCATATATGTCCCTGACACAACGGCTGTGTTCCACATTGGAAAACCTCCTCCCTCATTTTATGTAAGCTGATTACCCAGTAGCCTGATTGCACTGTCCCTACCAAATCTTAGTCTTTCTTCAGTGAATTCCACACCCTACTTCCATTTAAAACCTCCTTGGGCTCCAGTGTGAGTTCTCTGCTTGCTACAGCCCAAAGGCAGTAAATGCAGAACCGCCCTGACCTGGACTGGATGGCTTTTCCCTTTGGGTTGCTTATAAAGCTCCAAGGAATAGACAACTTTCTGGTCTTTACAGATAAATGCATTTTTAAAAAAGCCCATAAACTGTGTTCAGAAAACCTGGCAAACCTAGAATATCTGTGCCCAGACACCTGATCATGGTAGCAACAAGCCAGGCAATGGCACAGCTGTCAGCCTCTCTGCGTGGCACATTCACAATTAGCACAACCACCTCCAGGGGTACCAAATTCCACACCCTCTCCTGTAGCAGTCAGTGACCCTTTCTAAATGGGGTTGATTGGTGTTACTAGGAGATAACATCTGCGTGGTGCAACATACTGACGTGAGGTGAGAGGTTTCTTCAGGCAGCAGCAGAAGGCTTCAGTCTAATTTGGAGGCGGCAACTGAAGGCATGCATTACAGTGCAACCAAAGGGGATGACCAACAAACTAAATTAAATAGAAATGTGTGCCCTTTCTCTTTTACTTCCACACCAAAGACAAAGACTTACAGGAATTAGAAATATTGCAGTGTCATACCTGTCTAGCCATATTTTGTAAGAGACCTTTTTTTTTTTTCAAAGTTGTCTGCTCATTAACCTTCGCTTGAAGGGAAGGAAAACAAAGTGCAATAAGAGCACAGAAAAACTCAGGTCAGACAGTTGGAAGAAAAAACCCAATCCATTCTCTGAAATGATTATGAATTTCCCTCAATTCAGGGGACTGGATCTTGGCTTTACAACAGTTTTGTACTGTAAAATGTATTATCCTTCTTGCATTCACAGCACCAGCAGAATCAGAGTCTGGATGTTTCAAACCTTACAAGTGACAATAAAATGCACCTTCCCCTTACTTCTAGACCAGGTTTGAAAACTCTCCAGGAAAATCTTATTAAAATTGTTAGTTACATACTCTGAAACTCAGAGTCACTGCAAAGGTATCAACGAATTTTTCAGAGACGTATAAGGTGACCCTTTTTGTGTGTATATATCTATGTGTATATGTAAATTACAAATATGCGTATGCATGTGTGTATATGATCTGTTTACATACAAAAATGAAATTGCTGTGCAAACTGACTGACTCCTAACATAACAGCTGGATTTATTTTAACACACTCTGGCAGATCTCCCAATTGCTGCATTACAGAAAATTAGTACTATGCACTTTCTGACCTATTAGGCTGGTGATGGATTCATAGGCAGAAATGCCCATGTGTACAGTGAGAAATATGGAAAGAAACATTTGTTCAATTTTCAGCAGGCCTTTGGAGCTCAGAGACCCAGCAAACATAATGCCAACTGATGCATGTCCTGAACTGAGTTCATCTGAAGTAAAGATGTACAATGTCTGATTTTTACCACCAAAAGAACTGCCACAAAAATCACATTTTTGTCATTAGAAAATATAAAACACTCTGCAATTCTGCCTCAGGCTCTTGGAAGCTCACATGCTTGAAAGCCAGTGTTTTGGATGGGTGGGGAACATTCTGCAGAACAGCTTTCACTAAGCTGGGAGGGGCCATGACAGTGCTTGAAAAAAGCACATGGATACTGAAAATCCAGGATTAAAACTGTAACTTGATCATACCCATTGCAAGGGTACAGGCCTCTCAACTCAAAGATGGCAGAAGTGAAATAGTCTGGATTCAGGAGAGACTAAGGAGTTGGTCCCTGGGTTGTAGGGACCTTCTATACTTCAATCCTCTCTCCAAAACTTGCAGCCTACTGACATCATTCCTTCCGCAGGCTGGCCAGGGGCTCTTGCCGTACTGAACCGTATCACCCCATGTGATACCCCATCACAGAACCACCTCGCAAAGCAATACACCTCTCCTACTTCCTCGAGCCCAGCAGAGCACAGTCATTTAACCAAAGCTTTATAGAACTGGCAGATGCCTCTGTCCTTGAAGGAATGCACCTGAAGTCAGACAGCACATGTCCTAGAGTCTTGACTGGCTTTTGGAACCTTTTGGTCTCTTCCAGATCCAGCTCAACAGTGCTTTAATTCTTTTTCAAAACACCCCCCCTCCCCAGTTAAACCCTTAATTATTATGTAATCTAAGATCTTCAGAGTTTCTTCTCCCACCACCCGCCCAGGTGTTTAAGTATGACAGTAGCTAAAAATATGCTTCTGGTGTGTCCCTTTTGTGATCTAACCAGGAAGGGAATGCAAGAGAAATTGCATTTTTGTAATTATGCTTTAAAAGATTACTTATATACATATTTAAGACCTAATTTTAACAACTTACAGAACTTCTAGGGGAATTCTAATATAGTAAACCAATCGGCATGATCAAGAGATAGCACAATTAAGCCTGTAGTAACCCACAACACCTAAACGTACTTAAAGCAAAAATGGACTATGCATAAAAGTAGAAAACAAACAAACAAATTTGCTTAAGCAGCCTGTGGGTTTCATTAAACAAAGTTGCTGTTACCAGAAATGCACTGACTCTGCCATGTCACAGGAACTGTGTGTTTCAAAACAAAATCAAAATCCACCTTCCATCACAGTGCAATGGCAGCCAGCTCTGGGCCCTGGGGAAGCACACCGCGAAGCAGGAGGCCTCTGCAGAGAAATACCTTTCACTGATCCTAGACAGGAGTGTCCCCAGGTGACTTCTAACTGCTACGGTGAAGAACAGGCTGAAAGGCAATATCGCTCGTATAAAATAACAGAAGAAAAGAGAGCAACTAAACAAAGGTTGTTCAAGTCACAGAATCACAGAATCGTCTAGGTTGGAAAAGACCTTGAAGATCATCCAGTCCAAAAAAAATGTAACTATAGCAGTAGCAAATTGTTTGGAATGGGCATAAAATGCTAGTTTCAGAGCTGAAGTCAATGCCTAGATGAGAAAGAGATCACGAGAAGATGTTTCAATTGGGTAGATTAGCCTCTGTCTGCCTACTGCATAGTTAGACCGTCCTCCAGAGCACTTGGAAATGTAGTGACTGCTGTCAGGAAACAGTCTGTTCTCACATTTATATGCCTCCCACTAAAGCTGATCTGTGATCTGAGGAGAAGAGATATATCGTCTCTAGTGAAAAACATTGCAATAATGTAGCTCACTAGGAGAACGTCTACTTAGAACAATGTCAACTTGGTTTGTGCTTTGAGGACGACAGAAATGTAGGTATTTTGGGGATGGGTGTGGGATGGAAGGAGGTGGGAGAAGACTTACTGCACACAGGCATACCTTCAGTACAAAGCCTCCTGATGGTGAACCGCATGGAGCAGAACTACAGAAATTTCAGGACCTAGTCTTTCTCTTCACTGGAAAACATTGCTCCTAAAAAAAGGGTACCTAAACAAATGCTAGAGAAGAGCCTAGATTCTTCACATCTTTCAGATAAATGGAACCTTGTCAAATGAGAAGCAAATGGTAGAATAGTGCAGCAGTGACAAAAGCTCTGATCCAACAGTCAGGGCATACTGCTGTGCTCATGCAGGGCCTCAATGACTTTAATAAGTCTCCACAGAAGCAGAGCAGTCCCTTTGTACATTATCAACTACGACACCAGGACCTAATTCAGTATTCAGCTCCACACCCCCATCATGTTGGCAATAATTCAGAGTTGGTGAGACAACTTGTAAAGGTGGAAAAAAAAAAAGCAGTGTTTTAAACCTCTCTAATTTAATGTTAGCTTTTTACGTGTCTAACATCAAAGCATTTTTTCACTTCTATTTAATCAAAATTAATCACTAAGATTACTACAGTAATTTATGTTGGAGATTATTGAAATGAGTGTTTTATTAAATCTGGTTTTATTAATAAAACACTTTCTGGCTAAGGAATCATATGAGTCTGCTATTAGAGACTATTAACTGGGAACTGGGAGTTAATCATAACAATCATGCTGCCAAGCCCTTTGACAGCAACACACACTGGGTTTGTTTCTGCTTTTACTTTTACTAGCATATTCCAGTCAATTAGTTACCCTAGCACACAAGCGGTCAGAGTAGCTCCTGTAAAACAGGGAAAGGAAAGAAAGGTACATATACCTCAGTAGTTTTGAGCAAAGAAAGGGTAATCAAAAAGAGACTCACCAGCCTGATTAGTTGTGATGCTGACAGCAGCAAACTGTCTGGAAAGTGTACTCAAGTCAGACACCCCGTTGACTGCATCAATCTCAAAAGTGTAATTGGTATGCGCCAAAAGGTCCACTACTGTCACTGTGGTGTTGGTGAGTCCAGCCTGACGGGGTAAGAATCGGACATTGTCGCTACATGGCTCACACATCTTGATGTTTCCTCCACATTTTTTGCAAATGATGTTGAAAGTGACATCTTTCCGACCTCCAGTGTCAAGAGGCCAGCTCCAGTCCAGGATAACAGAAGTCTCATTGATGTTAGAGATAACGTTTCTTGGAGCAGATGGTGGTCCTATAAAAGGAAACAGGAAATCAGAGGGATGAGATTTTCTGTAGTGCTCTAAGATGGGCTCTAACAAGGGTGCAAAAATATAAAAGTCAAAAACATAAATAACCAAACTCTCCTAGTTATTTCCTGTAGAGAGTCCTGAAATATTTCACTGGCCTACAGCCATAGACTATCAAGGAGCACGTTTTCTTATAGACAGACAGTACCCTCAGGGTGCAGTTCAGGACTGAGGGCTGAAAATATCAGGAGCAATTTGAAAATCCTAGCTCTCCTTCTCAACTCTGATAGAGAACAAGGAGAAAATGAAAATAGACATAAACCCAGCCCACCAATTTTTGGTAGCCTGTCCAACATGTAAGAAGACATGGGAGGCAGTGGATGGCTGACTGCAGTGGGACATGAGAGGAAGCAAGCAAGCTGCTAAGATAGAGATGGAGGAGCAAAAATGACAGCCCCGAGCATAATGATGCTACTCACTGGTGCAAGCCATGGATGGAGGGTCTTTCTCAGAGCGAAAGTAATTCTTTTCACACCTGCAGTTCAGAGACGCATCTTCGTAGGTAGAGCTGTGAGGTGGGCATTTGGCACACTTCACATTGCCAGCAGAGGCTTTGTAGAACCCAGGGCGACAAGCTGCAAAATAACAGGAGTATAGTTTTAAATTCCATGGACATCTCCTCAATTTTAACATGTGACTTTGTTACTGCCCTGGGATCTATCCATATGTAGGTCACGTTTTGCAGACATTTATGGTCTAAAAATACAGATTTTTCTCATAATGAGAAAGCTGACAGAAATAAAACATCTCGGTAGAACGGAGCTCTTCATGCATCAACTTGGACTTGCATTTAATTCTGCCTGGAAAACAAAACAGTGTATTGCATCACTAAGAAACATTTTCTATGCTGCATTTTGAGGACTTCACTTATTTTTCTTCTCTTCTGGTTAATTTACCAAACCATTGGCCCTATCCTGCATAAGAAGCTAGCTTTATCCTCTCTTTGCTGCCAAGGTTTGCTTACAAGTGCGCACTAATTGTAAACTACGTCTCTCAAGTTCAGCAGGACTAAGCAAGCCAAAACCAATAAAATAACCTGAACAGCAAAAGATCTATTCCATTTCTCAAGGACCACGCATCAGGCTCAATGAACTGCTTCTGATACTATCAGGAACTCTTATGGTCTGTACGAGGAGGATGTTTTTTACATTAACCCAGTACTCCAGGGACAGTGCTTGAACCCACAAAAGCTTCTTCGGACAAACTCTGAGTGGTGGTGTTTCATTAACACTGGCACAATCCCTCTGTTTTGACTCCTGCTGCATTTTAGACTGATTCAGGACCATGTTTGCATCAGAAAAAAACAGCCTTTGAAGTAAGTTACAGAAATGAACAATTTCACAAATAACTTTTTAGGAAAAACCCATGCAGTGAAATAACACTGTTGACTTCTTTCCACCAAGATGCTATCACCAGCTGAAAAAAAAAAAAAAAGAGACCAAAACCAGATAAGAATCAGTAGATGGTACTGTTCATCTGCTGTTTCCCCCCAAGACATGTATCCTTCTCCAAATAAAATTTACCAAGTAAAAGCATTCTGGCTGACACTGGTCACCAGGAGGTCTCTACTCAAACCTACAACATCCATACACAAACAGACAACGTAACAGAAGGGAGCACATCTTAAAATGCGTTCACCTTTAGCTACACTTTGGTTCCACAGCAAACACTGCCTGATGCACAAGCACACTAGGAAAACTCCAGTATATTCTCATTACAAATATAATGTGAAAAACGAGTAATACGAAGAAAAACACAACTTTTTGTGTCTGAGGCCCAGACAGTTAAGCTTAGATAAAATTTCCCAGGACCTGTCACTGAATTAAATGCTAATTTGAAGGCAAACGAATGGGTTCACCAGTCTTAGCATAAGCCTAAACAAGGACACACTTTTCGGTTTTGCTTATGGAGATCAATAGATTTATAAACGTAGCATAAAATCCAAGATACAAGACCATGTGGTCTTTTGTGTTCATTCATGCACTGCCCAAACAGAAAAGTGTTTGGATGGGCAGCCTGAGGTAGAAAAAAAGTCAGAATAAAAATCCCAGCATCTCTGTTAAGTGATGAAGGAAAGAGGGAAGCTGCAGCATTAAACTGGATGTTCAGCTTCCACATTATCGTCTATAACCAAAACCTAACTGAGTGTCTGGGTTAGACAAATTTGTTGATTAGTTTCTGGTGCCACACACCTGAGTGAAACGCACTGGCAAGTAGAGAGAGAGAACAAACCCCTGTACAGTCATTCGTCCTACTCTGGAAACCCTCTTCACACTGCATCAAACACAGTGTGAGAAGCGTGAAACGCAGCCCTTGCAACTCAAGGCTCCTGGCTGCAGCTGCCACCTCCGACTTCCACACTAGCAAAGGAAAGACACCTCCTACTTGTAGTTCTCTCCCGCAAGCCCTGAGGAAACAATCCCGAGTTTGAGTCTCTGAGACGGGGGTCCAACAGGCAATCTGTGAAAGCAGGATTGCTAAAAATGACCTTGTGGCAAAGTTCACAGAGCCTAATGCCAACCTGCCTGATCTGGCACAGCCTGTCCTCCTTCAGACAGCGTTTCTTGTGTTTCCGCCTCCTCAAAGGCTGCAAAGGTGTTTGGGGATTTCTGTTTAACTTGAGAAAATAAAGGAAACCTAAGCTACTCTTAAACACCTCCACTAGGAGAAAATGCAGCAGGAAACAGCGTTGGCTTTTTTGGTTTTGTTGTTATTGTTGCAGCCTTTTAAGACTCAAATCTCATTCCCTCCCAAATGTGTAGTACCTACAGCAAGCCTCCTGGGTCTCCCTCTGGCTGACAGAGGAGGCTCAAACTCACCTCTGGCCACTGCACAGCTATTCCTGGACCTAAGACAACGAACCAGGCAGAAAAGAACAGATGCCAATCCCGCTCTTACCAGTGCTAGTAACTAACCAAACACATTAAGGAATAAACATCACACCACATCTGTCCAGCTAATTGCAAAACTTCCTGTGGAAGTTTACTGCCAGGTATTAAACTCAAATGGTTTTGCTTAATCATATTTACTCAGCTTAAAGGGACATTTTTACATTTATGGGCAGGCATAGGCGAGACAAATATGTATTTATGAATACATACAATATAATTTTTTTTTTTTAATAATTTTATATACTGATTTAGTGTGAAGAATGGAAAAAGATGAATAACTTAAAACTGAACCCTTGTCATGTGGTTGGTCCTCCTAAAAGACAGAATTTCCACTGCTTATTAAGCATAATTTATTCACAGCATCGTAACATATGAGCATTCATTTACAGGATGGAACTACAGTAAAACTATTTATTTTGGACACTTTCAAAGCACCTACCACCAACGTTTTAATAGAGCAATGAATTTAGCATAAGTAAACAAGCTTGCGTAAGAAACGGACAGATTTTGTGGGGTGAGAAAGAGAAAGGAAGGAATCAAACTGCTCCTTTAATAAATGTCTGTCTCGTCCCTCAGGTGAAAACTTGTAGACCACATTTAAGTAAAGGTGGTGGTGGTGTGGGGCCAGGGAATAAGGAAATAAAAAAGAGAAGCATGCAGGAAGCACCCTGATAACATGAGATCTGCCTTTTTCTTTTCCAGAGGGACAGGGATTTCATCATTTCACACTTCTGTTATCGCGGTACAGAGTGAGCAGTTGGGGTGGGGGGATGAGCCGGTCGCATCCCTGCTGCCTCGGTATGCCCTAGCAAGGGCATCCCAATCTCATGTCTTCCCCTCAGGCTGTCTCACACTTTCTGTCTTTGTCTGTCAGAGCAATTTAAAATTATTCACAACTGCAGCCCAAAGGAGAAAGAAAAATGCAATTATACTTGAAATTGAAGCCTGGAAAGAGGGGTGCCAATAGAAAATGTTGTCAATGTACTCACTATTATTCTTTTCCTAGTCATTTTTTAATTCTGATATATAAGAGAAAGAAAGTGAAGCCTTTACTTCAAAAGGCATTCTTTTTTTGTGTGTCAGAAAAATTGGACTACATGAACTGATGGAAGAGGGTTTGACTTTCTGAGGTGAATACCATGGCTTTGGTTTCAGTCATGTTGAAAATAGGAGGACTAACATAGGAAGTCTTCACAGAATCTGTAATTTCAGCATGGGAACCAGCTGTGAACAGCAGTTACTTTTTTCCAACATCTTATTCTAAAAGCTAAGAAATTTTCCTTTCCTTCACGAGGGGTAACGATGTGAGAGGAAGTAGATGCAATGGGCCAGGAAGAAAAACCTCTTGGTACACTAAAAGTGAGCAAAAGAAATCTCGAGACTTTTTACATACATAATATAAACTATACAGCAAGGCTTTTTCAGGTCTCCTCAAGTCAGATGCCCAATACCTGTTGTCCCTGGTGACTCTTGTGATAAGTCCAAACTGCAATATTATTTTAAAATTGTATGCAGTCTGATTTCAATCTCTTTTATTTGAGTGCCAGCCACACCGACTTTATCAAAGTCACCTACTGGTAAGAATTTCAGGACTGCAGTTGTCTGTGTTACCATATGAAAATGAATTTCCTTGAGCTATAACTGATGAGCCTGTCTCTGAGACAGAGAGTGGGGAAAGTTATTTCAGTGAAAAAAAAAAACAAACCAAATACATGGAACAATCTATGGTAGTTACTGCTTCAAGAAATGTCACTGTCTTTTCAACAGCAAAGTGAATTTTTCCTCTGCCCTGTTTGAGATGAAAACATGGTCCTAAATAAGGGTTAAATGATTTATTTTAATTTGAAAGAATTTTAAATTAAAATATAAAGCTATTAGTCAATAGGAACATTTTAGTATTCAGACCCTGCAGCCCCCTATACACAGAGCAATACCACCAATTCCCAGCCGCAAATACCAGCTAACGACCTGAGCCCGCGCTGCCTGAGCGGATCACTTCCCAGCCTTGGTACTCCAGGCCTGACTCCATTTCCCTGTACAAGGTCAAAGCAACTCTTTATTTGGAAAATGAGCTGCAGTCCCTGGTCCTACAGGAACTCTGCTTTTTGTGCTCTGAGTAGAGGTGCGATGCTTCCGAGGCAAGGCTCAAGCATTGCAATGCACTGGAAGCAGATATACGCAGCCATGAAACTGGGCGTGCAATGGGCAGCATCCACCAAACAATCGAGTGTTTCCTTCTGTTGTTCCTCTGCTGTTCAATAAAATAGCCTGGGAGCGAAATGCCATTGTGGCGCTAAACTGCAGCATTTAGAAAAGAAGGGAATTCGATCATAAACCTGTACAGCTCATGGATACCTTAACATTTCCTCATAGCATGTGTTAGCAAGAGGGATGACAGCAACCCTGTGACGAGCCTCCTGCCCCTGTCCCCTGGAGAGAGGACAGGGAAGCATCCCCCATGCGTGTGGTCCGTGTTAGAGAGGCTGTGCAAACCACTCTCACTGTCACCTGTGAAAATGGCAATGCCAGTGAGCAGCAGCGGAGGTCCTTATGCTGGACCTGAAGCCACAGGATGACCTTTGGCTGTGCAGGTGTGCTGGGAAGTGAATGCTACCGACTGGCTCACCTCGATGCCCATGTAGAGCCTTTCATCTTTGCAATGTTCTCAAGTCCCTTTTAGAAGAACTTACCACGGCTCTTTTTTCTCGCTACGCACATTACAGTCATGCTCTAGAGATGCTAACAGCATTATGTTTATCACCAGTAACAGAATTGCACGTTCACCCACCCATACATACACGCGCATATGCAAAATGAACTGTAACACAGCTGTCAGCTTGTGAAAACGGATGGCATAACAAGCAGCATAGATTAACCTTATAAAACTTTCAAAACCATTTTATATTCTTTGGGCGAGTCATTTCTTTCCCTTCTTGTGCTTTTTTATATCTCTGAGAAACAACAAAAAGGTGAAAATCGTGATTAACTTTAAACCAAGATTTAAAAACTATTCATTTCACACATCCGTCACAAATTATACCCAGCCGTACATGTTACTCTTGCTATGATAAAAATAACGTTAGATAGATACGGTATGGTTCTGGCTCAGATATATGAAGTGTAGGGAATGAAGGTAGAATTCTGTCCTGAGTCATCCCGCCCTCAGTTTGTATCACATGTCATTCACAACACTGAAATTGTCTCATTTTTTTCCTCCCTTGTTCACTACAGAACCCCGCTCAGCAGGAAACACTACTTTATAATGTACATTTCCTACAAAATCCCTCAGAGCAGGGAAACCATCTTCAGCAGCTCCCACTGTCCATTAGGATATGAAAAGCCACATAATCTATGGCGTTACGTATGTGCACACCCTCTCTCTCTCTCCTGGGTCTCTAGGTACCTTCCTGCGCACCGACCTAGCCCAGATAGGCTTCTAAAAATTACAGTGTATTTTTGATTCTTATTTCCATTGAACTTAAGGCACAATTTTTGTCACCAGATCTGAATAAACAGTAAGACACCACTTAAGGGAGTAGGTCTCAAAGCTAAGTACTGCCTTACAGTAGAAGTAGAGGTACAGGGCTGAATGTCACTGCTACGCTTTGACAACTCCCTGTGAGTGCTAGGGAGGAAAAAGAGGAGGAGCTGCAGGGACAGCCTCTATTCTGTTTGTTGGAGAAATAAAAACTTACAATTATTCTTAGTGTTCTCTGTATTCTTACATTGCCTTCCCTGTAGTCTTCAGCACACTACACAAAATACCTGAAATAATTACGAAGCAGGTAGTGCTGGGACCAGCAGCAGAAGCAAGCTAGCTATTTTTGCTAAGCATTATAAGCAAACCAATAAAATCTCAAACCGTCTTTTCTATTCACGAGACGTACTTTTTACTCTGAAAATGCAGGCATAAAACTAAAAGTTGCATTTTAAATGCTAAAGTGTATTCCCACCACTTCTTTAATTATTAGCTGTGCAATAGTGCTGGAAAAATGCAACTATTTATTACTATAACTTATCTTTGAGGGGGAAACTACTGCTGAAGGAAACATGCAGCATGTATACTTTTGTATCTCTAGACTGGAAAATACAGTACTCACAGCCAAAGGCGCTGACAGGTTTGAAGAACTACTGCAGCTGTCCACCGCTAGAAGAAATCAACAGTTAACAAAACTGATGCAATTTCTTTCCTATCCCTAAGCATTCTCCAACAGTAAGAGGCCAAAAATCTGAGGGCTCGGGAAACGATCTCCACTCTTTCCAACCCCTCCAGCCTTTGTGCTAGCAGGATGGACCGTGCGGTATGCACGGGGCAAGGATTCAGTGCAATGTGACAATGAATTGCCTCTAGAAAAATACTGCTCGGATTGAGAACTTTTCAGTTTTTACACCTGAAAGCTGCTGCTATAAAAAAATACATTCAGTAGTATTTAATCTTACTCATGAGTAAATTTTCTCTTTTTCCTCCCCACTTCATACTTTATAGTGATCTGTGACCTTAACGTATTTTAATCAGATGCTTTTAAAATTGGCTTTACTCCCAGGTCAAGTCATTCAGCAGAAACAATTCCTGTTCTTTGTTTAATAACTGTTACTGGCAGACATATTAATTATATGTACATAAGAGATAGCTTTATCCTGGGGGACTAACACTGCACCTTTCAACCGCAGTCTGTAATAGCTCCACATTATGCCTTGCAGGCTTCTGTATCTCTTTTTATGAAGTGCATTACAGCCGTGATTGCTACCAGCAATATTGTTGAAAGTGCAATGTCAATGATCGTAGGTCTAAAACACAGCATTACAGCAAAGATGTTCTTGCTTGTGGGTACACAGATATCTTATTTCAAAAGGCATAAGGCATTTCAGCTTATTTGCAGGCACTTTTGGGGAAAAGAAATCTTTCATTAATAGGAAAACATTGCGAACCACAGCCTTGATTCAGAGTTAAAGCAAAATAAACAAAGTTCTACCTTCATTCCACCCATACTCAGTGAAACACTTAAACAAGTATTTAAACAGGGAATTTAATAAACCCATGTTTATAAGCACTGTCACTCTCCCTAAACAAGATGTTTTCCTGAAGCAAAGCCTGGACATACTACGCTGTATTAAGCTATCATTTTGTCAAACAAAGAAATTCCATGTTCTGTTTTTTTAAAATTTAATTTAATACACACAGAGATGAAAAATAACTTCCTAATTCAAGAAGCAATGTAAAAAAAAAAATCTAAATTAAAGAAATACCAGGAAAAAAATCCCCACCAGTATCAACTCAAAATCCTGTTTTTTTCAAACAGGAAAAAAAAAGTTGTACAAACACACACACAAGGAAGTTTGAAATGACTACTTGTCAGGGATAAAAAGTAAAGAGATACTTTTTCCTTGAACTAAAATTACACTATGGACGCCTCAAAGGCAAACTAGATATAGGATCCCAACAGCTACAAACAATAAATTTTTTCTAACATCAGGCTGAGCATGCCACAAAGGGATAACCATGGTACTGGTCTGGTTTAGTCTTTTCTCAATCTCCCCTCTCTATGCCAAAACATTTAAAAATCCAAAACCACAAACAAGAACAACCCTCCCCCCCGCCCGCCCCCCCCCACCTCCAAAGCAAACCAAACAGACCTGGTAGACATGGCAGCCTCTGTCCCACAGGACACAAGCTCTTGGGAAGGTGTTTGCTTTCCATCTCAGTGGAAAAAATCAAGATAGTGCCCAGTAATCCTCCCAGGCTAGATTTAGCTAATAAGTGAAAAACAACTTTCATAACCTGGGGATGTTTATATATTTTCCCTGTGCCTGAGCCAGGCCAGATTAACAATATGAAAGCAAATATAATAAAGAACAACAAATTAACTGTCATACAGATTACATCTAGCCCTAGCATTTGCCCATGTGCCTATCTTGCATCTAATGGTAGCACCATATGAAAGTGCAAGAGAAAGGCCAACAGGGGATGATCATTTGCCATACCTCACTATTTCACCCTCATCCCTACAACCTAGATATTATTTCAAAAACCTAGGAATGCAAGGTTCTATATATATCTGCTATTTTTTTTTTAAACAAAGATTAATTACAATAATCCTCTATTGTACTGTTCTTCATGTAGAATATCCAATGTTTTTTTTGCTAATTATTGGTCTCAATGAATTTCTCTGACATTCCTCTCCAGTCTAGATAGTCAACGCGAAGTGAAAAAATACATCCTTCCTTCAGTTTACCTTCAGATTTGGTAGCTTTTTAGCCAAATCAATGTATCCTTAGTTTTTATTATGAGACAGGGAGACCAGCTGCTCCTGCTGTATCCTCTCTAAGCCATTCCTTACATTACAAAGATCTATTTTGAACTCATCTTCTCTGTGATGAACAAACAGAAAATTTTCAATCAGCTTTTATAGAAATATCTTCTATGCCTTTGATTATAGTCATCTCTAGTCTACAGTGTCATTTATCAGGTGGAAAATGTTCTTATTCCTTTCATAACATTTCTGATGAAACTGACTGATTTATATATTGGACTATATTTTATCCCCTCTCCTCTGTTTCTAACCCATTTGGGGCTTTGTTTCATTTTTTATTTCCAGCAATCCATTGACTAGGCTTACCTCTCCCAGTTGCCTGTATCAATGCACATATCCCAAGCCAAAACAGCTAATTCAGATGTACAAAAAAATCTACATTTGCTCTCTAGGAGAGAAGGAAGATGATTTTGCATTTACTGAGGCTGAATGTTCTTTTGCAATTTTCTACCCTTGTTAATGCATACAGGAGAGCATTACTGTCCACAGCTTGTGGGTGAAAAAATTAATGCAGAACAGGCTCCAAATACAATGTTCTTTCTTCCAGTGACACCTCCTAATCAAAATGCTGCCTGGTGGGTTGTGTAATGTTATGAAGAGCTCAGTCCAGCTCCCCAATGACATAGGTCCAGTACTGCAATTAGCATGAATTAGTACTTTTGTTAGTAGTCTCAGTAGAGCTGTCAAATTAATTGGAAAAGAAATTTAACAAATGCCTTTCCCCTTAGAGATATTCTTTCGGGTCAGGGTTGAGGCATACTGCTTGAGTAGTGTGGGGAAAGCTTATGTTCCTTACACCCTCGCTGAACCTGTTTTGTTGATAAAGAGAGAAGACTTTGGTTTCTGGAGCTGTTAATCCAGTACCTGTCAATCCAGTACCTGTCACGAGCAGCCCACTAACCTAAAAAAGACAATCAATTTTATAACACTGAAATATTCCATCTGCTGGTAAAAAAAATAAAAATAAAAAAGCTCAATTAATGGCCAGTGGTTAGAATATCTATACATTCATTTTTCATGAAATCTCACTTTGTCACATCTCAAAGTTATTTCTTTCCGTTTGTCTCTAATTTTCAGAAGTATCCAAAAGACAGTGGACTGTTTCCCCAATTTTAAGATACTTTTGAATGCAACCACTTGAGGCAAGACATGGCTAGACAAATATAAGCCTCAAGGTTTAGGAAGCTATACTGTCCTCTCTTACCAAAAAAAAAAAAAAAAAAGTTGGCATTTTTAAACACTGAGATTACCAGGAGACGGAAAGCTAAAATTGTGTGTCTATGCCTCACTGGATGAGGGTTACTGAATCCCTTACTATTAGCTTCACTGCCAGCCATTGACATATTGCTCCTTGAATTCACTGAGAGGTGGTGTTGGGAAAGGGAAGCTCTTAAGAAGAGAAATGATGCTCCAATCACAGGAGCTTAAACTGTATGAAAGAATGCCTATGGTATAAGCTGCTGCCATTACTTGTCTGGGATGTAATTTAGTGTATCAGAACCCAGCTGTAATTTGTAACAGCATACAAGAAACAGCATTGCTTTGCTAGTGATGCTGTTAATGTAACTTAATGGGTACATCTACACAAGTGTTTTAGTTCAGATCTGGAGAGCACTTTTAGAGCAAAATCCTAGTACTCCCCTCTTGACATCACACGGTTCACAACGTAAAGTGTCTTCACAGCACACTAATAGGTACACTGGAAGAGGCGCTCCCTGCTCCAGGGAGCCTACTGGACCTGACTAGAGATACTCTTGAGTAAAATGTGCTGAAACGGCTATAGTATTGGCACAGGGACCTCCATACCAGCTGCTTAACACTACTGATCTGCTCCTACCTGGCCACTCTACTTGCTAATGTAGGCTTAACCCATGATTATGAGCCTTCAAATACCTCGGTGCAGTCAGCAATGCTAAAAGTCAGCATTGCTAAAACCAGTTCTAAAAAGAACCCCAGAAGAGTCATTGTAGTGGGTGACTCCATTCTGAGGGGTGTCAAAGGCCCAATATGCAGACCAGACCCACTCCATAGGGAAGTCTGCTGCCTCCCTGGGGCCCGCGTCAAGGATCTCATGGCAAAACTCCCCGCTCTAGTGAGAACCAAGGACTACTACCCTCTCCTGGTTTTTCAGGTAGGTAGCGATGACATTACCAGGAGAAGTCCTAAAGCAACGAAGAGAGATTTCAGGTCCTTGGGGAAAGTGATTAAGGGGTCACGGGCATAAATTGTGTTCTCCTCCATCCCTGCAGCTGTGGGGATGGATGAAGAAGAATATCAGAGAACTCAACAGATGAACTTGTGGCTCCAAGACTGGTGTTACTGTCAGGGCTTTGGATTTTTCAATCACGGGTTGGTATACAGGATGCCAGATCTTTTGGCATTAGATGGGATGCACCTGTCCCAGAGGGGGAAGAGGATCTTGGGGCAGGAGTTAGCTGGGCTCATTGACAGAGCTTTAACTAGATTTGAAGGGGGAAGGGGCCAAAACACCAGCCCATCTGAAGTGCATGTATACCAATGCACACAGCATGGGTAACAAACAGGAGGAGCTTGAAGCTATGATGAAACAGGAAAATTATGATGTAGTGGGTATAACAAAAACATGGTGGGATGTCTGCCATGACTGGAGTGAGACAATTGATGGCTACAAGCTCTTTAGGAGGGATAGAAAAGGAAGGAGAGGCGGTGGGGCGGTGCTGCATGTTAGGGACTGTTATGATTGCTTTGAGTACAAGTGTAGTGAAGACAGGGTGGAGTGTCTTTGTGTTAGAATGAGGGGGAAGGTCAACAGGGCAGATATTGTAGTAGGAGTCTACTATAGGCCACCCACCCAGGACAGAGAGGTGGATGAAATATTCTACAGGCATTTAGGAGAAATCTCACGATCGCTTGCCCTTGTTCTTGTGGGAGACTTTAACTTCCCAGACATCTGCTGGAAATACAACACAGCAGAGCGGGACAAGTCCCGGAGATTCCTGAAATGTGCGGCAGATAACTTCCTGATGCAGCTGGTGAGTGAACCAACCAGAGAAGGTGCCCTGCTGGACCTCTTCTTTGTGAACAGAGAAGGACTGGTGGATGATGTGGCGGTTGGAGGATGACTAGGGCACAGCGATCATGAAATAATAGAGTTCTCTATTCTTAGGGAGGTCAGGAGAGGGGGAAGCAGAACTGACATCCTGGACTTCAAAAGGGCTGACTTTGTCTTGTTCGGGCACCTGCTTGACAGGATCCCTTGGGAGACAATCCCGAAGGGTATAGGGGTCCAGGAAGGCTGGGCACTCTTTAAGAAGGAAGTGTTAATGGCACAGGAGCAGGCGGTCCCCAGGTGCTGTAAGAGAAGCCGGAGAAAGAGAAGACCACCCTGGCTAAACAGGGAGCTGTGGCTGCAACTCAGGGAGAAAAGGAAAGTTTACAGCCTTTGGAAGAAGGGGCTAGCCACTCACAGTGATTACAAAGAGGCTGTGAGGCTATGCAGGGTGGAAATCAGGAGGTCTAAAGCCCAGCTGGAAATTAATCTGGCTTCAGCCATCAAGGACAACAAGAAATGTTTCTATAAGTATGTGAGCAGCAAAAGAAAGACCAGAGAGAGCCTCCATCCCCTGCTAGACACAGAAGGAAACATGGTAACAAGTGATGAGGAAAAGGCTTAGGTGCTTAATGCCTTCTTTGCCTCAGTCTTTAATAACAAGACTAGTTGTATTGAGGGAATCCAGCCTCCTCAGTCAGACAGAGACTGGGAGAACGATCCCCCCGCATTCCAGGAGGAGATAGTCCCTGACCTACTGCATCACGTAGACACACACAAGTCTATGGGACCGGATGGGATACACCCAAGTGTGCTGAAGGATCTGGCTGGGGTGCTCGCCAAGCCGCTTTCCATCATTTACCAGCAGTCCTGGCTGACTGGGGAGGTCCCGACAGATTGGAAATTGGCCAAAGTGATGCCCATCTATAAGAAGGGTCGGAAGGATGATCCGGGAAATTACAGGCCTGTCAGCTTGACTTTGATGCCTGGGAAGCTGATGGAGCAACTCATCCTGAGTACCATCACACAACACATGCGGGACAACCAGATGATCAGGCCCAGTCAGCATGGGTTTATGAAAGGTCCTGCTTGACAAACCTGATCCCCTTCTACGACAGGGCGACCTGCTTATTGGATGAGGGAAAGGCTGTGGATGTAGTTTACCTTGACTTTAGTAAGGCCTTTGACACTGCTTCCCACAGCATTCTCCTGGCAAAACTGGCTGCTCGTGGCTTGGATGATCGCACGCTTTGCTGGGTAAAAAAACTGGCTGGATGGCCGGGCCCAAAGAGTGGTGGTGAATGGAGTTAAATCCAGTTGGCGGCCGGTCACGAGTGGTGTCCCCCAGGGCTCGGTTTTGGGGACACTCCTGTTTAACATCTTTATTGATGATCTAGATAAGGGGATCGAGTGCACCCTCAGTAAGTTTGTAGATGACACCCAGTTGGGTGGGAGTGTTGATCTGCTCGAGGGTAGGGAGGCTCTGCAGAGAGACCTGGACAGGCTGGAGCGATGGGCTAAGGCCAACTGTCTGAGCTTCAATAAGGCCAAATGCCGGGTGCTGCACTTGGGCCACAACAACCCCCAGCAGCGCTACAGGCTTGGGGAGGAGTGGCTGGAGAGCTGCCAGTCAGAGAGGGACCTGGGGGTGTTGATTGACAGCCGGCTGAACAGGAGCCAGCAGTGTGCCCAGGTGGCCAAGAAGGTGAATGGCATCCTGGCTTGTATCAGAAATAGCGTGGCCAGCAGGGACAGGGAAGGGATCTTACCCCTGGACTCGGCACTGGTGAGGCCGCACCTCGATGACTGTGTTCAGTTTTGGGCCCCTCACTACAAAAAGGACATTGAGTTACTCGAGCGTGTCCAGAGAAGGGCAACAAAGCTGGTGAAGGGTCTGGAGCACATGTCGTACAAGGAGCGGCTGAGGGAACTGGGGTTGTTTAGTCTGGAGAAGAGGAGGCTGAGGGGAGACCTCATCACCCTCTACAACTACCTGAAAGGAGGTTGCAGAGAGCTGGGGATGAGTCTCTTTAACCAAGTAACAAGCAACAGGACAAGAGGGAATGGCCTCAAGTTGCGCCAGGGAAGGTTTAGACTAGATACTAGGAAGCATTTCTTTACAGAACGGTTGTTAGGCATTGGAATGGGCTGCCCAGGACAGTGGTGGAGTCCCCATCCCTGGAGGCGTTTAAGAGTTGGGTCGACATAGCGCTGAGGGATATGGTAGTTGGGCGCTGTCAATGTTAGGTTAATGGTTGGACTAGACGATCTTCAAGGTCCTTTCCAACCGAGATGATTCTGTGATTCTGTGAAAATTGTTACATATTTCCTTAAGGACAAAGATTCAGAAAGCCCTGGTAATGCAAGTAGAGGACAATTTTATTATTGTAAAGCCATTAAACATATAACCACAAATAAACAGACATTATCATCTGTATTTTACCATGTTTAATAGGACGTGGAACAGGCACAAAGAGAGGTTTCAGTTATTATTAAAGACAGGCTTTAACCAGAAGACCAAAACATTACAGCTTCATTATCATCATAACAACCTCTCTCCTTCATGTGCCTTTTTAACTGACTGTATTTTCATCCTTCCAGTGGAAAGGCTGAAAATGAAACAGTTACGGCCTCTGGGGACATCTGTGCACTGACAATCTTCTTCTCACAGCTGACAGGAAAAGCCCAAGGCTTTTGCAAAACTATCTAACCACTCAAGTGCAGTATTTATACATTGTATGCTTTAGCTTTTATCTGGAATTCCTTGGTATGCCCCCTTTTTAAAAGAGAACTCTTAATTACTTAACATGCATTTTCTATGCATGTATTAAAAATGTCTAGCTTTGCAGGGTAAGCAATTATCCACTGAACAAAAACCCAATTAAATGTAAATTAAAAAAAACCCCACAGTTCAGCATTTTAATTCACTAGCCTGATACCTGTGTGAATTCAAGGGGGGTAGAATCTCAGCTGTTTAGAAAACAAAGAATCTGATGTATTGCATTTTACAGGGTATTTGCTACAGAATTAAATCTCTCTGTGTAGTGAGGAAGCTTTACAAACAGTAACAGCAACAAGAACTCAATATTCTCCAACAGCATTCACTTTGCAACGCAGAAAATTCATCAGAAAGGAGAGGAAACTAAGTTTCCACTATTGCATTCTGTATATATTTGCTCTAACAAATGATACAGTGTGCTAGTATAAAATGCCACATGTTCAATTAACAGTTTTCAATTCCACTGAAGCTCAGCACTAGCAGCAAACTGACACCACTACATTTTATGGGGAAAAGAACTGGAGAACAGCATTAAAATGTATTTCATGACTCTGCATTGTTTTATACAAAAGCTTGTACTGTATAGACATCATCCCATTTTCTGACTGAAGGAAGAATATTGTAAACACAAAGGATTTAACTACACCATTGTTTTTATTTTTATTTTTTCCACTTCTTGCTTTTAACAATTCAAAAGCAGAAACCAAAGATGCTGAAAGGACATAACAAAGCTCCCAAAAGCTAACAGCCTTTAGGCAAATCCACCATGAGATATGAAATTCTGCATCTATCAGTACCAACTGATGCAGGAAAAAGGTTGTGGTGGTTTTTTTTTTTTTTTTTCCTGCTAGGACTATTCCCACCTACTCCCTCTAGAACCCTTTGGAGCTAACAGTTTTGAGCCATACACTCTGCATTTGAGTTCAAAATAATTTTTCCACTTCATCTTGGAAATAGGGAAGTCAAGTTATGGCTGGTTACTTTGCTTAGCAAAGCTCTGATCAGAGATTTGTTTCTAAAAGACCTATTTCACTACTTCTTATCAAATCAGGTCATAAAACCTGATGGTACATTTGATAATGAAGTAAATTATATGGTAGGATATTGAACAAAAACTGAATCTTACTGGGTCAGGGCAGTCCACTGCTGTTTAGATTGTAAGTGATATACCATCATGGTGATGTATATAAAACACAGGAAATTGTTGCATATTAATAGAATAGTAGTTTAATCAGCCCTCTGAAGAATATCCAATATATTCAAGCACAGACATATTTTGGTCTGGTTGTAACTGTAGTGAAAGGCCTATATTTTATCATTTCATAAAGCCTCTTAAGTCTTCTATTATGTGCAAAAATTAAAACAAGTTATAGACATAGAGAGTAGAGCAAATCTCAAGACAAGGTAAAAGGGTTTTTTTCTTTCTTGGCTAAGTCACATACTCAGTATTTCTATTTATTTATATTATTTTAAAGAACAAAAAAGCACCTAGAAGAAAGCACTCTGCACAATTTAAACTTACAGCAAAATAGTACAAAATAGCACATAAAACCAAACAACATCAGGTTTGTTGCATCCAAGAGACTGGACACAAAATATTTGGGGTTTTTTATTGTTAACTGAAAAATCAAGTTAAACAAATCAGTTCAGATAACTGAAAAATATTCTTGCCCAGTTGCTTTTGGCAAAGCTATAAGAAAAGCATACCTAAGTCCTCTTTTTTTTTTTTTCTTCCACCACCCTGTATGTCATGCAGCAAGAAACTCTTCCCCCTCCTAGCCTGATTCTCATAAATTTCCTTGCAAAGCCTGGGGTGTCCAGAGGTTCGAGACAAAACAGGTGGAGGTTGGAAAGGCACAGAGCCTCACTGACCAAAGTATCCCTCACCTCAGAGCACATTTCTGAACTCATTCTCACCCATAGCAATAGATAGTAAAGGAAAGATGACCCCAGAATTATTTGACATGGGGTATACAGCATATTTCTAACAATACCAAGGATTATGCTGTTGAACATAAACAGAGTAGCTAATTTCTCCAGTGAAAACAATCAAGTAAGGAAAGTCTGTTCTTGAAAAATAAAGTTATAACAGAAATAATTTTATGATTATCAATATGACTTTGGGACAACTGGTCTTCAGCATACACAACATTGTGAGGTTTTTGTCCCTAAATACTACATTTGAAAAAACTGCCAATTGAACACCCAGCAGTAGACTGGGGATCGGACTAGAAATTCCCCTTCCAGACTCCGATTCTTAAACCAGAACCACACTGAGATAGATAAAATGAAGGTAATACAATTGCCTTGCTTTACAGAAAGGTCCTGAGGTACACAAAGCAATGAAAATTATTTTTTTCCCCCAACAAATATGATATAAAACCTAGAGACAAATGAGATCCTAAGAATCCCTGCTGTCCTCACAAGCTGACACAGAGAGGAGAACAGGGAAAAGGTTCCTCCCTGACCGAGTAAGTGGTTACACATCTCACATCCATTACTAACTGTGGGCATTTCTGAGAACCCCGGACGGATAGACCGCAATCTACACCTGAGGTAAAGGCTTTGCAGATTGGTTAGAGCATATACAAGCTTCCTGGCCACAGCTGGAGCTGGGATGCTGTGTGCACCTCAGGTGGAAGACAGCTCCTGAGGCAACCTGCTGTCTTGGTGTAGCTTGTCCAGAGCTTGCACAAGGATTCAGCTTTGGACAACACTGGGCAACTAGAAGAGGTTACTCAAACTGTGTCTTTCTGCAAAGCCATGGTTCAGCAGATCACAAACTCTCATTTCACCACCAAAACCGCAGAATAAGTGTGTGTCAGTTGTAAGCACCCCATGTGCAGTTTTTCTCCTATGTAAGTGGCTCTGTTCTTCAGACAGATGAATCTAGTTAGTGGAAGTATAATAGAAACCTCATAACAATAAATGCAAAAACATTCATAAACATGCTCTGGAGCCAATATAAACCTCAGTGCCCATGTAAGTCAGTAAAGCTTTTATACATCTTTTTTCTTGCTCCTCTCCTTGCTGCCTATGCGGCATGTCAGATTAGAAGCATACAACAAGCGATTGTGATAGGCAAGTATAACTGCATGTTGAAGGTACTGTCAAAATGCATTAGTGAAATGCCATATTATAGCATAACTAATCTGAAATGATCTTCCACTAACATGAATATCACTAAGACTGTGGTCTGCTGTACTCACATCATGCAGTAAGACTAAGACAGCTTTACACAGTTATAAACCCGGCACCGCAGATCCAACATCACGCCACAGCAGCTGATTAAGCACTCACATGCCCACCTGGTGCCAAGAAAATGGCACACACAACCCTTTGTTTTGGCTTGTTCTCACCTTATAAATGAACTGTGCAGTGAACATCCTTTAGACTGCCTTCAGTACTGACAAAATGCCCTTGTCTGAACCACGCATGGCCAGCAATGTAAGGGCAGTTAGCTTACTCCAGTACTGTCACAATTTTCTCCTCTGCTCTGAGCCACTTGGGACGGGGATTATGAGCTGCTGTGTTCAGGTCCAGCTATGAACAGGGACACTGATTTGCACTGACCAGGAAGCCAGTCACTTTCAGATACAGCTATAGTTCACTTTCTAACTCTTCCCTAACAAGGAAAGCTTTGCTTCTACATTAGGACTCGCTGTTAAGGAATGTGTTGCTCTATTCCCTCTTCTCTTGGTTCCAGCGAACACTGGGTTAAATGTGTATACAGCAAATACTTGAAATAGGCTAGCAGCAACTACCCCTATCATTCTTGATAAATAATGTAAGTTAAGAGCTGTAATACTTACAATTGATTTAATAGCTGCCAACAATCCCAGTTTAGAAAAGAGGGATGCAGTGCTTGTAGAGTTGTCTTGAATCATATTAATCCCCCTGCTACTCTGCAAGCAGTTGGAAATGTTACTGCCCTGCCTGCTCAGTGGCTTTACTTTATCTGTAGCAATGGTTCTCTGACTCCTCAACTTTTCAGAAGTTACTCAGAGACTGATACTATCATGATCAATTTAGTATGAGACTCTCACCCAATTTAATAGGTGGACAATTTCAAAGTTCAGAAGCAAAGATTAAACTCAATGGATAATTGTTGGGAAGAAGGAACAGCATCTCCTAGAGCCAGCTCTTCTAATGTAGCAAGTTCTGCACATCTTACAATTCTTTCACTCTGAATGTCCAGGAGGGGAAAATAATGGCCCAACAAAGTCAGAATAGGAGTTATGGCTCAGCTAGTAGTAAAGGAAAATATTCTATAAAAAGAATCTTTCTCCTAGATTACAACACGCTTACCTCACAAGGTTAAGGCAACATGATTCCAGCCTCTGCAAGAGCATAACAAGACTTCCAATGTGGTGGGGGAAGGAAAATAAAACTCTCAGATATTAGGAATGCTTCTCCATGGCAGTTTCATTGTGTATGGCTAATATTCAGCTATTTTAAGAAAGCTGTAACAGCAACTATCACCAAGCAAAACCATCTTTTCCCCTTTCATCTGAAACATGGGGAAAGGATACAGTGGACCTCCCTCTCCATTTTTCTCTACCCTTTGACCAGTTTAGGTTTTCTTACAAAGAGAGCTTTCTCTGAGAAAAGGTTTAAAAAAAAAAATCCTGTGGCCCTTTCTAGGGACACTTTTGATTAGGTAATTTCTGTCCCAGAAAAGCATTGTACAGCCAAAATAATTTCAAAATGAAGCCTGTAAGCAAACGTCAAGGTAAATTTTCTACTGGACCATAAAAAGAGGGAAAGAAATATTTAAGGACATAGAGAAAACAGTAGAAAATAATCATAAAACAACAATAGGAGGAGAGACTAAATATTTTTAATTAGCATTTTACCCATCTGATTTTTATTATTTTCAAATAAGCCTACTACCTCAACACGCATTTGCACTAAGATACACAGTCCAAGTAAAAAGTAGAAGCCGTGTGCAATATCTAAGTAGTATCCTTCCTAATTTACAGCAAAAAGTTACTATGACATTTTCATGGCCAAATATTCTATGAATTCCAGATTACTAAAATAACTCAGTTTTATAAGAGCTCTTGAAACAGTTCCAACTTAAGCAAGAAAAGAGTTGGCCTGGATGAGTAGTTAGGAATCCATGTGATTATTCAGTCTTCATGTTCGCTAAATTTAACATTGGCTCTTTGCGGATGGACTCCGAGAGATTAGACAAAAGAGGGCGAGTTAGACACTGCCAAGTTCAGTGGTGAAAAACTTGGAGTGACAAGCTGGTTATCTAATTGTTAGCAGCAGGCAGCAGCAGTTTTAAGTAGCAAATTAACATGTTCAGGGGTTATGCAAAACAAGAATAATTTACAACAAATTGGTATCAGAAGCACCTGTAATCAGCCACGATCCAAAAATCCTGAATTCTCATTAAAATAAATTGGAATTGCATTTGCTTCTATCTAGCCTGATCTTGACTGCAGGAATGTTGAGCAGCGAAAACAGATTAGTGGGGGCTTGGCTTTGTCTATAGACTTTATCTCTCTGATTATATACTCAAGACTGGGAAAATGAGTATACGAAATAATGGAAAAGTTATTATACAGGCCAGTCTTTTGCCCACATATGGAAAACAGGGTCCAGCTCTGAGTCCAAGAGATCCCAAATGACTGATCAGCTACTGAAGCAGTGACTTAGTTCAGGGGTAGATAAGAAAACAGAAAACATAAAAACAAGTGGAGGGAAAAAACCCACACCCTGTCCTCTGGAAAATTTAAAAGACTGTTTCCAGAGGTGACACCAGTGAAAGGGAACAAGATCACATTATAAATAATAAATAACCAGTCAGCATGGAAAAAGTAGGTAAGATTGATCTTGTCTCTGAGGAGAGACTGAAAAATCTTCACAGGATCCCTGCATGCCCACTTCGATGGCCCTGCAGGTCCTTCTTTACTCTCTACCACCTCAAGACAGAAACTTCTTGGATGGGCCTTTAAAACCCATGAGAAATAAATACTTTTGCATCATCACATATTCACAAGTAGAAAAACAGACAACAAACAACAAGCACCTAGGATTGATCACTGTCGGAAAGAGGACACCAGACTAGAAAAGCACTTCTTCATATCCATTATACATGATAGTGCCTAGATTTCATAGAATTACACCAGTATAACTGGCTAAGGTATGTCTTTCTTTTTCAGAAATTGCCATAGAAACTTCTGTGTATCAGTATTTTTCTTAGCTATATCTTCATATTTTAATCTGAGGCTTTGCATTTTTATAGCCAGCAATAAAATAAGACCACTCTGCCTTTGCAGCAGCTGAAACATACTCCTAATAGGAGGATACATAATAGGAAGTGACTGTAAAAAAAAAAAAAAAAAAGTTAAAAAATCTTTCAAAAAAACATCTCAAAATCCTCACCTTTTTTTTGTGTTTGTTTTTATTTTGACTTGGGCTATGTTTAGAACTAGACAACAGAGTTCAAACATGACTGAGTAGCCACAACGTAAGAGGTCATCATGAGCAACAGTCACTGCTCTGGTGTGTGTTCCTCACCTGGTGTAAATACGAGACTGCAAAATGCCCTTGCGTGAGCTTCCTTCACTGGTTACCGTGGACAACAGGCATGTCAGATCCTTGCCCTTCCTCCACACCGTGACTTAATTCAGGTGCAGTAACTCACGTGCACAGCTAAGCTCTAAGAGAACGACTGCAACCTGTATTAAACCACTGCAAGAGGTTTCAGCAGATCCAAAGTAATTCAGGAGGCGTCTGTGCTCTGTGTGGAAACATTTAATACAATTTTATTTTCGTTTGCTGATGTTAATCACATTTCAGGTAACTACTAGAGAAAGATGGACCACCTAAATGTGTGTATTAACCTATTTTAGTTCCATGTCTGTAAATCTCTCTGCACATCTTTTGCTTAACAGCCATTTATATCAGCTTATCTTAAATAGCTTCTTAATCAATTCCAGTTAAAACAAAATTAGCCTGAAATTAAGCCAGGATCTATACAAGAGCAGCACTAGCTTAAATAAATCAATTTCAAACAACCACCTCACCTAAAGCTACACAGCTTGCTGATGCACTAAACAAGTATATAAGCACTAAATCCAAATAAGAGTTTCTTAAATCAGAATAATGTCCACATATGTGTTTGCAATTATCTAATTAACCTGTTCTCACTAATCAGGACATCAGCATATCTAACAGAAAATCTGGATATGAGCCAACAGGATTTCCTGGTAAACAGATCACAAATCCATGCTAAAATACATATTATAAAGTAACTGATTCTGGCATTTCTAAAATTTCTGTGGGAAAATCCCAACACACACTGGAAAGAAGCCAAAAACATACAAATTCTACAGCAGTAGTTTATATTATTTAATTCCCAAATTTTAGGACAGGACTGCTAAGTCCCTTCTTGTCCTATTTTTCCATTCTCATTGTCTTTCCACAATAGTATCCCAGGACTTCTCTATTTTTTCACTTTGCTTTCTTTACTTAGTTGAGCATTTCTTGAATCTTCTTCCTCAGCTCAGAGCCACACCACCATAACAGCACCTGTGACAGCTCTCACACATTTGGTCTGTCCTAGCTGGTCACCCTAGTGTGCAAAATAAACCACACCGAAACATCACAGTTGTGTTCTTGTTATGTTCTCCTTTCCCTTTCACCTGTGCAATTATATTACAAGAACTATTCTCTGTGATTTCCTAAAGGCTCGTTATCACATCGATACAGCAGAATATTTCCCTAATTTTCCAAAGAACAATTTTTAATTTGCCTCAGAGGTGGTGGCTAGGAAGGATTTCCCAGTTGTCCTACAAACAAGACTTTCATCTTCAGAGTTGCCTCTAAATTACAAGTCAGCCATCCAGCATTCTTATTTTGGAGCTGTGTTATTCAGTGCTTTATTTCCTTTAACATGAAATTTGGTGAATGAAGCTGTTTCTAGGATAACTTCCAATTTGGACAATGATTGATTTCTGTTAGCTTGATCTATGATGGATTCAAATGGTTCTTGTTAACTGATATTTGCCCAGACAAATATATATATATATTATATATATAAATATATTATTTTTATATATATAAGGAGAAATGTATAAGCACCAATAAACAAATGCAGTAATATCAGTTGTGGGAATTTCTTGCTAGGGAGAACAATGCATATATTCCATTATTTACTGTTTTATGTTCCTAAACATAAAATATTAGAAATGTAACACAATCCTTTTCAGTGTTAGTATGTTGATTTCCTTTAGCTATTTGCTGTTTAATTAAGCTAAACTTAGTTTGAATAGCTGAGATATAGAGTTGTCAGACATTACTAAGAACAACCTGTGGTACTGTGCAGAAATTCACGGTTCTCTTCCACATAAAGATGCTTCAAGCAGCAGACTACCAAACATATTCCTATTTCAAAATAATCCTTTGTTAGAGTTCAAGATTTCTATTATCCTACACTCAGCGAAATGGCCTACTGAGTTCCAGCCTGTTCCATCTCTTTAGAAATATTCATTCATTATACAACTCCAAGACCTACAATTCCTCCTTATACAGCTCCTGAGGCTGCAGGTTGCTGTTGCACATGACTGGAGCTGGGCACAAGCAATGCAAAGTCCCTTTGTTACCCCACCCACTATTTTTCTGCTACCTAGATTAAGACTAGCACAAAAAAAAAAGGTAATAACATTCTCTGGTTTATTTTACTGGTGAACTTTGGTATTCATAATGAATGTGTAAAGAAAAAAAAAAAGAGCAACAAAGAGAAAGATGATCAGTTATACAAGCTGCTCGAAATTTTATTCAAATAGAAAGGATTTGATGTATGTGAGCCATCAAATAAAAAGGAAAATAGTCTTTGGAACAGCACTGCCAAAATACAGTGTAAGAACCTGCACAGAAAATATTTCCCAAGATACATGGGTAAGCTGGCAAAACATGCACGTGCATTAACTAATGTGAAAATAAACACAACCACATTGAGAGACATACTGGAACATCATCAAGGCAGTATCTGAATTCTCCAAGGACCACTAGGCAACTCCAAGGATATTACCCATCCCCATAAAACGTCCTGGGCTAATGCTATTGCAGATGTGGCAAATGCAGTTGACAAGATTAGATAAATGGATTTAAAACTTCAGTCAGTCCATATGGGGCACTTCAGAGAAATCAAGGCTGCACAGACAAGGCAAGCTAACCAAAAGCAGACAGTACTAAACCAAGGCCGTAAGTAGCTGTGCAGTAGGATACTCGTGCAGAAGAAAGCCAATGCAGTTGGTATGTAGAATGGTGTGTTGCTTCAAGATCGTACTTTTGAACTTCATGTAATAGTAAGAGTGAAGCAACAAGCAGAGCATCTTACAGTCTTATCAAAACTTCAAGAAACACTATTGTATTAAGGAGAGGACAGCAAAATTTCTGTTTTGGAGGTGAAGAAAAAGTACCGTTCCCAGGCATGTCAAATCTTTCACCTGGTATGCTGGGAGAATTTGGTCCATCTACCCATTACCTGGAGGTGAAGTGCACGTGCACAGTGTTTACACTAAAAATGTTCACCAACTCTGTCCAGAAAAGCATCCGGAAAACATCAGGAAACAACATGCTGTATTCGTTTAGAAAGTCCTTTTTTTTTTTTTTTAAATGGTTTTCAACAGTTAACCAGAGGAAAAGAAAAAAACTGCTAAAATTTAACATTATTCATAAAAGCCTAGGAGGTATTCATAAAAAGTGAGGCAAGTGCAAGAGAAAAATGCCTGTAGTCAAGAAACTAAAGCTAACATCTTAAAAGATGAAAAGGAAACTACTAAAAACAAATAGTGTAATGATTTGGCAAAGGAGATTCTGAGATCATCACTTCAAACAGAGGTTCCAAGGTTGGATGTGAAAGAACTACTGTAGAAAACTAGCAGTACTATCATGTAATAAGCCAATGCTAAGTACAAAATTACTCCAGAAGCTCTTTTTCAGCCCTAATATCTCTGACTCTTACTTTCAACCTTTGCCATGACATGATTTTGTTATAAACAAAGAAGCATAATGACCTTGCTCCCTGTCAGCCATTAGACAAGGAAGTGTGAGCACCAAACACTGAAACATGGTTACAGCCCACATCTTGAGAACACGTGTTGTGGGATCTTGTAGCCTCCTCTTGCAAAGTATAATTTAAATTAGACTTGAACAACCTTGTTCTTACCAGATAAAACTCAAGCGTCTTGGCAGAGTGGTTGAGAAACATCGCAGCACTTCTCTAATACTGGCATGAGCTAATGTTGTTAATCCTTTGCTTTCCTAAGAATTAATTATTATCTTGAATAGTCATGGCAGATCTGAACTGGTGCTATTCATGCATGCTCAGAGAGATGAGGGGTCCTCCTTTTGCCCAGTGATGTAACCGCATTGCAACTGCATTGAAAGTTAATGCAAGTGATGCAACTGTGTTGAAAGTTAACATCCTGCAATTATCCCCTTTAATCGTAATATTCTCATAAATAAGACACTTTGGACTCTTGGAAAAAAAAAAAAAGTCTTTAAATGCATAGTAAAAAAAGAGAAAGATTTTAAAAGTCGATTTCAGACTGAGCAAAGCATTATCTACAGTCCACTATTCATATTTTCAGAGAAGACAGTGAGATCCTTCAAAGTCTTAACTACCAATATCAGACAAAAACGAACAAAAAAAAGAAGTTATAAGAAGAAAACAAATAGATACTGTGATAGAGCCATGTGAATTGCACCAGAAATATTTTGTTTATCTGGCTGTGGGAAGTTTGGAGAAATTTTCTCCCTTTCTCTAATAATTTATTTATTTAGTGTGTGTGTGTTTTTGGTAATCCTAAAAAAAAGTGTCACAGTACAGCACAAGAAACCCCAAATCCTTTATTTAGGGCTGTATCACAAACAATCTGATCTTTTCAAATTAAATTCCTTCATTTAGTAACCATTCTCAGTAAAGACAGAGAAAATTAATTTTCTTATTGATGCAGAAATTCCTTATTACATTGCCACTGTACTTTAGGAAGAGGCTGTGATGTTGCAACTACTAAAACAGGACTATGTTTGAACTAATAATGTTTAAGCAGATGGGATGTAATACTCGCAAACGGAAGAAGTAAAACAGGGGCAGAAAATAAGATAAAAACTCCACCACCCCCAAAGGAGAGCAGAGAAATCTCCAGCAAAAGAGAAATGCCATTAGAAAGCTGAAGATGCAATTTCCATTTTAAAAATGAAGTGTTAAATGAAGCCCTTATTCACTGTCCCATTACAAGTATACAGCTTGCTTTCTCAGAAATTATGCTTTTTGTGGTACTAAAAAATGAACAAATTTTCAAAAAAATTGAGGCATCTTACCTTTTAGACATGAGAAAAGGAACCTCTTATTGTACTTACACCATAGTTATACTAAACGTTTAGAAACACAGAACCTGGGAGTTATACTTTCTGCCTCTATAAAGAGAAAGTTAGGCAAACACTCTACCATGGGAAGATTTTTTTATATTTATGTAAGATTTAGCAGGGACCTGCTAGCAATCCAGATAAACAGTCATTTTGACACTTTAACATACTATACAGATGTCTTCCATTTTAATTAGGTGGTTTCCTCCTGCTAGTAAGTAGCATCCTCCTGAGACTGCTCTTTCGCTGTCTGCATGGCCTTTGGATTGATGAAGCCACTATCTGATGAATATCTGGACAAAAATACTCTTTAGATATTTCTTGTTTCCCGTCTCACCTTTCCAAAACTCAGCACACCATTCTGAGCTTCACCCTCACATGCTGAGCATTATTTTAATCTAAGATCAAAGGCTTCACAGATACAGTGCTGCTGCTTTGACTTTCAAAAGCTGCAGTAACTGAATGCTTAAACCTAACAGGCAAGAGACATTTTGATGGGAGTCACTAACTTGCATGAAACGGTAACGACTTGCTGCCTATTACTTACTGTCCAGTCCACACAAAAACACAGTGTAGGTGATCAGCAAGACAAAAATGCAGTTCACCTTACTGTGTGTTATTTAACTATGATTTTATTTCAAATATCAGTCATAGAAAAAAAAAAAAACAAAAACACAACAAAGAAAAACTCTGCAACTCACAAAGTTGCTGCTGAATTCTCAGCACAGGAGCACTGAAGGACTTGTCTCTTCTAAATCAGTTTAGCTGGACCCTGTATAGGATTTGGGGTCCAAATATCCCTTTCTATGCAACAGACAAAAGCAACAACTAGCACAAATAAAGTGTTGTAGTCAGATGGTCAGAAACACGTATAAGCAGAGTCAGATAGCTGCAGTGAAGAGGGTCAGTTAAAAACTGAAGGGTCAATTACTGCCTTCACAGTCCCCAGCTCAGCATACAGCGGAGAATCGTCTCATGCTGAAGCTCTGCATTTGTAAATGCCAGGCTTCACCTTTCTCCTTAATTATATCAGATGTTAGGAAAAATGTAAGGGTTGAAATTACACGTAAAAGTAGTTCTTTTTAACGGGATTTCTTGTGGCAAATAAATTAACGCTACTTAGAGTGCTGACTCTAAGTGTGCTATAAGATAACCAGGATAATTAAAACAGGAAAAAAAAAAACCAAACGGGAATTTTCACAAGACTTTCCTTCATATAGCCCATTAACTCAAGCACTGGCAGGTGCCAGTATTAATTCTTCAGTTCCTTCTCCTTTATTTAGTTTCAGAAATAAGCCTGACTAAACAAAGTTGAAAAGAAGCAATGGTGCAGGCTGCAAAGGCTTTATAATTACACTAGAGGGAAACAGATGAGAAAGTGCTGACTATATATTACATCTGAGATCATACTACACCAAACAGGCTGCCCAGCCTGTTGTGTACAATAGCGAGAGAAAACTAGCAGAGTTTGTAACAGAAGCATTAGTGCTGAGTGAAAAGAGCACACTCTGATTTATTTCTGCGTACATCAATTAAAAATGCTCATGTCCTGAGGGTTATGGAGCAGAGGGACTCAAGTGACAGCAAGTCTCTCCATCCACCCAGGAATGAAAAAAAGAAAAAAAAAAAAAAAATCACTCCAATCATATGCCTGTGGTTCAGCTGGGATGTCAGCACATTTGTTAAGATTTCACTGCCAGCCATCTCCAATTTATCTCCGCTGACTGGGCACTGAAGCTGTCATAGAGCAGATTGTAAACGTGCTCAAAATACATCAAACCTCTTGCAAAACAACAAGAAGTTCATCAGGAGAAGAGATGTTTTCATATATCATGCCAGCTGGGCACCCATGTCACATAAATCAGCCCAAACTTTTGGCCATGCACAACAAAGTTTCTTTCTGTTTGTTGTCAGTAAGCGACAGAGTTATAAAGTGCAGGAAATGATCCTTGCACATAATCTCATGCAACATTGCACTTCAAGGTCTTCAGTTAGTGGTTTAATAATAACTCTTCAGCCTAAGTACCTAAATTGCCTAAAAGGTATCTTCGACATGCTATCTCATTATTCAAATATTCTGTAAAAAATTCTCGTTTCCTCCCCTTTCTTCCAGGCTTGGGCTTTTGTTCAGGACTAAAAGTGCATTTATTAACTTTCCTTAAGTATCTCTGCATATACATCAAGCTGCTCTACATAATTAGGTTCTGCAGGTTTAGAACATCACGATTTTTCTCCAAGTCAGTCATCCCTTGCATGCCTCAGGAATGCTAAAGAAAGCAGTTTCTTGTATAACTCGTATGTTTGCAAATGCCTTCTCCTTTGGGAAAGGTGAGGATTAGTCTTCTCAGAACTGCGTAACCTGGTGAGACATGCTAATAATTGAACATTAGAGATAACTGCTAAAGGTATCTACTCACATCATGGGAGCTAGGGTTTTGATTTGCTCGCTGTGCCAAACATTTTGCCTCCCAAATAAGTAACTAAAAACCCAACAAGAACAAAAGTGAGTCCATCACTGTCACTGACTCAAGTCTGAGTCTCTGAGCATGCCACCTGGTTTCACCCATTTTCCCAGCTTTGAAATAAGGCCTTCAGATGCTTCTGAGACATCATGTCCTGTTAGCAGAAGGCTTTACTATTTCCTAATATTGAAGGAGTTTATCTGTGAAAATCCCTTCTTGTGCATAAGCTGCTTGTTAAGCTATTAACTTTTACAAGAAATAGTTTGATTTATTTTAACTCTACTAACCTTTATACACTGAATTACATTCACTTACATGGTCAAATGCCACAAATTGGATATTCTCATGGATGATGCAAAAAGGATATATTCCTTTTGCTTTTTATCACTTTGCAAAGTTACAGAAATGTGTAGCATCCCAGGTCACAGAAAATCAGCCAGGCTTCCAAAAATTTAGCTTCCAAAGCAAAAACTTGTGCTGGTAGATTAAATTCTATCTCACATTATATTCCTTAAAATGCAAAAGCATTACAAACTTCATGTGGCCAGAATTTGAACTTTGAGAGAAGACATTATCCTTTTATACAAAATAAGTTTATCAAAACCCATTCGATCATACACATATGCCCCAAAATGCTGAAACATATTTTACAAAATTTGCAGATAAAATGTTGTAAATTATACTCAGGTGCCCACTCCCCCCAGGAAAGATGACTTCAAAAATTACAGGACCAGTTTATTTAAATCCAGCTTTACTCGGGAATAAGGAAGAGTTCTTCCATATAAAATATTTTTTGTGTATAAATGTATTATTTCCCTGACAAACTTGGTAGCCAAAACAGACAAGGCATTTCTGAGAAGGTGACTCTGTGCGGGCAGGGGGAAGCTCCTCATTTCGGCCAGACAAAGATTAAAGTAAAGCTTAACAAACTAACCTCTCCCCCCAGGATGAAACTAAAGGTATAGATAAGAGAGAAGTGAGGTTAAACATGTTCCTTTATTCAGAACTGTTCAGAAAACTACTTTAATGAGGGACTTTCAGGGTCAAAAAATACCTTCAACGCCACAGTGCTTTAATGAGATACAGTCTATCTACACAGGCATCCCAACACATAAAATTAAAGGAATTCATATTACAGTCACAAAATTATATTTTCTAATCAAGACCTTCTGTATGAATTGAAAAACATTTTTTTCTAATTTAAAGTGTTCAGTTTGGTATTAAAAAGTTAAAGATTTCCATTCAGAGCACACATTTATAATAATTAAAAGTTTCTACCAAGAAAAATATTTTTTCTGGTGTAACTGAGCTCTGGAATACTAATTCTAACCAGCAGCAGCCGTATCTCCATGCACAGTCATACCTATATTGCCCTGCATGTGTTTCCCCAGGTTTGCAAGTCCCATGTGAAGAAAACAAAGTTTATGTATTGCACAGATGTTAATAGTCCATGCCTGATTTCTCACTGCATTCCTACCCTATGCCCATATTCTTTCTAATAAGGACAAATTTATTATATACTTGGCCTTGTAAAGGCAAGGCTGCCTTTCAGCAGGAAACAAAAAACCCTTATCAGCAAACCAAATGAGACTCACAGTTCAGTACAGGCACATCCCTTTCTTTTTTATGTATTCATAGCAGATCCAAACAGATCAAACTTTCTAAGAGTTACCTTTCTAAGATGGTAGCTAGGTACCACCACCATAGTTTTATAAATGCTTTAAATAAAAGGTTAAAAGCTTTTCCCTAGTTCATACCAACCGTCAATGGTAGAAACTGCTACAGACCTCTGGCTACCATGTATTTTACATCTGACATAATGACAATTCTTCTGATGTTTCAGCTGAGGCCTTAGTTGTCCATCAAGTATTTACATCAGAAAGCCCCTGTGGCTCTCTAAAGAGTCAGCTGGAGCAAGGCCATGTAAAACATACATTCAATGGCTTCTAAAACATCACAGTTTAATTTCAAAGGTTTCATCTTGGGTTTTCCTGCTGCACATATACCTGTGTGATACCACCCCCGTGTGTGTTTGCATGTCCACAGAGAGACCAGATCAACAACCCTCTCTCACGTAGAAGACTGCAGAGAGATTGCTTTAAAAATAACCTATTGCATGGCGAGCTACTTTTCAGAAATTAATTTTTTTAACCAACATCGTCTTCTTGATAAAAGGTATGTGATGACAACCTCATGGAAAATGTGTGAACGTTCCAACTAATTATCAGCTGTTAAAATTGCTTTCACCCAATTAGGCCACTCAAAGGGAATCCCACTGAACTGTAACCTAAAGATATCCATTCTATATCGAGGTAGTCCAGTGAGCAGATAAAATGCACTGCACTGCTGCTCCTGTACTTGTTACAGCAGCGAGCCTGCCAATTCAACAAATCACACAGTGTAGTCAGATTTCAGTCTTTGATGCTGAGGAAAGAAAAAGGCTTTGATGCTGAAAGGAATTAAACAATATCTGTTAGGAAAGAGACCCCCACAAAAAGTCTGAATTTTTCTTCCTTTTTTTTTTTTTTTTTTCTTCCCTCAGGTCTCTATTACCACTGCACTGCCACAGGCCTTAAACTATACCGCGCACACACACTGACATGTACATACTCTACATCAAAATATCACCCTAACTTTGTCAGATTTATAAAACAATAGCATTTTTCTTCCATTAATGACTGACACATTTTTCATAGCCAGTCACATAGTGAGCGGCATCTCATTCATAACATGCTTTTCATTCTAAACATCTGCCTAAATAGATGCCAAATACAATTTCTGGGTAGGTTAAATATTTAACTGGTAACATGCCTTTTCTGACACAGATGAAGTACTATGGTGCTGTACTGTGTTGGCATTTACAGACCTTTTCATAGACTATTTTAAATGGCTGTAGAGAATATGAAGTCTGCTGTACTGAAGCTCTTGTATGGAGGCAAACACAGTGGTCTTTATACGATGAGCACCATTATATTAATGAATGTTTGCACTAGTAACATTTATTCTACAAGGAACTGAGAGACAAACAAAAATTTGCACTTAGTGCAATTCCAGTGGCAAAGACCTACATCTGTAATTGAACAATGCTCTAGTATCACAAGCCTGAAATAATGTCCTACAGTTTGCTACTAAATACTGTATTTGTAAGCCTCTTCGCGTTCATGCAAGCATATCAGACACAAGCACGCTGTAGTAGTTACAATCATAGTGGTAGTTAAAGGTGGTTTAGAAATCTGTTGTATCACTGTAAATTATACAGGGTAACTCTGGGATTTTTGACCAGTTCTTAAGCATTATCTCCTTCGGACGCATGGGAATCTGCAAAAGCACACAAATATTGGATCCTTTGTCCCTTCAAGTGCAGAGATTCTCTGCTATTTCTTAGCTCAGGGAGCAAAGGAAAGGATCCTGGCATACCCTGTTCTGGTTCCTGAGCAAGGTTTGGGCACAGCCAAAGTCTTGAGACGGATCTGCTTTTCTGGTGTCACAGAGCTACAGTTCGGGCATGTGCTCTGTGCAGTTCCAGTTGGATCTCTCTTCAGCATGCTGTTCCAGCCCTCTACCTAGCAAGGCAACCACCCTGTTCCACATAACTAGCAGCTTGTTAAAACTGAGTCCATGCCTAATTACTTCATCCGAGAGGTCACTCCCTAACCTGTAATCTAACACTATCTGCTCATATTGATCAGGTCTAGGAGAAACAAACTGCTTGGCTACTCCTGTCAGAGCTAAAGCATTGAAGCTGTCAATTCAAGATACTGAGATCTTGTAAGGTATACAAAAAACATTATGGTTTAAAGCCCAGCTACCACAGGTAGAGTCTTTTAACCTTTATTGACTAATACCAGAGTCACACCAAACTTGCTCTAAAGAAGAAAGATGATTTATGGTAAATCGTACAAGCGTAGTTTCAAAATCTATAATTCATCTCAATTCCAAGTTAGAAGAATGATTTCTCATCGGCATAACAAATACTTTAACATTTTGGCTTCTGAAAATGCACATAACACCTGCATAGTCATAGCTCTTTCCAGAATCACAGCCATTTTAAGAAGTTATGTAAGGTAGCTAGTGCCAGGAGTACTGGCACATTTGCATCTCATACAAACCACTTGTGCTAAGAATATGCTCACACATCTACAGAAAAAGCAAAAATAGAGAAAAGAAACAGCTCATCATTATACATTGCATTAAATGGAATTCAGTCACACTACAATTAATGTCAAAGACATTGCTATCCATCAGATATAAGAGCTTGGTACCACAGACAGGGAACTGAGGAAGAGACGGAGGGCTCAGCTCTCAAAAGGATCCAAGAGAGTCAGAAAGCCAACCACACAACCTATCCATGAGACTATTACTTCTCACCTTTAAAAGGAAAAAATAAAGAAAAAATTAAAACCTGCAACAAAGACACAGATAAGGAAATGGGAAGAGTATAAATAATATTCCTTTGCGTTTTCTGTCACATTTCATCTATGTGTCTTAGAGACATTTATACAAAGGGATATTGGTCTTAGGTGGATCTGTGGTAGCTGAGACACTGCATGGATGAATAATGCTTCTGAGGTTATGCAGTAAGTCAAAGATGGAGCAAGGGAGCCAAGAAGCCTCTATTCCCACTTGCCAGCTGCAACTTAGCTTTTCACCGCCTTCTCCGCTTTATCACTTCTATGTGCTAGAGCTAAAACTGGATTTCTGGAGGCACTCAAAGCTGGATACACTAACCACTGATGTCACCCTAACTTCAGATGTTTGCATATCTTATGAAAATTAGCTTGCTGCAAATAGGAAATAGTCAAACAGTATATGCATTCAATTCAAGTCCAAAGCGGAATTTAAGTGCTTGCATAAAAATCAGTAAATAAATAAATAAATAAATAATGTCTCTTCATTCTGACTAGAACTGTAACACACTGATCTTGGAAGGCAGAAAGAGAAGAAAAGGCTTTAATGTCTATGCCCTGAAGGCAACATTTACCACTGCCACCCATCAAAATAGACATTACTAATGGTACAAACCATGTAACTTATGAGAAATATACTTTGTCAGAATTTTGTATAGTTTTGGCACAGAGGCTTTGTTCAAAAATAGATTTACCGTGGCAGATGTCCTCATATGCTTCAAAATTCAACAGTTCCTACATGCAATTCCAATGATAAGGAGTGAAGAAGAAATGGTGAAAATCAAACACTCCATTTCAGCTATTGTAAAACTTTCACATGTGACTATCAGTTTACTTTATATCAGTTTCCAAAACTGTATGCTGCAGGATCATTTCTGCCTAGCGTTGCTAGTACCTCAGATGGATTTCTTGTGCTGTATGACACGTAGCAGTGCAAAATGAATACAAAGCACTACAAAATACTACCACTGTCCTACTCTTCACTCTGTTCCTGGAGTTAATAATGACATAAAATGCATGGTATGTGAATATCACTGTCCCACCTGTGCTTTTTTTTTTTTTTTTTCCTTAAAGCAGGATTTACAGTGAATGAAAATTCTGATGACTTAAGCACCAGATGACTGAGCAGAACAATCATGAACAACAGATCCGATATTTTCAGATTACTTACTGTTGCCCCAGTGGGCCAACACCACCATAGAAATGTTTGGCTAATTTCTCAGCCTCAAGGGGATGAGTTTCCATATGCAGAACATATCAACATATCAACACTTTAGGTAACAATGCTCGTGGATGCCAGTAAAAATTAAATAGATATAAAATTGTATCATCTTCTTTGTTTTCTGCTGATTTCCATTTGAAGCCCACCAGGATGGGAAAATTTCACTGATACTGTTTACAGAGCTAAAACCTTACATAAATATAGGACTTCATTCTTCATGGCTGTCACCAAGCAGGAAAATAGAAGAGTAAACCTTTCTGTCTTCCTCACCAGCACAACACTCAATACTTTTCCTTGTCAAAACACCAGAAACTGAACATCAAAATTGTTGGTAGTACTTCAAACAGAAAACAGATTAAGATAACAGGCAAATATTCAATTACAGACTTCTTTTGTTCAGTGAGTTTGAAACTCATTCCCCACTGGCAAAACTTCTTCAAAGCTGATACAGCCTTCATCTTGTGCTGTCGCTGCAAAGGATTCCAACAGCAAAATCTGAATCCCATACAATCAGCTGTTAGAGTGCTGGAAATAGGTAGCTGTTCCAGTAAGTTTTTGATTCAGTCACTGTTTAGCTTCAACTTTGACTCAAGCTGTTTTAATACAATTTTTGTTTGAGAAAGAGAAAAATCAGTTGAAGTGATGTTTGGTTTGGTTTCCCTTCCCATCTTGAAAAAAAAAATAAATTATGCCTAAATTCCTGTAACGGTGAGGCCAGCTGACCTTTGGAGGTTGATCTCCTGCTGTGCGTCCTCCTGCTGGGAGAAGTTCTGGAGGAGGCATACTCACTTAGCTACTTAAAATCTGAAAGAGTTTACTAACTGGTCTAGGAGAACACGACAGGCCAGAAGACCTCTCCTGAAAAAGTCTGAGGAAATGACCAGTTGATATAAGCCAGCATACTACTTCCAAAACCGACACAGCTTCACCATTTCCCATCTTTAACTTTTGTCTTCAATTTGCATGTGTTGATTTTGCGGCTGAACCTTTAAACTTCTCAAAATTTGTTTCTGTTAGATGTGTGTGGCATGTCTGCCTTCAGGCCACCTGAAAGAACCAAGAGGCCAGGCTCACCAACACCACAAATACACCTGTGGCTTCTTCTTCAATTCCCACATAATTTTACTTGGTTTCTTCCTTTCGGGTTGTTGATCAACTAGGTAAAAAACATACAGTGAGCATTCCACCACTTCCACAGCACATGTGCGTTACACACATGCAACTACGCGGAGGTAGGTAGGTATCAACACGAACTCCAACCATTTCTAAACAGCTGTACTGATGGGGCTCATAATATGTCTGAAACCCAATCGTAGGACATCTGACACTCTGAAAAACAGTAATTCCCTCCAGGATAGTTCACTCAGCTGAGATCAATAGGAATAGAAACATCACTTGTCACTGCTGAAGTGCTTCGATTTGTATGAGCTGTACAACAGGCAGCAGAGACAAGACGACAATGTGTCCCCTGGTTTGCTTCACCAGACCCTGGCAGCCTTCATATTGATCTAGCGTTAAATCTGAGAAGCTCTCCCTAAACTGCTGTCATGAAGATGCAGACGGGCTGTCTAATGCAACACTTACCCTTCATCTACGTAGAAAGGTCTCAGCTTTCTAGACTTATTTTTCTCAATTTCTGAGGAACACCTTACTGAGACTTTTGTGAAATATAATGTTGTACTGAAAGAATTCCAGAGGGTTTTGCAGAGACTGAATAATGAATAACATGAGTAAAAGTGATGCATTTAATGCCACTCCATGCATTTACAGATCATGGGTACCCTTCAGATTTTTCTAGTTTGTCCTATACTTCCCAAAAAACTGATCACTACAGGTCCAGACACCTAGGTTTGCAGTTCTTATCTTACTTGTGTTTTTTTGGGTTTTATTAACTCCACATAATATATACTGAGGAGGGAAAAAAGTTTTCTGTGGGAATTTGAGAAAAACAGTGGTTATTAATTTTTAATTCTCAAATGTAAGAGTAGTATAGAAAAAATAAAGTAAGCTAGAAGGTAACTTACATCTGCAAAACAGTGTTATCATCAAGAAACAGCACTTGTGTTGATTTAAAAGAGATTAGGCATATTTATTGTTCTCAAGCAATACATTCTTCTCCTTTTAAAACATTCCAAAATAGAGTGAAAAGTGGATATTTTTCAGTTTTACATGTAATTATGCTGGAGATGCTAAACCATACTCCTGATGGTCTCTATACTCAGTACTCACATGGCGGCATCTTATCTAGTTTTAAAAGGCTTTAACCCTAGCTTAAGCTAAAAATTAATGAGGACAGGGTACAGCACCTAAAAGGCATAATGCATGTTCAACTTAAGTATACTGGAGATGATGTACCAACTGTGCACTTTTATAGGACACTACTGAAGATGAATGCCCTCATTTAAGAAACAGTGGGATGTCACTTGTGATCAATTAGTCAAAACCCTATGTGTACAACTGGCTGACGCACCAGCTTATTTCACTGAATACTGAGCAAATTGAGCCATTTCTCTGAATTTTCAGCTCCATTTACCCTAGGCATTTATTAAACAAATCTTTAAGCCCTTAACCAATTATCTATAGAGAGCTGCTTAAAAGGAAAGTATAAAATTAATTAATGATGGATAGCTCATGATGTTTCTTTTATAAATTAGGTCTTATCTGGTACTTTATCTGTAAATATTACAGTACAGCAATTTTACCTCATTGACCTTTTCTATCATCTCCCTGAAAGACAAGCAGAGTGCAGCTATTGTATTAGCCAGGACTACACAACCTTTTAAGCATATTGCTTACTGCTCAGAGAAGAATCTATACCTGACTGATAACAATTTGCTTTTAAATCAGAAATGGCCACTCTTAGCTTAACAGAACACGACACGCTTCGTTAGGAAGACAGCCACTCTTTCTGGTTACAAACATATAAATAAATAACACCCTGCCCCTCTTTAAAAACCTTTTAAGGGATGATTTTTAAGAGGCACAAAATGGAATGAAGACAACTCACTCCTAACGAATGTCGATGTCAGATAAACATCTTGAAAGTGCCCTTGAAAGCTTCCATAAATAGTTTCAGTTTGTGTGTTTATTTTCAAGAATACTGCTGATAACAAACCGGAAAATATGAAAACTACATGTGACAGCACTTCTGATAGGAATGACTTCCCCAGCCATGTTCTCAGCATTACAGAGCCCCACAAGGGCTACACCACGGCAGGTTGATGCCAGATCCTGCAGCCCTTTCTATCCCCAGTTCATCCCATTCACTGAGGAAGGAGTAGTTCATGAATGAGGGCAGCAAATAGCAGTGAACCTATGATAAAAGTAAACAGGTACCACATTTCAGGTCCTTGCTGACAGTAAGTGAAATTTATCACTGTGTCCAACCTGGGGAGCTCCTTAGCTGCTCAAAATAGCAAAGGATGGCAACATCTGGAGCTAGCGACACCCTTCTTTATCCAGTTTTGCACCATATTTTGTGTTAAAGATTTCTTGGGGTCACAACCCTTTTGGATTGCAACTGTCCCATATCTAAGTGGGTATTAATACACCTTTTCTGTACTGAGCAAAATATTTTCAGGACAATTGTAATAGTCTGATGCAGATATTCTGTTACATGCTGGTCTTCCACATTTTATCTAAACACTTGTTTGTTCATATACATAACAGCAAGAGAGCAAAACAAAAGAGAACTGACAATACTGATACTATACGTGACACCAACTAGATCACAAAGCAACCTTCTGGTAGAGGAAATCAACGGGGAATCTGGAATGTCCTCCCGCTGGGTCTACACATGGTATTCTACTCAGTGAATGAAAAACTGGATTGTTTCATTGTAACAAACACAGTAAGCAATGGGAACCCAAAGCTGCAAAAGTTTTCATTTAATGAACTCGGTAAACTAATCATGTTTCCATAACTCAGTCTGACAGGTTGATTTCCCACCTGAAAGAAGGCAGCGTCTTCGACCTGAAACCACCTACAGAGCTAACCACATGCTCACTGCTGCCTTTATTCAAGGGATATGACATACTTGGATACTGATAGGGAACCAGCAGAGCACTGGAATAAAATCAAGTAATATGCCTTGAATCATGCTCCAGTGTGCTTGGGATTAGAAATACATCTTCAAAAAGGGAAAGGTGATCAAGAAAACTTATCACAAATCTGTCTTCAGGATAATCTTCATTCAGCAACTAAGCTACCAAAGACAATTTTAAAAGATTTCAGAGGAATTTAAAAGGTGCTATTTTAAAGACATATTGTAAAAACTAGAAACCCATTGTGAAGCTTCTAAAAGCAAAGACAAATACCATCTGTGCATCTTTTTTTTTTTTTTTACAGTGAAGCATAACCAGCTACCTAGTAAAATAAGATGTTGCCAGTCTTCTTATAAAGATTAAGAACTATGTGAGCTGAGCTGACACCTCACACAAAATTTCCAGAAACAGCATTGTTTGAATATCAATTGTATTTAGCTAGTGAAAATCAAGATGCTGTGAATTTCTCCAATTTGTGTTAAGATTTATCAAAAGTTCAGGTTTGTAACCTTCTCCTCAACTCCAAACTATTTTTCAATGACAAGTTACTTTCTTCCCCATTAGAAAAAGACAGACGGAAATGCCATGTCCTGAAGCTAGATCAAAGCTTTGAAAATATGAACTGGCATGACCGGCTGTTCTTTCTATAACAGATACTATTCATACTTTAAAAAACCTCTGAATTCTGTTCCCTTTCCTTGTCTGACTTCATTGTCTCCTTATTTTTCAATCTTTATTGTATGTACTCCAGGAGCTCTTGCTCTCTATAGCTCTGATTCAGGAAGTGTGTTTAAAGCATACTTTAATTTAAGCACGTACCTACATCCTATGGAGTGAGGCATATACTTAAGTGCTATTCTAGATGAATGCCTTTTTCCCTCCTCTCTGCCATTTTTTATCCCCTAGAGGGTCTTTACAAGGTAAAACACAGATCCAATTGTGTTAATCCCACTAATTTAGGGTTTATTCAGAATGGATCAAGACAACTTTAAACCCCTCACTGTTTAAATACATCGTGTCTTCTATCATTTTGTTACTGGAAATTAGCATTAATGTAGATGAACTAAATGTATTCAACTTCTGGTCTTTCACAGTTGGAAATAAAGGTAAACAGCACTGAACTTTTGTTGTTAAAGGAAGAAAATTAAAAAGGAAGGCCTTTTTGATCCTAGGTCCCTAGAAACTGGGAAAATAAAGATCCATAATGAAATGTGAAGTGGCAAGAAATTTCAAAAAGCTGCCAATTCATTACTGCAAGACAGTACAAAGTTCTGTTTGAAAAATCTAAAAGCTATGTGGAAATACTTCTATAATTTAAGCAGAGTTCAGAAAAGGTGATAATTGTAAACGCAACTATGTGCTGTCAATATTAACATTTTCTGAGATGCAATCACAGTCTTGGTACCATTACCCTGACAAGCACATTAACGAAAACACTTATTTTAACAAATTGTTGGCTCATATTCTTATTTCATCAACTACTCTTATCTCATCACCTAATCAGAACCTTACTACAAAGGATAATACAGCAATCCAGACAAATGCTTGGCTTCTCCAATGTGGGTTGAGTGCCACTCTAAACAGTTCATCCTGTCCTTTCTGCTAAAGCAATGGATACTCATCTATGTCTGTGCTACTTATGGTGTGTCTGCTCACTTTTAAGATGTTCAATTCTGCATCTTTGTAAATAAAACAGGTGTTGTTTATCTGTTAAAAAAAAAGTGCTTGAATGCCTGAAACTTTGAAAAATTTGATTTTTTTTGTGTAAAAACATTCTTTTCAGAATTCTCTGGAATTATACATAGCCCAGGATTGTAGCTCAAGAACTCATCCCTAATTTTTTCTACCCACTTTCTTAAGAGATAATTTCAATTTTGAGCCTTCCATTCAACGACAAAAATACCTCAGCTAGAAAAGCCTCAGTGGGACTTGCCTTTAAACACAAGGGCCTGGCCTTCCCAGGAAGAGATAACCCTCAGCTGCCAAGCCTGTCGATATCAAGCTGTGCAACAAATTCCAATCTATAAAATTTTAAGGGAAGAAAGGTCATTTCATAGGACAATTAGTTAAAAAATGTTACTGCACTAAAAGCTACGAGTTTAATCCTTCAGTGTGATGCTCACTCAATGTAAGCAGAGAGAGCACATAGAGAAAAAAAGTTACTACAATTTTAGCCAAAACATGATCTTCTGGAACTTCTGTAACAATCTACGTTCACATTTTGTAAATCAAACGGTAGCCATGAAAGCAAGCTTGAAATAACAGACCTTAAATCAGAGTTTCCATTTCACTTGGAGTGCTCACATTTTGTAAGACATCAGGGACAGAACGTGGCTATTGACTGCAACAATATCACAAGCTGACCCAGTAAAAACTCATACAGCAATTGTTTGAGAAAAGAAATAAATTTCTCACACCAAATACTGTACTTTAGTAAAAAATAAAGAAACAAAGAGCTGTCAGCTGGCAGAAAAGAACAACAACAGGGCTTTTGAAATATTCATACTAACACTTATTTGGAAACAATGTGATGTGGGGAGGCAGGGGGGAAAAATATTTCAAGATTACAGATTGAAACTAATTGTCTTGTTTGAATCTTCAGTTTAAGATATTTGCCAGACATATGTAAATCCATCTTTGGTTATTTTATTTTTTTAAATGGGAGTAAAATTACAGTGGTCTGGATTAGTATCACAGCTGCACTCCCTCAGAACATCAGTGACTCACAGATACGCCTTTTAATGCAGAACGCCTTCTTCAGTGTTACAGAAAAAAAAATACGTGATTTCCTGCGTTCTGTGGGAACTCTGGCTTCCTGAGAGCACCATTTAGCTTACTCTCATAAATCTTCCTACCAAATGCAGAATGCTCAGTAAAACTCACTCTCTTACTTAATCAAACATATTTTACAAGGCTTTTTTGAAACAACATCTAAGTAGTTAAACTAGCTCTCTACTGTTCACTGCTGCTTTTGGCTCCTGTGTTTTTTAATTTATACGCCCATGTGAAATTGCTGTATCAAAAATAGAGTAGTGCCAGTTACCTTCACATATATTATTATTCAGGCTTTAAATAGGCACACGGTATAAAGGATACACAATACCATTCTCCTCACAGGCAGGCAACCATTTAAAAATTATCTTCCATTCAGTCACCTTTTTCCCTGCCCATAAGTATCAGCTTGTGGCAGGTAGAATGATCAATAATCCATGAAGGATAGATGTGAAGTCTCAGCATGGCACGTGGCTTTCCTTACACTGAGAACTCAGTCGAAACTTATTAAAAATCCTTTCAAATAGCACAGTATTTTCATTGCTATAGGTCAGGTTGTATGTTCTTAGTAATTTGTAACTTAGACAAAGGTGAACAGATCGCAGAAGTAACTTTTGATTCTCAGAATTGAAGCTGGACTACGTAAGAAGTTTACAACAGTCATCTCAGCACTCTTGACAAAGCAGCAGAGCTTTCTTCCGGATACAAATTTTCCAGCACTATTTCAGCAAAGCTCTGTAACCTGGAATAAGACTCTTAGCATTAAGAAATGAGAGGGTCAGTCTCTTGAGTCCATTAAGCCCTCCATTAAAATTTGTAAAGGATGAAGATTATTCTGCCCTGTTTTGTGAGGTACAAACTGAACCTGCACTGAAATCAACACTGCATAAGAAAACTTAAATGTAGGTTAAATAAACAAACATATTTAAAAAATAGGTTTAAACAATTCAAATATATACTGCACCAAGCAAGTATATAAATCATGTGAGAGCATCAGAAAACCTTTTCAAGCGATTCAAATTGATTTTGCTCAAAACAATGAGTCTATTGCCAACAGTAGTTGCCTAAATACGGTTCAGTGCTGTAAGAGATGTACAAGAAGAAATTTCTAATGCTACATTTAATCCTCTTTAAATTGAGGCACGAAACAGAGCTTGTAGGCTTGCAGTGCTTCTCAAGTCCCTTAAACAAAAAGATAATCTACAACTCGTTATAAACAATACCAAAAAAAGGGGAAAAAAGAAAAAAAGAGACATTTCATCCCCATGTTCAGTGGTTCTCAAAGGAATTTTCATGTGACTACATGTAAGATGATAACCCATTTACAATAGCCCTAGTTTTAAAAGTGAAAGTATCCTACTAGCCCTTTGGAAGACTTCAAACAGCAGACTTTGTGGTTACATGCAAGCACCGCTGTGCAAAGGCTAACGTTATCCAGAACAATTGTCATATTCTTATTTCACTTAGCCTTCACTTAGCAATAGCAAGTATTGCTCTATGAACACTATTGACAAAACCGGTAAAGAAACTGCATTTCACTTGTTTATGATAGAAAACATTCTTTCTTCTCACTCCAAAAAAGGTCTTCCTAAAACGTTGGAGGAAGCCTAAGCTTTCATTATTTAGTACAAATGATTGTACAATTTTTACTTTAGAACATTATGTTCCCAAAGAAGGGCCTATAAAATTTATTCCACACTCCCCCTGCCACAAGACAGATCAGAGTCAGTATTTTCAGTAACAGAAGACACGGCCATGTGAACAAAGAAAACATCAGTGAGTTACTACACATAGATAGCCACAGTAGCAGCCTATTCATAAGCTTTGTCGATTCTTTTGGAAAACATCAGGTTAGAAGATAGATTTTCTTTCAGGGGAACATTACTTGTTAAAATTAAAGAGGTCACCTGTTAAAACATTAAAATAGGTTTCTTCTCTTTAATTCAAGACCCAGGAACATTGCTCAGATTTCCTTTATCTCAGGTATAACTGAGGGTTATGCCTAACCTCTAAATACTTGTACAGGAAAAAAAATAAAAAAGGAAAAAGGAGCAGCAGACAGACGTTCTACTAAGTAGGAAGAAAGCAGCTCAGACCATGATGCAAGAGTAACCAGCAAAAGCTACGATGCAAGACACAGCATTCTCACCTAGGAGGTCTGATGGAGTTCCTTCTGTTTCCTACACTTACATGAGCCAATCGTGTTATCTAGATATCACAAAGAGAAACTAACCTATTATCTCAATGCACTCACCGGAACAGGAAACATTAGCTCATTTTAGGGATGGAATACTGAGGCCAAAAAAATGTCACCAAAACCATCTGGAGATTATGGGAAGGGAATTTGGTAGAGTTGCTCAAACCCTTGATAATAAAGCCCTTTTCTTCTGAAACAACAGCAGCTTGGCTATTAGCACTTCAGCACAAGCAAAACCGCATAATTCCATGCCATTCCTGGACTGAGAGGCAGCAGGTTTTGGCAGTGGTTTTTCTGACTCAGCCTAGTAAACACCAGGAGTGGGAAGGGATTCAAGTGTTTTCCTTCCAGAACTACAGTGATTCTGCTGGCAGAAATGTTGGCATTTTTGCAAAGCTCTAGATGCAGTGAAAGCATCTAGAAACCTGCCCCGTTCCAACCTCAGCCGTATGAATTATGCATGAACACAGTGCACACACTGGAAGAGCTAGGAATGCACTCAACTGGTAAAGACAATCAGTCTGAGGAGCAACAGTCATCAAGATACAATGCTAAAGGACGGTTCAACGAAACATCAGCAAGGTGGCCAATGGTCGGAAAGGCCACAGAACACAGAGACCAACATCAACTGGACAAGAAACGGGGAAGGAAACAACATGGACAACAACAAAGATATATCAACCTTAGAGAAGAACCGCCCTTACCAATAGTTTATTAAAACCATTTCTTTCCTGAATCCTCCAAACAGCTTTGTTAGGACAGACAACAGCAGAACTCTCCTTAGTCACAGTTATACTGGAAAATCAGCCAATTAATGGCAGGTCTAATTAGAAAATGAGGGCTTGCCTACAGTACAATGAAAATGTGTTTGATTCAGCATCTCATACTCTGAACAAGTGCCCCGCTGTATTACACATGACACTCAAACACCTTCTTACAGTTATAAGCATCGCATTTCTATGGCCTTCCTCTAGTCTTCCATACTATGACACTGACTCCCCTAGGCCCTGAAAGCTAAAACAAAAGGAGCAGTCATAACAAGATAAGTACAAAGGAAGAAGAGGAATGATAGAGCCAGCAAACACACTACTCGCAACACACAGAAACACTACTGTGAGACAAAAGCATTGATCATGCCATAATCTGACCATCCATGTCATGTAAAAGTTTTGCAATCTCACACTTTCCTCCCACTCTACTTTATTACAGTGGGAGAGACTCAGTATATATCTAATGTATCTAAAGAATATCAGAAACCAAGAAAATGAAGGGAAACCAAAAAGGTTGTACCAACTGGCAGCAAAAGGAGTTGAAACTACAGGGAAAAGATTTAATGAGTTCCAGGAGAAAGAAATACGTACATGAGTCTGACATCTCTTAGACCCCAGAATAACTTCTCAAAAGAAACAACGGAATCCACCACTTCGGATCTATTTAAGGTAGAATGAAGCAAAGCACAAAAACCCCCTGTACTGCAGGGAGCAATCAACACTGAAAGAGAAAGACAGAACCAGTAGGTCTTCTTTCATCTTTCGCTTAGACATTTCTAAATTTGTCATTAGAAATTTTTGCTATGGATTTCCTTTTTTTTTTTTTTCATTGTTAGAATGACTATGAAGCAATTGAAAGTGAAATCCTTAATGCTATAAGCATGCTGGCCTGTTTTTGAACAGTCATTTAATTTAGGAAAATACTAAAATGTCTAAACATAATCTCTATGAATGTATATTACCAAAATAAAATCTTGACAATGCTTCTTCAGAAAATTCTTAGCGTGGTAAAATAAATAAAACCCTCCAGAAAACATTCCTCACCTGTTTTAACAAAGAAGAAAGCTGATCTTTGGAGGATCTGTGTTCAGCCCTGAGTAACTGTTGGAAATAAGGCTGTGTGAAATGCTTCTGTCGAAATGCAGACCACATAACTCTCATACCATGAGAGATTTTCTCCAACCTGGTTTCTGGTTTTATTCAAGGATTTGGACCAGTTTTATGAAAGATCTTGAACCTAGTATAATAAATGACTTCATATCAAAATTATGCCCTACTTTCATACCAATGCTTCTGCATAACCACTGAAGATGGAGAAGCGCGACAGAGGTGCAGAATCGATGTGCACAAGCAGTGAAACCTGAACACTTTGGTTTTTCACATTCCTGACTGATGAGGCTTTGGGCAATTTGGTTTATCTGTAAAAAGAAAGCAGCTGGAGTCCAGAAAGCCTCTAGGTTCTGCACTTAGTTGGCAAACATTGAGCACTGATGAACAGGAGAGTCCCAGAAACTGGCCCTTCTCCTTACCTGCAGGTGCCACAGCCCAACAGGCAGCCCAGAAGCTGTCTCCCGGCCACAGGCAGCGCACCTCCCTCTCCCTGCAGCCATTTGGCCCCCAGAGGGACAGAAGGAGGGGGACAGCTGGGGCTCCATGTTCCAGAGCGGGAAGGCAGACTGACAGAAGGCGAGGCTGAGGTAAGAGAAGGAGAAAGGACAGTATCCCGGCACGGCACGGTACCTCCTTTGCTTTCCCACCCAGGGTGACCTATTTAGACCATTCTCTAATCAGAAATGGGTACAGACCCACATCACAGATCAGATCTAAGAAGTTTAAAAAAGTACACAGACCTCATGTAAGACCCAAGATAACAGCAAGGAAAGTTTCACCAAAGCTGCAAAAAAGATGAAACAAAGCCTGTAAAAACAGGCAGAGCCAAACAGAACAGGATATGTTTGCTAAATGCAAGCGTCAATCACAAAGTAAATCTTCAGTTTGTGACACCACATTACAAGTGCAGTGTATTTTCCTGTTATTTGCCACAGAAACTTTAGAGAGCATTTTGAATTTAACCAATACAGGTTAAGCAACACTGCCTACCCTCCCTGACACTCTCCCTGTGACCGGTGCACCAAGGCCTGAGCCCAGCAGTTCCTGACACTTATTTCCTCTTCTATCATTCCCCTCTCCGATTTCCAGCAGGAATTGCAGTGTGGTTGCTCATGCCGTGAGTCTCGAGAGTATTTGCTGACTTCTCTTTTTTTTTAATGAGAATATCCCAAGGCCCCAGTAAGCCTATTTCATAGATTCAGAGAAGCCGGAGATAGAAAGACCTAGGTCACACAGCCCAAGCCTTCGCTTCCTCTCCCCTCCTTCCCTGTTTGGCCAATATGTGATTGTTTCCTACAACGTATTTCTTTCCTGTTTGCTGGCTCAGTAATGTCTGATTTAACCACTGCATAAAATAACCACAGATAATTAATTACATGCTTTCAGCGAATATACGGCAAACTGCCTAACCAGAACTCAAGCTCCCACACCAGCAGACAGCTGACTGAATTCATTTACAAAGCAAACAATAATGTTGCTCACCAGCTCCTTAAATTGCTTCTGAAGGCCTTGAAACATTTTCTGTAACTTTCAGAATTTGGCTATCTGAGGATAAGGTTACTTTTTCCCACTGATCCAGTTTGATTTCTACTAATTTTCTGCTACATGTTTTACTCAGTTTCATTTACAATTTAGTTGGCAAAGAAAAAGACCAGTCTCGGGGTCTGGGGTTTTGGGTTTTTTTCTCCTTCTCCTCAGCTTCTACCAGCAAGCCTGGCTGTGTTGTAATAGCAAGACAGCATAAAATGTATCTAAGCAATGAATATCTGACAAAAAGGATGTGGGGAAAAAAGTTTCAGTTAAGAAAACTCTCACATGGCATTTTGTTTTAAATATTTTTTAAAGGTCAACTACTTTTGAAGGACTTTAAAGGTTGAGTAGGAGGATCTCAGTATCTGAGCAAAATAGAATATATCATAAGGTAGTGAAGCAGTGCAACAATGTTATGCATGGGGAGTTTGACAAATTACAAGGTCAGTGATCATCATACTTCACCTGCTTCATTTTTGCACTTACTATTTATGCTCCATATTGCAAAAAATATACAAGCTTTCTTACGTTTTTTTGCTGCTTCACTCATAGTCCTCTCTCTCTCTCTCTCCCCCCCTATGTATATTGGTCAGGAATACCAAAGCCACAGTATTTTTGACTCACCTGTGTTTGCTCCCAAAGGTACCCACAGCTTTCTCAAGAGAGACACACCTCTCTCCCTCAAAGATACAACAGAATAATTGTAAAATGAGGCAAAACAGTAAACACCTACCTACGTCCTACATTTTCAGCAAGCTCTGTTCAATGTAGGTATTATCTGGTCACACCAGAAGACACAGACTGAACCAATGCATTCTTCCATGCCCAGCAACGTGTGCCCAGGCCCTGCTTTTGGCCCCAGATAAGCACTTTTAATGGTTGGGGCAATTTTAATTCCAACCTTGGGGAAACAAATCCAATAGTGGTGACCTGTAGCTGTTATTTCTGCCTGGAGTTAATGGGGAATTTCCCAATTAACAGCTGTCCACAAGTCTCATTCTACTTCTTGACTCTCTTGCGTGATTTCCTCTGTCAGTCTTTGACTCCTTTCCTGCTTTTTCCCCCACCAGTGTCCTGAATCTAACTCTAAGACAGAGTGAAAGCAAGCAGGTAAACTGAAGTATATGACAAAGTCAAAAAAATTAATATCCATCTCATTCTCTCTCACATTTCAGCTTGCAGTTCATTTTCTGAGGAAATGAGAAGTAGATAATCCTCTGAAGAAGCAGACGGATGCACAGAGATTTTGGGGAGGCTTCTCACAGTCCAGCAACCTGAGAGACTGGATGCGTAACCTGAAGAACAACCAGAGCATTCTCAAGAAGGCATGCTTCATTCTCTTTGCCATACTAAACAAAAATCTGCTGCATCTATGAACTCTTCCTTTCAGCCACACAGGATAAAATCTGTATGAAACAAATCATAATACGTAGGGAGAAGACAACAGCAGGCTGACTGACAGTAGGTTAACAGACCAGTTCCTGCCGTGTTAGGAAAAGGTCGGTTCTCAACACTCCTCTTAGGATGTCACATCTCCCAAAATAAGCATCTCCATTTGTGAACTGGGGGCTGGTCTACTTATTATTAAAAGAAGCCACGTCTTTTGCTCCGCCCTTCAAACCTCCAAAGGACAAACAGCTAACAGAAAATTAGGTTTAGACCAATAATTTCCCCAAAAAGACTGACAGAAGAACACATATACATTGACTGATCTATCTCTTGGTCTTAGTTTCAGTTTGTATCAAAAAAAGCATTATGCATATAGCTTTGCATACAGGCCAGTGACAGGTTAAAGAACATAAAAGTCTTACTGCTAATCAGGTGTCCAAAATACTTTGATACCTCAAAGGCATCTTCAACGCAGCTGAACTTCCCTTCACAGACTTGTTTCACTTAAATCCCTTAAAGAACGTTCAAATCCAGCTCTGAAGTTGCCTAGTCCTAAACCTGCAAACTGCTAAACATTAGTGTGCCTTTGACTGTAAATGTACTTAATAGGAAAGCACATCTGGAGGGTTTGGGGGGGTGGCAATGATAACAGAGCCACTATCAGCCTGTCTGAGGATTGGAGGGGGAATCCATGAGCCCCTGTGATCTTTGCCAGTGGTTTTTTAAACCCCAAGTCCATGGTTTGGGATGCTATCACTGTATACAGTGAGCTAGACTTCCTCCTTTTTTTAATGTAATCTGTGGATGAAAGGCCCCATGCAGTTCAGGTTATCATAAATTCAATTTCCCCAACTGTTAAAAACAAACAAGATTCATACACTATGTGCAGGCTCTCTTTGAGGATGGTCTTGTCTTTGAAACAACTGAGATGCAGTGTAGGATGATAGCTATTGGGTTTTAAATGCTACTGGAAAGAACAGCTGAAATTCAGTTATTTCTTAAAGATATCCACCATACCCTCATACTCTAAACAGACAGACCAAACTTTTATGATTTGCACTTTGTCTTTTTTTTCCTCCCGAGAATCTCCCTGCTATCGGCAAGGGCTTTTGATGCTCGTTCAAAACCACAAATATTTGGAAGTGCAGTCTGTGCTCTACTAATCAAGGCAAGCGCTTATTTATAACTTCACTGCTTGACTCCATAATCTCCCCAAAAGCCTCCCCTCTTTTCTTTATATGTGAGACCTGAAACTGGCCTTTATTTTTAACACACCATGAAACCAGGACCTGATCTCTCCCCATTTATACGTAGGGTCATTTCTGACACACATTCTCTTTTTGATTAATTCAATCCATGTTACAGCTCTCAAGAGACTAACTGCAGTTAGAGCATGATCACAGCAACTAAGGCTTAATCTGAGTCCTTAAAAGTTTTGGTTTCTTTTTTCCCCCCTTTCTCTCTTTGTTTGGATAGGATTTTTTAATTCTTTTCTTTCTTAAAGAAAGTGGTGGGTGAAAGGAATAAGAAGTATTCAAACTATTATGTGATGGTAATTGTTCTTATTTCATAAGCCTGAAAATCCTCTTTTTCCATATACTAAAACCCTCTCAGATCCTCTGAGCACAAGTGTACTGGATTAACTTCTATTATGCACCTCAGGAATCTCTAGGCCAGAAGAGGTGACATTAGCTTCCACAAGAAAAGTCTCCAGAAAATAATTTATGGTTATTCACAAGGGGAAACTTTGCAAAATCTTCCAAAAATGCAAGCATGCCAGCAACTCCTGCTGGGCTCAGGAGTATCACTTGCAGCACTGCTTTAACCACTGTTTCACCTCCACACTTGTCAATGCATAAATCTTTCATTATCGCTGGGAATAACTGAATGACACCTGGGAACAGTATTGAAGGAGGATGAAAAAACATCCTAGAGACTCCCACGTTTCCTTAAACCAGATGAATTTGAGAGGAGATTTATCCAAAATATTGCGGTCAGGCTCATCTTAAATATGTTCATTTTATGTTCAGAGCATTCTTGAAATGGGATAAGAGATAAAGAAGTCCACGCCCTACAGTTAATGAACACAGTATTTTAATTAATATGGACTGAATATTTCATTAGTGACACTGAGAGCCCACACATAGAGAAACCATTGCTCTCATATCAAAATATATTTTAACTCTATTTCTAAGTAAGATGAGATAAATCTCATTAGGTTTCAAAAACTAGACTTCAGGTTCACTCTGGTGATTTAGTAGAGGCAGTAACTGCTAAAGATGGGCTTGTACTACTGCAGAGTTTACTGGATTAACGTTTAGGATATTAAACAATTTAGGAACAGCAGTCTCATGGCATGGTTCAATCTTCTTTCCAGTGTGACATCTGAGGCTTGCTTTGTGGGAAGAATATACCTGTACTATTGAGATTATATTTGAAATCTCCTCCATATATCAATCTTATACAACCAGATCAGGCAGTTTTTCTCACTCTTGCAAAAATCCTGGTTATTTAAATTCTTGTCACTACCTAGCACAATATAATAAATTTCTGTTCTCAGGAATATATGATAAACATACAGTCAAAATCTAAGGATATCATAATCTCAGTGTCTTTTGTAAAGAAGGGTCTAAAATAAAAACATTTATGTACTTTATGCATTTTGTTTTCAACCTATAGTTCTTGGACCACTTCTAAGATACCTGCAAAAGTTACTTAAGAAAAGGAAACACACAGTCAAGCTTAAATTCACTATACTGATATCTGCTTTTCCAATGAAAAAAAAGTAATCAGGATCTGAAAATCAAAAAAAAAAGCGTTGAAAAACACTAATTCATGCTGTTGCAGGATTTCTGTGTTATGCTGGGCTGGTAAAAAAATTCTAGAATGCAGGGTGTTCAGGGAAGCAACTCGTCTGTCTCCCTGTGTTTGTAACGTATCTAACTGTTAAAAGTACACTGAGTGTCAAAATAGTTATTAATAAAATGATAACTGTCATTATCATTAATAGCAAAAATATCACTCTACCAGACAAAAACATAATCTATGTATCTCAAAGTAGATCAAAGATATGTGCGTAAATATATGGTGACATATATTAAATAATAATATATGGTGACGCTTCAAGCACAAACCCTCATCTCCACAGACTTGTGAGCCACTCCATTAAACCTGTGACAGATACACACTAGGATAAATCCATATGGGGGCTTTATGAATGCCCTGTTTGTGCACTTCTGGTCTTCTTTTTCATTTGTATTTAGGTTCAGTAAGCATCTTTCCTTACAACTGTGACAAGCAGGTGGAAGCTGTGAAGGCTACCCTTTGTGGTTCTGCCCACCAAATGTCCCTCTAGGAGCAACACTGATCAATTCCCATACATCCCATGTCCTTCCCAAATGACACCCCCAGCCCAGCTGGGTCACAATTCTATAGTTCGCTAAGCTGGTGGCTGAGGATACATCAGTTCTGATTGGACAAATTAAAATACAACATTTAAACAAACTAAGCACCAAACAGTTTTGGGTCAGTCATGAGTAAGCTCACAGGGAAAAAGTGAATCCATTCATCTCTATTTTTAGCTCTCTCCCATCTCACACAGTGATACCTCATTTGAGTATTTGCCGCTGATTGAATATTCAGCTCAAGGTAAAATTTCAAATGTACAGATTTATATTTGCCATGCTTCATTACAGCTGAGTCAGCATTATGGTGGAACACGTTAGAAAATACTTCATACTGACATTTTAAAATGTCTTTCTGTTTTTCATGCAACAACTCTAGAAAAGGTAAAACATCTTTATTACCAGTTTTTCTCCAACTAATTTACCTTCCTTCAATGAAAAGGAAATCTCACAACAGTTTTAGAGAATTGTTATATGTGCATACATATGTACACTCGCACACATACATGCACACACAGGATGATATTCTGGAAATTAAGGTATTTCTAAAGGGATGCTACATGAGACTATTTCTGCTTTTCTTGCTCTGTCCAGATTCTTAAATAAATAAACGAATGCAGAAAACTGGAGAGAGACTTATCGATGCATATATTTGTACCGAGCCTTCAAAGGATTAAAGTGACCTTCAAAGACGATCAGATAGGCCCATGGTTGTATTCCTACTAGTTACAGAATCATAATGAAAGTTCAGCATCCCTACTTTAGTTTAGACCTACTCTTTCCACTTCAGTTTAGATCAGAAATACACTAGATGCCTCTCTGATATCAGGTATGAACTGAGTCCCCAAACAGATTGATTTAAATTTTAGACAAATTTAGATTTAAATTTTAGACAGAGAGCCAAACCATGGTCCTCTGGGAGGAGCAAAAGCCAATGGAAATCCATCCATGAAGAGATATATTTATAAGTGAAACATTTCTGCATAACTCATAATTTCCTGATATCTGTAGCCTGATACAGACTAATGCCAGCAGATTTTTTTTTGTCAGGGAAGCATTTAGTCAAACAATTAGTCAATATTTGGTCAAATGCTACAACAATAGGTTTGTTTCAAATCCAGTTGTACCTTTTCAGTTGGTCAAATTAGTCTCACATTAATTCATCCCTTCTGTTTTATCCTCAGACGGGTACAAATGAAAACTTCATTAAGTACCTAAATTAAAATATCTTTTAAAAAGCTTTTTTCTTTGAAAATTAAAATTTTTAAAAATATTCCATGGAATCACATGGCTTAACTCACCTACTACTTCACTGAACTTTTGTATCCAAAAAATACAACAATCTCTTCCTGAAGCTTTTTCCCTTGAAAGAGTGGGACGGCTTGGTTCTAAAGTTATCCATCATCAGAATCCAAACCACCAGAAAAGTGAAAGTATGATAAACAGCAGGGGCAAGAAAGGGGTGTTTATCAGGCTAGTATCACACCTTTTTGCCTTTTTAACCTACAGTTTCAGCGGAGGTTGGAAACACTTTGTATCTTACACTTTGGGGGTTTAATTACTCATCTTGTATTGAAATACATCACAAATGTGTTTCAGAAAGCAACCGAGATGAGCAAAGTGCTGTGGTATCTGTCTCTACCATTTCCTTCTTCTCTCACAGGAAAAATAGAGGAGCTGATGAAGAACTAGTGGATCAAGTCTCACATGTTTCCATTTGACAGGAACAGTTTCCAGGAAATGACCTCCCTACAACACAAAAATCACTGTGAAGGAGATGATTTTTTTTTTTACAGGATGGATTCAGTCATGTCAGATTTATGACATATTCCTCTACAGAACACTTCACATCACTGAGCATTTAGGGGTCCTTTTACTGTTGACTGGACTGTTACTGACTTCTTTGCCATGAAAGAGGTTGCAGCTTGCACAGGATAGAAGTGAGCACTCCACAGCATCCAAATCTCTGCTGTAGCTTGTGTAAATGACTTACCTGACCTACATAAACATACCTTTCCTGAAGAGGCTTCTGAAGGGCTATACACTACCCACAAGCCACAGTAAGGACCAAAATACTCATAAGTATTCAAAACAGTGACGTTGTCCCTCAAGTTTTAAGTGTATTGACATCTGCATCCTAGGGGACAACAGCAGGTACCAAAGATTAACACAAATGACTACCCACAGAGGCTTCCCTCATGACCATGCTACTAATGTGTTATTTTAACAAGCTGTTACACTTTCTTCCTTAACCTGAAGCATCAGGAGGAAGTCTGGCCACCGTGGGTCTGGCAGAGAGGCCCCTGCCCCTTTGCCCATGTTCAGAGGTCAGTTTTGCCTGTGCAGCTGTTCTGCACTCTGAGGGATTAGCTGGCTGCTGGCAGACAGGCAGGAGACCTATTAGCACCTCCACAGCTCAGGCCAATCTGCTTGATTACAAATTCATTGACATTAATTAATTTTTAATTTCACACTAACCTCAGCTATTATAAATCAAGCCAACCAGGCCAGGAAAATATTCACTGAAATATGAAAGTGTCTGTCAAAGAAGCGTCTGGTAACAGGTTCAACTTCAGCAATCTGTCACTTGAGAGACAAGAAGGAAGCAAATTACTTTTCACAGAAATTATTAGAAAATATTGCCTTGATTAATTATGCTGTTTCAGAAAGGGCACAAAAGATAAAAATATTATACCAGTTCTAAGCTTTGCAAGGCTGGGTCTGGTATTCCAGCCTGTTGAATGGTTTAATCATCTGGAAATCCTTTTTTTTTTTTTTTTTTTTAACCTTTTTTTCAAATGAAGGAGTAAGACTCCTTTTACCCAATAAAAACAACGAAAAATAATTTAAAATATTAACATTCCTGTATCCATGAAAGTAATACCTAGGCTCTTCACAGATGTTTTTCCCAACATTCTCAGACTTCTCTGCCATAGCTCCAGGGAAAAGGAAATAATCTTACTTTGAGATATTGACAGGTTTGATGAAGATTCACTTGATATCCTTCTTCCTGCCTTCTGGTGCTTTGTTAACATGAAGCAGTTATTTATCAAATGCATCTCTACAACAGAGGCATGTTTCAGTTCCATCAGAATTAAATCTCATGCAAGATACACCATCTCCTCTCATTAACAAAATGGGGTGAGGCGGGGTGGCAGGGTTGTTGTTTGCTCTCTAGTTTTTGAAGTTCATAACTATTGTGTTGAAAGGATGAATTCAAACCTTGGTTAGACCCCACTGGAGTAAATGGAAGAGTAACTATTTTCATGATCTCAGAGCGTAAACCTGAGTTGGTCCAAATATTACCCTTTTAATATTCATATACTGGGTACTGAATGTGTGAATAAGTGACAGCTTAAGAAATATGGCACTGAATATAATGCATTTAGTGTACATGTAAAATACCAGTTAATTTTAGACAGACAAAATGGGACTGAGCCTAGAGACCTTCTATATTATTCCTTTCTCTACTCAATATGAATTTTTCATTCACATCTACTTATTTTGAATGCTAGTTTGCTGCAAATACTTTGCTTCCTAAGGATAAAATTTCATAGCCAATATTGTTAAAAATATAAGAACTACTACAAGAAGTACTCTACCAAGCAAGACCAGATGTCCACAGAGACTTCAATCCTTTCTAGAGACCATCTCTCTAGCTGCCCATGCCTGACAAGAGTATAGCAACAAGACAAATGTTTTGATGCTTCCTCAGAATATTTTCCTAGACTCCAGCTCTTTGTGATAAAGGGACTTCCTGCGCCAGAGAAGGTGCCTTTGTATTTAATAACCTTTGATAGATTTTTCTTCCATCATTTTTTATACAGTCACTTTTTGAATCCATGTACGTTTTCAGCATCTACAGTGTCTCATAGCAAGCAGTCCCATAACTTAAAGTACAATAAGACAATGATAAAAGAGGTTAAAGTAAGGAAATAACTACAGATATCCTCTACAAATGTGAGGATAAAACCACTGCCCCACATCCTAACATATGCATAATTTACACTAGCTGGTAGTGTAGGATGTTGGAGGAGTATAAAATGTTTATTGTGATTATTTTCCGTATCACGTCACCTGCAAAACTAAGAGTATTAATTGCTAAGAACAGATACTGCCTGAGCTTGAAAACATCCAAACAAGAAAACTTCTAGAAATCAAGGTCATTATATGGCTGTCCAGCACTTTAGCAGGTATACTTGGAAAGGATCTGACTTTTTCATATATATAAAAGAAATGTGGCTGTTTTACAACCTTAATTCTGATCCTCCTAGGACTGAAACAGAAGATTCAATGGAAAGGTGGGAATTTTCTGTATCACAGGAGATAAAACTCTTATATCAAGCTTTGTTGGCATTAGTATTTAATTTTAAATTTAAAAATCAATGATACTAATGGTACCAATTATACCAATTTAAAACTTTTAAGAATAGGGAAGTTATCCCTGATTGAATTTTGGTCCCCTTCATCTTCGGACAGAGATGGTTTCAGTAGGAGGATTCAATATTTGAAGCAGGAAATGTATTTCTTTTCCAAAACCAGAATGACTTCAAAGCTATTCAGACATATAAGATTATAGCTGATTGGAAAATCCTTCACCAAACAATTTTCTGCTCAAAAATACTGTTACATCAAGATTGAAATCCCTTCTGAAAACTGACAAGATGTGTGCATGTGCATACATATTTGGGTGACTGTGTGAAAGTAAATGAACAGTCTATGCTTAAGCATACAAATCCAAGACTGTCATCTTAAAAAATAGGGTTATTGGAAGCTTACCATCTGGTATTTCAAAAAATACTCATTTTTTGAGTGCGTTTAAATCACGTATTCTGATATTCTAACCTGTTTCATATTCCACACATACACTAGCCCTACATTGTCAGCTGGAAAAAAACATCGAGCTGTTATGACAGTATACGCATGAGGCACGATCCTGCTGTATGATTAGGAAAGGGGAGAGTTGAAAGTCTCATGTGATATTTCAATAAAATTATTGTGCTCTGCCACCATTATAAACAGCTCAGTGCAAATGCATGCAAGTGCATTTCATAGCCGTGACAATTACGTCCGTGTGTGCTGCATGCATGTAAATATGGGCACAGACACTCAAGACAGGTACAAAGTGTTAAAAAGCTCTGCTCTGAAATGCATACATACAGGCAAAATTTAGACACTCAAAGAATGTTCACTGCTGCCAACAAGCTCCTGGGAGGACCAAGCTTACAAAAGATCAGTGAGCTGGGACCCATTTAAGCACTGCAACCCAGCACTGAATGCTCACATTTAGCTACTTGGCAATTCCTCAGCAAATTCACTATGACAAGAAGTAACAAATGAACAAAAAAAAAGTAAGAATTAACCTTTCTCAATACTGCCATTGCAAGTACTTTGTGTTACGTGGTCTAACTTTTATGTTCAACTTTTTTTTTATTTGATTCCACTTCCTCTTGAATGACTGATTTTTTTTCTTTGTACAAAACACTTAAACATAGAAAGGTTAAAGACAAAGACTATGGGAATGAAAGACAGACTATATTGTCAAAGGAAAACAGAAATGTAAACACTATGGTTTTCTACAACCAGCTATGAACCTGCCATTAGGACAAGAGAGATTATTTCATCTCAGAATACAGATGTCCACCTATGTGAGGGAGAATGGGAAATACAAACAATTATATTTTGTATTATCAAAGTACTCTAAGGTACCTCCACCTCCAGAATGCTTTCCAGGTAAAGCCTGAGTGTTTTGGGTCGTTCTTGTTGTCTTTTAAAACAATTGTCCACAATAAATTTTTACATCTCTATACGTCTAAAGTGTGGCGGCCTGGAGAACACAGTAGCTGAATTCATCATAGCATCATAGAATCGTTTAGGTTGGAAAAGACCTGTGAGAAATAATACCTTTGATTTGAAACTTAACCTTCAAAACCGAAGTCCAATCAATGCGTCTGCAAAAATGCGAAATTCGAGACCCTTCACTAAACTTTTACCTTACTTTGTAGAATATTACTTAGGAATGGCACCCATTACATTCATACATAATTTATTGAGCAAATAAAAGCAACGCCTCCTATGTAAGTCACTAGGCAGATGAACTGTGAAAATTAAATGTATTAACTGACCTCAAGGAAAGCCATTTGAGGAACAGCAAAAGTCAGTTCACTTCTGTTGCAAGGGGCTTTCTCATATGCTCTCATCCACAGTGATACTACATTTATTCCCTTTCATTCCACAGGAAAAAAAAAAAAAAAAATCTCACTTCTGATTTGTTTCATGCTAGATGTTTTCCTCCCCTGAGAAGGTTTAAACACACATTATGAGCTTGGTCTAGTAATCACTCAAAGCAAAATTCTGACTCAAGCCCACAAGAGCTTTGTCTGCATAAGGACCACAGGCTTGGCCTCTTGCGAATACTTTCACTTAATACTGAAAGGCTTCATTGTTTACTGTATTACCAGAACATGCATATGCGCTTATAAATGGGAGGCATTTATCATTCTCAAGCAGTGATGAGGTGGCCACGGTTCACGAAGCAAGCAGAGATGAGACTCAAGAAATCTGGGTTCTGTTTCTCACTGGGCGACAGATTTATGTGACCAGGCAACTGCATCTTTTCCTATTTTAATACTCTATTTGTAAACTGTAGATGGTATTTTATTATGCTGCAGAGTGCTTTTAGATTAATGAATTAAATTCCCTGACTGATCATTAAACAAAGAGACTTTGTAAATATAATCATCAGCACAATGAAATATGAATGAGACACTATTCATTGAGATGCAGGGGAAGCAGGAAATCTCTCATTTAACGGAGTTAAAGTATTTCCATAACATCAAGTTGTGTTTTAGTCCACCTTCACTAAAAAAACGTTGTCTACAACCATCCAATTTTGTGGCCCTTATATGGAAGGCCAATTTTACCGAATAGAGAAAGACAAGAAAATAAGTATATAGGTAACTTGAGCCCTTACAGGGATGTAGCCTCTCATGACCGTTTTGGGGCATAGTATACCCACTCCTCTTTGAGTGGCCATGTACCTCAGGTACATGAGCTTACAGATGGTTTTGCTTTAGCAGCACCTGTAAGGTGCGACTGCTGCCTGCCCCTTCTGGTGGGTCACACTGGTACCATTACAGTCCTCAACCCTTTCCCCAGCACAAAGCTCCAGTGTGCCTGGGACCAAGGCAAGTCCAACACAGGACAGCACAGGAGGGCAGCACATCAAAAAAGAGCTCCCAAAACTGGGAAGCGACTTCTCTAGTGTGTGCTTGTGAACCCAAAAGCAGGCAAACTGCAATCAGGTCTCAAAAAGAGCTGAGACTGTTTCTATACCAGGAAGGGCCTGCTCTCTGAACACTGACAGAAGTTGTGCTACAGTAATCACTTTAAACACACTTTAAACAAGAATAGCACTTTGGAGGAGGTCAGAGAGTAATAATCAGCACTATTTTTGGAAAGTCATCTTCCTCTAGAAAAGCCCCTGGGGCTGTATTTACCAGAAATGCTAAAAGCAATGATCTTCCTAAGTGAAGAGGATGAGCTGCACTAAGCCAGTTCCTGAGCATTGTTTGAGACCAAGTGATAAGAAAAGGTCATATCAACAGTCAAGAAAAAACATGCAGTGTGCGTGAGCTACACAACCACTGGATGCGGAAGAAAGAAAAGGGGGAGGGGGGAAGCAAACTGGGTATAAACACAAGAAAGAAGGCAGGAAGCAAATAAAAAATGGGTTATGATAGCAAGTCACGGAGGAGCTTGCAGGACAGCCCAGAAGATCCACCCTGAGGGCAAGGTGGGAATTCAGGTGTGGAACAGGAGAAGCACCTGGCGCAGCAGGGGAGCTGGGCACACGCGGCAGGCTGGAGCCTCCAGTTGCGTGGTGACCCGCAATGGCTATACACATACAAAGTATTAGAAAGAGCCTTCATCCTTCCCCCTTCCAAAAAGGGATAAAATCCTGTATAAAACTTGGCTGCACCACAAGACTGTGATAGGGGAAGTAGTCCCTTTCACCCGTGCAACCAGCAGTCCTGGGGGTGTGATTGTCCAGGCTGGCCTCTCCACAGGTGCTGTCAGCCCAAACCCCCAGGGGAGCAGAGGGGCAGCAACTGTAGGGCGAGCTCCTCAGCTCAATAAATCCACCAGAAACAGGCATCTGAGGGAAATCACTTGTGTTTCACAATTTAAAAAAAGAGAACGAGCAAGAGACTGCAACCTAAAAAGCTCTCATAACAAATACATAACATTTGCGAACAAAGCTGAAAAGACATGAACTATAAAGTATTAACAGAAGCCACCCATTTGGATCGTAATAATTTACTGCATTATTTGAGTAATTATTTTTAAGCAGTGCTCTATAATGAATTATGAACTTTCCTCAGGGTAAACCAGACTAAAACAGCTGTTTAAAAAGTAACCTAATCACAGCTCCAATTAAGCCCAGTAAACAAACACTTTTTTGGCTACAGACATTAGAGCTGCTGGGGGGATTTAAATACACTAATACTTAATTTCTGCATCAAGTTTTAATTCTTTTCACTGCATATGCCTTGGTAGTTAAGTCTTTAACATAGTTTTAAAACAGACCTCCCACATTTAAAAGCATTAATTATTATTTTTGCCAAAGTTTGTCTGTCTTCATCAATTCAGTTAAAATCACATAATTCAATTTCTTTTTGCATTAGCACTATGTGCTTTCAGATGAAACGTGTAACGTTTATTAGTTGCTTTTTAACGTATCTTGCATTAGGTGAAATTCCTTTATTGCAAGCTGGCATTACCCACAGGGCAATATATTATGTGGCAGCAGTGGCCTGTGAGCCAACTACGTCCCCTGGTCACTCTAAGCTTAGCTCATGCCGACTGCCAGCCCCAGCATGGGGTCATCTGGCCTGATCCAGCAGCTTCTGTTCAGGTTAGGATGGAGTGTCCCACGCTGGGACGAGTAGCCTCTTCAGGCTTCACTCCCATGGTTTCCATATGTTTTCAAATAAATCTCCCTGTCCTGTATTTTATAAATTACTCTCTCAAGACATGCAAAGCAAGTAAAGGCCAGACTTTGAGTTCTTCTCTTTGTGGGATGTATTTATGTATTTATAGATATCTGTACAGAGATATATGTATAGGTATGACATAGAGAAAATATATATCGACAAAAAGAGGAGGAAAAGGACAGTTTATCTTTTAAGGCATTAAAAGGACTTACTTGAACCAGAAGACCAGACCCAAAGCCCTCAGGCATGCTGGAAGTTCAGTCCTGTGAACGTAGTAATTTATGCAAATTTCCAAATTATAGGGAAGGAGCATGACAGTTGCAAACCATTTCAATACATTGCTAATTGAAGCATTTTTCATGCACACAGCTAGAATGAAACTGTGATCATGAGGACTCTAAAACACAAAACCAAAAGCAATAAAAACAAAGCCTTCAGGTTATCATGATTCTTCTGTTAACAAGACACATGTGGGCAACTGGTGATATTTTGTAACTGATCACAAATATTTATTATTTAAAAAGCCTTGATGTACAAACATTCCATTAAGTTTCCTACAATTACCCAGTACACATAAAGCTGACGCAATTGGACCCTGAATAATGAGAGTTGTAAAAACACCACTATGTACATAGCTATCTACATTCTAACCTAAGTTTCAGCTGGACCAAATTACATCCACAAATACACAATTATTGCAAATATTTGTGCTGGTGAAGCTCAGCTGCTGCTTTTTTTTTGTAAGACACTATTTTCAGATTAAATATGTGCTAAAGAATCGCTTTAACTACATATTTGTTTATTAAATTGATCATTTGAAAGTCGGACTTTATCTATTAGTAAAATCATATGGCCAGTTGCTTTGGTTTTCTAACTGGATAACATGCATTTAAATTAGTATTACACAAATGTTACGTACTTCATTGAAATGTTTATAAGTTCATGTTGATGTTAGTTGTAGAGGCTAGCCAACTGGAATCTAAAAGAATATCACTTGACTGATATTATTAGCACACCAACTGTCTCGTATTTTAAATTACAATATAATACAAAGTGGCTTTGAATGACTGACAGAGCCTAAGATCTTCACTAGGTAAGTGGGATAAACAATTGATTCATTCCTAATTTTGCAATTTCATAATCTGATTTATAAGGTACTTCACAAATATGAAAAGAAATTTATTAACTGATTTATTCTATTGCTTTCCTTACTTGTAGAGTGATATGTTACTATTTAAGAGGAATAGCATTTTATCAAAAAGTTACATGTTCTCATCTGTCCAAGAATTTCTTATTGTTTGAAATGCTTGGTTTGCTCCCATCAAATCGATGGGAACTTTGCAACTGATTTCAGAGAGGGCACGAACAACCCCTATATGCAGTTAGACTTTGCATGTAAAATGTAAAGGCAAAAGAAAACATATACTCCATCAGGCAACCATTTCCCCACGTCCCACCTTTAGAGAAGGTGAAAGCAAGCTTTGCTGATGAGGAAAGCATTCGTCCTCATTCAGGCCACTGCCGTTTTCGGCTGACAGACTCCAGCATGCCATCATCTGTCTCTGTCATGGGTTCCTCCGACTCCTACTGAGAGCCAGCAACAAGCATCAATCCTCAGCCAAACAGCCTGCCAGCTATTTGAGATGGAAAAGCTGGCTTTCTCTACCCACCCTCTCTCTCTTACCAAAACAGGAACACAGTGGACATGGATAAAAAAGTAGCCTGTGCAAAGGTCTGCAGGTCCATCACAGCATGAGAAGGTGAAGTAGAAAGTTATGTCAACAACAACAAAGAAAAAAATGAATGCTTTGATGTTATGAATAGCTGCTGAAGCAGAAGGTGAGGCATGCTGCGTGCACCATAACCCCTCCTGCCTTCTCCACGCATGCCCCCGCTCCTCAGGGAAAAGTAGCCACAGAGCCATTGGTCATTTTTACTAGTTTCTCTTCAGTTGAACTCCTCCAGAATGAAGAAGCCTTTATTTTTTAGGAAACATTTTATTAGAAGTTATGAAAGCCTTGCAAGCATGCTCTTGATGACTCTCCAATGGGACTCTAAAAAATGTTTTATACCTCTACCAATAGTTGTCTTCATAAATATTTTTTTTTCAATATCTATACAAAATTGCAATTGTCACACCTCTTCATGTTTTCAACTTGACATAAAGGAAACTCCTAATGGGACCTGGTATGAATCATCCTGCTTATATCCAAGAGTATGTAACAGTCAAGTTCATCTGACTCCAAACTTCTTCATAATTATTATAGGAAAGAAAGAATAATACATTTTCTTTTTCTTCAACTAGAAACCTCCTCAGATTACTGCAGGACATGACTGTTATCCAAGAAAGAGTAAGCATTTCTAAATTGGTTGCAGAGACAGTATGCAACATTGTATTTATTCTTTGGTTTGTTTTTAAATCAAACTTTAGATACAGCCAGATTTTCAACTCATGGAAACAGTCCACAGAAAGTCAACAAAGCACATCATCAAGCACCACAAAACAAGTTGCAATACCCCAAATCAGATTTACAATCCGTAATAAAAGACCAAAAGCCACAACCGTGTCAAAACACATCATCTCTACAATGTCAAGAACATTTCTGAAGTCCTAGCTCACAGCACTGGCAAAGAATTTTTTTTCAGAGTCTCCCAGATGATCCTACAAAATCAGATGTATCCCACAGTACAATGAATGCATAAACTCATGTTTCATGTGTTTGGGCAAGGGGGTTGGGAATCTGATAGACTTGACCAAACTGATCCGGGGAAAAACCCCCTTCCTGCCCTCAAACCTCAAATCTAGCAGAAAGATTAATGTAGAAGGCAGGAGGAGGACAAGGTATCCAAAGTACCTAAGAAAAGTCAACTTAGAGCAGCATCAGTATCCTCAAGATGATTGCAGGCTGTGGCCAATCCAATGCTTCAAAGGAAAATGCAAGACGCAACAACTCAAAAGTCAACTTACTGCATTAGAGTGGAAAAAAAGTCCTTCCAATAGTGGAAATTTTAAAGCATGGTATTAAAACAATATAGACTACAAATAGACAATAATTTATGAAAAATCATCAAACCAGTATGCTTTTTATTCTGCTGTCCTCTTGATAGAATTATAACCTGGGACTCTTTTCTCTAGTAGAGAGAAACTATTTACCTACCCACATATGTACTCATAATTAACATATTAGAATATTTCCTGACATACAGAAAGAAGAAAACACCTGTAAATTGGATGATAGTTTCAACCTGGCGGACGTGCAATCTGTGGATGCGCATCTGGGGATCTGAAGCTAACATGAAAGTGTGAGGTAAAAGCTTGACTGCTATGATTGCCAGATAGACAAGGAAGCTTCCCAACAGATGGATAACTGACAGGCTATAAGATAATCCCCAATTATAAGAGAATTTGGGATAGACAGCATGCCTGGGTTTTAAGGGAGTAATTTAAACACATGGGCTCTGGAAAGTAATTACGGCACAGGAAAACAATGTACTCAATTCCAAAGAAGCCCTTAATCCATGTTTAAATAAACTCTCTACTAAACAGACTTGTGCCTGAACACCTGCTTTTATCACTGAATTTGGGGGGTTTTGTGTGTTGTATAACTAAAATACTAATATTTAACTTTTGGGAGGGAACAGCAGAGTCTACTTGTTCAGGGAAGAGATTAAGCATTAAAAGGTTATGCTGTTATCACACTGCAGATGTGAATCAGAAGTAAAACTAGAAATCCAACAGAGTGAAAACTAGTGTGATCCGTATTACAATCACATTTCAGATTTGCTGTGGATTAGAATGGATCAGTAGCATGGCTGCAGTGTGGGGGCAAACAAGGACTAACTCCTATTCAGCTCGAAAACCTCTACTACCCAGTTCCTCCAGCCCTCTCGGGGATTCATCACCTGACAGCCTCCTCTTCACTGCTATAAGCAAGTGGCTAGAGAGGGCAGAGACTGGGAGGGCTCAGGACCTCCCGTGCCACAGCCCCTCTCCACACACACCTCCTGCCAGGCCTACGAACGTGGCATGAAGCAGCTGTTCCCAAAGGATGCGGATGATAAACTGCGCCCTCTGAATCATACTTACAAGGGAAACTAGATATAAATATATATACACAACCACTGGCAAGTGCTTTATCTCATGTCCCTCTACTAAGTACTCTGCAGAGCGAGGCTGAGTCCACTGGACAGAAGGCTCTTTGGATCACTGTACTGGGAAAAAAACAGTCCACTGAGTTCAGAACAAGATACAGCCCTTTGGCTTTGAAGTTGTTTCCATAATTTCTGAGACACTGCTAGGTGTGTACTCGGAGCTCGTGAAAATTCAGCAATGTAAAGAAACATCAAGGAAACATTCTTAAAATACTGGCCAGAAGAGAATCAGAGAGACCATTTACACACCACCTTCCTCTGAGGGGAAGGCTCTGGAGAAAACAACAAATCTTTTCTAGACTGCAACTTCATTTCAACAGTGCTCACCAAAACACAGGAGATGTGTCCCCATTTACTGGAGTTCAGATCAGCTTTAAATCTCTCTGCGTAACATAGTCATTATTACAATTTTATTATCATTATTTGCAGGCCAATTCCATGCAAGACCTGCCGTATACCCAAACACAGACTTCAAACAGTCACCACATTTTTTCACCACTGAAACTTGAGTATCTTTTTAGCGGTTAGTCACAGAGCAAACTTGCACAGAAATACTCATCTTCCTTCAAACACACCATTAAATCATACTCCTCTCTGAACTCAAATCAATATCCTTCCCTTTCTCATGAGAGTGCCTTCTAAACTTCATTATTTATTTATTTATTTATTAAATAATACTAACTGCAGCATTTAGGTTTCAGTGAAACAAATACATAGGTATATTTTACTTACCATGATAAATTTTTCCCTCCATTCTCTCTTCTCCTGTTCTCTTTCCTGTTCTGACCCTTATTAAAAAATGTCTTTAGGTTTCTTTCTTCCACCATCTGCTGTGGTTAGTGTGGGTAGAGAAAAGATACAGAAGCTGATTCCCCTTTTACTGTTAATTTCACTGCCAGTTCATCCCCTCACACAGTACGGGAAACAAGACTGTCATTGCTTATTAAATGTCATGCACATGTAGCAATCATATGTCTTTCTAATTCCATCCCTTGTGTTAACAAATACATATTCGTATGGCCTTGAGGTGAAAGCTCTGGACACCCTATCTTCACAGTCAAAGAAGTAAGAGACATTATACACTGCATTAAAATGGCAGCTTAAAGAATGGTCTATTAATTTATGAAATAGAAGGCTCATTAGCTGTGGTTAACTGAGATTTCTGAGCAACAGCTTCTTCTGCTAATATGTTCTATTTCCTATCCAAATCCAACTTTTTTTTTTTCAGGATGAACACCAGTTTTACAGCTGGAACAGTGATCTCATGTTCATGGTTAATACACCTTGACTTCACTTCAAGTCACAATCCTGCAGCCCTGTTTTAGTTTTCCATATTATTCTTTTGGGAGCAAAACCTGGAAATTCCTAGAACAGATTTGAAGAGGAGCTTGTTAAAATAACTGCCTATACCTGTCATCTCAGTATTAGGATCGCATTACCTAAGTAAGAAAAAAATCCTGTTAGACCTTTGGAGAATTCAAGTTGTTTTGTAATTTAAAGAAGCACATTACAGCAGCTGGAGATGCCCCTGTTAAACTGGAACTACATACTATTGAATAATTTGCTTGTATTTCTTTGTATAATAATGATGACTACATTATGCCATTCACTATAAAAGCAAAGGGGCAATTCTTATTCACTGTATTCTACAGCCTCCTACTATTAAAGTGACATTAAAAAAATGCTACAGAATACATTTATAAATAAAACAATTCTATACGTGCATACCTAAATCTCAGAATTACTACTTAGAGAGAATAAGGGACTGTTCAGGTTAGGTCAAATCCTGTATGAGTGAACTCTGCATAAGGTTGCAAAACATCAAAGAACATGCTTAATATTTGACTTTAATATGTTTGCCAAACTTTGTCTTTTCTTACTTCAGCTGGGTAACAGATGACCATTTCAACATATTTTACTGCTTTATAATAGTCACCTTAGAGATCTCTTTCTTCTAAGAAAATGAAAGACAATTTTTTTCTTCCTTAAACAAGAATTTTGGGACCCATCTCATTATATAGAGGGGGGTAAGAAAAAAAGATGTATTCTTAGAGGTAAGTACACCATTGCTGGAGGGTTTTTGATCACTTGTTTGGTGGCACTTCTTAGAGTTAAGGGCTGGGTACTTTTAAGTAATTTCTTCTGTTATTCTCCTTCCATTAAACATCTCTGCCAAAACAAAGAGAAGAGAGTCTATCCATTTTTTACCTAGAACTAATCGTTGTGAAAAACAGTTCCTCCAAATTGGAGGACAAATGAATTCTTCCTAGGATTCCGAACTCCTGATGACCACCTACTCCTACATGTAAACCGACCACTACTGCTTAGGCTGAGCACAGTAAAAGACTACTTGCATTAGGTTTCATCCTATTCACCTGCTCAATTTACCAGAATTTTTAAGTATGTGTATAAAGGCAGTGTGACTTAAGTGAATTCTTAAATACTCTGCTAAAAGCATATGAACTCAGGTATTAAACATCTCCTCCAACAATGCATGTTACTTTGGTTGAAAATTTTGAAGCAATCATTCTATGAAACTCTGATGTGTTTTTACAGCACAAACAGCAGCCTGGACAGGGTTATGAGCAAACTACGTATTTTTAAAGCCCACAACCTTTTTCTGTCACTTAATCACCATTCTTAATAAAAAAATATTATTAAGAAATAACTACAAAGTAAGTATCACGGGATAAGGTACGATTCAAAAAAGTATACAGATTGGAAATATCAAAGGCAAGTAAAAATACTTTACTTTGACCATGTTGTTGAAGAGAACTGTCCTGTATCACTTCTGCAGTTATTCAGGCTTGGCACGGTGTCAACTTTTACCATATGGCTTTTTCTTCCCTTGTTGAAAGTGAATCTTTCTGTCAAAGAGCAGCTGTTCTAAATTATCACATCAAATTTTAACCTTACAGTAGACAACCACTGAACCCACAGATTCATGACAGTGAAATAGTTCGCCTCCTTGACCTTTGAAGGATTTGTCATTGTTTAGGTCTATTTCTGCCTTAGCACAACAGATACACCAATTGTCAGGGTATCCAAGGCAGGCAGGTACTTAAAGCTGAAGCTACAAACAAATACTAAGCAATGAACTTCTCATCTTCTCTCCCTGCAAAGACTGTGTGAAGTCCAAGTTGTTATGTTCCTGTTGTGCTATCAAGAGTAAAACTGCAATTTCAAATGCAAAGAAAAAGAGACATTACAAATGCAACCCTTGTTATTCGGCTTGTAATCCAAAGAAACAGTCAATTCTGATACTTCTCCTGCAGTCTAAGTGTTTCAATAAAGTCTGATATCAATTACTGGTTATTTAGATGTCTGCCAACAGCATGTTTTGACAACATCTTGTGCTTCACGCTGAGAAGCGGCAGACATGTAGAAGATTCTTGTCGTCTTGTACTCATCTTTCAAGATGTTTCTTACTTTAAGAGTATTTTCATTGAACGTTATCAAAACTTACAGCTCTCACTACAATTGCTCTCTATTAAAGTCTAGTACCAGCTGTCAGTTGTAATGCAAACCCCTGTTAGCCTTTGTAAGTTCCACTCTGGAACTAATAAGGGATTGTCAAACAGCTCTACACACAGACGCAAGTGGCAGAGAAACCTATGGAAAAAGCATGTTCAGTGAATTCACACTGACAATACAATCTTTGTGCAACTCTGAGCTAAGCTCATATTGAAAGTCACCAAAGACAGTACAAGCAAAACAAGCTCAGGATGATACTATTAATTTAGTTTTTAATCTTTTGAAAGCCTCCAAAGAAGCAAAGCCATTAAAATGAAAAGGTTAAGGAAATGCCAGCAAGATCCCTTAGGATTCTCTGTGATAGAAATCCAGAAGATATTTGCAGTAAAATCCTGCACAAAAGTTCAACAGTAGTGGTCTGGAACATATGTGTCAGAGAACTAAGGCGAAAATTTCTACGTTGAAAAGATGAAGCAAATGTCACACACATACTTGTTAAACTGTAGAGTCTGGGTCAATACCCAGTATACTCCACTAATTCAGGGGGGATTTGTTGGGTTTTCTTGTTGGGATCTGGGCAGGGCGGGAGTGTCTTTTTGTTGCTTGAAAAGCAGGTGAGGGGGACAAGGAAGAAATTGCCAAAAGATGCACAATGTGGCATAGCAAGCACCACCTCTGAACTGGTAAGATCTGGATTGAACATACAGGGTAACTGTATTAAGATGCATTTCGCGACTCATTAACACTTTTGCAAATATTCTATTTTCTGAGTGAACCTTTCAATTTCCCAACTAGTTTCAAATACAAAAATTCTATTCTGAATTACCTAATCATGTCATATGTTGACACTGTAGTACTGAACAACTTGGAGAGATGTATTAGTAAGCTTCTTTAAAGAACACCAACACTAGGTTCCTAATCACTGAACTTTTTAATGTTAAAAATTAAAAACTTTTTAATGTTAATTAATAGAAATATTTATAATCATGTTTTTTTTCAAATATTTCTATCACAATCTCCAAGAAATTTAGTAAAGATTCTTCTCAAGTAACTACAGAGCACTGAAACAGCACTGTTCTGACTAGATAATCTGTATATTGTCATATTGAAAAAACTTTTCCTGTAATTTCAGAGTATTTCTTTTTAATTTTTGCTTCTTTAGGACATGCGACAAATGTGCTCACAAACCATAAGATCATGCCCAAGAAATTTTGCCCTAAAAACTTGCATTTTAAATCTACTGCTTCTGGTGTACAAATTGGAAAATATTTTCAAATTTTCTAGCAGTCAGAAAATGTTATGTAAAAAGTTGGCTGTGATCTTTCCGAAGTATTCAGTGCAATATAATTCTTGCCTTATGAAAAATCATCTGGATATCTCTGACATAACTTTTGTAAGAGTTAAATAAATTCTAAGCAGGAACATAAATCCGTCATTGTGTGCTCTGTTTATGTACTTATAGAATATAAAGTGGATAAAAACAATGAATATTTTACAAATAAAGTGATTCATAATTTACAGCAGTTGCCATTTTAGTTTACTAGCTTGAAAGATTGAGTCCCTTTTAAAAATCATCCCTCTTGCTTTTTAAAATCAAAACAATACTTCAAACCAAAGGAAAAAAACATACACCCCAAACCTCTGCTTTAAAAAATGTGAATCCCTAGCTTTTTCAGAGTTGATGTAAAAGGAAACACTCTTTAATAGTTCTATTATTATATATGATATGATCTTCATATGATCAGTTCCTACATTTTATTAAACGTAATTGTTCCTATGGAGAGCCTGAGAGTTAAAACCACACACTTTTGTAGTGTAAGAAACACATCCGAGATGTTACCATCTTTGCAGTTCCAGCAAGCATGTGTGCGTTCCGTCTGTTTTCACTTGCACAAAGTTGAGTAGTTCCTCACAGTACCTTTTTTCTTTATATGTAAAGTCATCTTTTATCTACTGATATAAGCAAGCAAAAAGTATATTTACTTATGCAGAGACAAAATGGTTATTTAAAGCATAGGGAAAAAAGAAATCTAGAAAAATGTTTTTCATCCTTAGTATTAATGATGTTTTACATATTTTTATCTCAAGTACAGCATTCATTCTAGTGAAAGAATTAAGCAATATATGAGATGGTTCAGATTTAGCAGTCACAGATGGCATTCCTTTCATATCTCCATAAACTCAGAGAGAGAAATATGATTTAGGATATGCTCACTATACAACTTGAAGCACTGAATAATTTAGTGTTAGGGGAAACTTTGTGAAGTCATTTTTGCAATAACCAGGCACAGTGGGTGAACTTTACCTCTTCCTCCCTTACCCCTTACTCCCTTTTCTCCCACTCAATACACCTGATTAATAGCTAAAAATCATATACATAAGGAAGGACTGTTGGATTATATTCTCTTTTTTCTTCTGGCTTTGTTATAGAAAATTGTGTCAGTCACTTGTGGTTAAAATTTACAATTTTATTACATAGTATTACATAGGAAATTTACAATTCAGACTTAGTCAATTCCAGCAACTAAAATTTAGAACTACACCTTGAAATGGTAGCATGCAGAGAATTTAATTCTGTGCTTTTTGAGTCATTCTGTTCAGGCCCACCGATTTAATTTTCCATTTGATAAATGGAGCCACAAAGTTTGGTTTTGGTCTAAAGGGTCACCTGTTGGAAGCATTCAAAAGAACATTCAATCTCACTTGTAGACCCACATGGATAAACAATTGCACACTGCATGCTTGATAATTAAGTATATCATCATGAAAAATATTGTTCTCCATGTCCAGCTAGTCTTTCTGAAGTGCATGAAATAAACCAACAACAGAATAGACACATTCAGGATGGAAGAGATTTATTAGTCCAAGCCTGCCAGTGCAGGATTTCCTTTATCATCTGGTTACTGCATTTTTAAAAAACAGCTCCTGAAATGAGGCTTCCATTATTTCTCCGAAGAGACTTCTAGATCATTACAGAACTAAAAACATTTTTTCTAACATTTATCCTACATTTTCCCATGTATTTTGATACTATTACCCCAACTAACCAACCTTCACATTGTGAGATCTATTTTCTCTCTGTAGTGTTTGAAACAAAACTGAGCCTAGTTTCTCCACATTAAAAAAAAAAAATAAAAATCACTCACTAGGCAGGTGATGTGAATGCTCCTTTTTTTTATTGATCTTTGGGCTGTTCCAAACACTATGCCACTGTAAAATCTCCTAGTGTACTTGCAACTGAAATAGTGCATGCAAGCCTCATTGCCCTTATCATAAAAATCACATTGTTTACTTTGAGTATGTACAGAGACAGTCAAAAAGCACGAGTTGAGGTATGGAGCAATTAGCCTGTCTTCCAAATAAGAAGGCACTAGCAGAGAGGGAGAGTTGGGAAAATAGGTATTACAGATGACATATTAGACATGAAAGAGACCTTGAAAACTGTTAATACAGAAGCTGAGAAGGGAGCAGGTATTATTTTCTCACTATAGGACATGGGAAACCTTATCCAACTGACTTAAAACACAAGGCTTAAACACAACAAAAAGATATGTTTGACACACAAAACAAGATATGGCATTCTTTGCCATAAAAACTTACAGAGACTAAAAATATGAGTCAAAAAAATAGACAAATTAACAGGTGATAGGTCATTGATTCCTATTATACATAGTCGTTCTTATAAGGTGAACCTTAAGTCTTAGAAAGTCAACAGCAGACTAGCAGAAGCTGAAAAGTATACCCAGTAAAGCAGCATTTTATACAGTTTCTTATACTTTTCCTTAGGAATCTGCTGTTAGCCACTGTCAGAGAAAGAATACTAAGGCAGACAAATCTCTGATCTGATTTACTATGGCTGTTTGATGGGGAACAAATGGAAAAGATGAGTTATCCTTGTTGACTGGGGAACAGGATGGAGACTATCAGAAAGCATTTTGCTTAGTGTGCAGTTCCAGCCAGTTGGTTTTTTTTCCCTAATTAAAACAAATTAAAACACACTAATTCTAAGAGAGAAGATGCTATAAAGATATTGTTTGGCCAAAATGGCATGAAGACATAATTTAGAAAAGACATCGTGAGGAAGAAGTCCTATTCAACCATGAAATATTACAATAAGATTAAATAGGATCACTAGGATGCAAGTGCTAACAAAGCTGTATTAACAGTGGATGACATTACCATACTTAGTTAACTAACATATGTATTGGCTAAGGGGTAAAAAAAGTATGAAAGTGTGGCTTTTCTGACATGCTCCCTGACACATCTTGCCTTACCTTATACAAACCTAATCTCTCAGAAATACTGACCAGGTACAAAGGTCTTTGCTAGAGGAGGTGTAAAATCTTGAACTGCTAACCTAACATATACAATGAAGACAAGAATTCCTCAAGGTGAGGTATATAGTTCACTTTTGAGAAATCATTTCTCCACACAAACACAATAATGAGGACAAGGATGGTCAGGATGGTCCTGATTCTTTAACTGACACGTAGGTATTGTACTGCTGAACATGTAAAATGCTTATCAGTTGGTAGGACCCAGAACAGAACAATAATCTTTCCAACAAGAACCAATATGCTGAGTAAAACCAATAGTCCAATCTTGGCTTTTCAGAGCTTAGATACAAACACATTATAAAAACACGTATGCTTTTATATGTACATATACACCAATAACAAAAAAAATAGCTTGAGCCTTACATCAACTTCTCCTGCTTATGCAGAGAAAGGGAAGCAGTTGTGAGAAATGGTACAATTTGTGTTATTTGGGGGCATGACTGTGCCTTAATATGTTTCCAAGTACCAAGAAATGCCATTCTGAATTAAATTTAAATAGAGTGATCATATACCATTAGGGTCCTTCATTTTAATCATCAGTGATAATCTCCTGCTAATGCAAAATGACATGGTTTCTGAAAAGAGCATTACAGAAAAAAACAAACAAAATCAGAAACAGTCTGAATATAGGATCAAGTACTGACAGACACTAAATTGCTGAATGTTTTCAACTATGGGGAAGACAATAACATCTATTACTTTTTACTCTTTCAAACTTCAACTGAAACTGTTTTTTTACTAAATTATGCCCTCGTTCCAGCCCATGCTTGCAACATTATTTTGGATCTTCTTCAGATTCTACAATCCTGACTCTACTGCCCTTTTATTGACAAAAAAACCCAAAACAACAAAAAGCCCAAACTTAAACCCCAACACCCTAAAAAAAAGGAGCAAGAGAAGGACAGAAAAAAAGGGAAGATGCAGGAGCAGCCTTGAGCCTAAGGTCAAAACTGAATTCTTCTGAGCTTTCCAACTCCTGCTGAGTTACCGATGCCGACAAATGGGAGGTTTTGAATTACTGACTGCTTTTAGAGTGCCACTTTAATCACACCACACTGAAAATATTTGATAAATATGACTTCCAATAAAAGCTGGTAGAACATTATATGTTAAATCAGAATACACCAGAAGGACCTGTCTCTATTGTTAATGGTTCCATCATATATCACTCCCTTGATCAACACTTGGTGAGGAAGTCAAAAAAAAAAAAAAAAAGAAAAAGACAGTAGTCTACGGTCTGATTTTATGCCTTCCAAATCACATATGATATACTTGCACACGGATGTGAACTCACTCCTAACCTCTGCAGAACTCAGTCGGAGATGCCTTGCCTACCCCAGGCCTACCCCAAGCATTTGAGAACCTGTTTTTAATAAAAGAATTTATTTTATTTTACTTTATTTAGATCAACCTTTGCTCAACTGTAGTCTGACACTTTCTGGAGTGCTGTCCTTTTGTACTCATGTCTAACTGAAATTCTAAACCAACAGCCTTCAACGATTTAGTAGGACACAGGCTCTAGAGTAAGCAAGACTATATACAGTGGTTAAAAGAGCATCACTAATATTTTAGCATTTTTAAGTGTAGCTATAGGAGGCCCTAGGTAATGCATTTCTGAATAATAAAGTATCTTCTCCTGGATTCAGCTCTTAACAGAAGAGTTTAACTTGGTTTTCTTAATACTGGTATCTAACTGCAGAAAAGTATACTCAAAAGACTCAGCTCCCTAATTTATTCATTTTAAGGGCAAAACCAATTTAAATTCTACATAAACAAACAAAACACGTTCTTACCCCTTTCCTCCACACCTCCCTGGCATTTTCTGAGGAAAATGTCACCTTAATTAGAGCAACAGTTTTCACAACTATCTGGCTTTGGTTTGGTGGGCTCCTAGTAGCTCCCCAAGACTTAGTTGTTTGACACAGATTGCTGTAGGACTGATGAGAAAGGAACAGGCACTCTCTCAATCAGGTTCAGAATGCTTTAAATCTCTGTTCTTATGGATACGTGCATATGCACATATACACAAACACACATACACACCCCACAGTAAATATCTCAGCTATTACTCCTTCCATCCACGGTATTTCTAGATATTATTGTTTAACTTTTACTTATTTATTTGCCACAGCCAGCACCTTTTAAGGCACTCTGTGAAAAGAAAAGAAGTTTAAGATTCAATTAGCACAAAACTTCAAAATGTACTTTTATAAAAAGCAAAATGTAGCCCACCATCATTTTGGTTGATATTAAAATTAGGTAAATATAATATGCATTTGTCTAATGTTTAAAAGACCATTTGTGGAAAAACTCAGAATCCCTGGTGAAGTCTTGTTCTTGGGAGCATTCACATAACCACAGTTTGCAGAAACCAAAAGTTTGAGGAAATTATTTTGAGTTAAATACGTAAGTATTCATGCAAATGCAATTTCGAAGTTCAAATATTTATTTTCCAAATGTATCTGCAATTAGGAACTATGCTACCTGAAACAATGCTACCTGCTTTTTTCTGACCAATCGCAATTTATCAACACAACTCAGTAGCAATTATTATACATCAAGCCATAAAGTTAAAAAAAAAAAATTGCACAAAAAAATCAAGTATTTTTACACAAACAATGCATTTGAGAAAATGATAATCTACTAAAAGGAAGTCCAAGAGTGGCAAGAGAGGCTAGATTTGCTACACACTGTATTAACTAAAAATCAATTGTTGACCCTTATCAAATATTTTTGGCAATTTACATTATTTACACAGATTAAATAAATCCCATTTTCATGGTGACTTTACCAACTAATTGATTTCTCTCAAGAATTTGGAGAAAATTAATATGACCCAATACACAGAGTAGGGACGTAAAGTGAAGCCCCTGTTAATAATTGAACTATGAACATGGAGGGCATTGTTACCTTGGCACGCAAAGCCTCTTTCTTCATAGCCAGCATTACATAAGCACTTCCCTATGGGCACTAGCCATTCTCCTTCTGTACTGCAATACATCTTGGGTGGCTCTTCCTCCTTGGAATGATTGACACAAGAACCCCGCACCTCCACCAGTGACTGGGAGTCCATGGGTACTGTATCTGGAAACATGGCGAGGTTCTTGACAGTGAAAGGGCACTTTTTGAAGTACACTCGCACTGAGACTAAGGCAACACACGCACCTACATCTTGAAAAGCCAAATAAAAGCCTTTCCTGCTGACAGGCCCCACCTCGCGGACTTCTGTATTCAGCTTGAGAATTCGGTCCCCAAGATCCATTTGGGTGAAGCTCTCATCAGCCGCAATGGTGTCAATCTTTGTAAACTGATGCTCTCTGAACTTTACCAAATGGTCATCATCAGACTCCATATAATACAGATTGAAGGTCTCTTTGCAAGTGCCCAGAACTAGAGGGATACTATTACAGTCCCTCAAGGTAAACTTGAGCTCCACATATATCTTCTGAGCCGAATTGCGTGGAATCCAGTTTGTTCGCAGCCAATTATTTTGACTGTGATCCATAACATTGCACACCTGGTAAGTTCTGATTGGAGTATAATGCTCATCGACACCACTAATCTCTTCCCACTGGAAAAAAAAAAAAAAAAGAAAAAAGAAAAAAGGAAATGTTTTAAGATTAATGATTATACCAATAAAAACCATATTTAGAGACAAAAGCTGTGAAAAAGCAAAAATCACTTTGCTTCACATCACTATAAAATGGACAATAAAGTCTGGTCAAACTTGCACTTACTTTTTTCCTATTGAAACATATAAATATCTTCAATGAACACAGAATTCACCATTAAGAAGTCAGTTTTTACCAAGCTATTTCAAGATGGCATGAAAGAGATGCTACAGGTGTTTTGCATTATTAAAAACCCGTGATTTCTTAAACTATATGCAGTGTTGTCCTTTCAATCGTGATCCAACATGTATTTACAACTGCACTCACCTCAAACAGAAGAGATTCGTTAGGACAACACCACATTTTCACTGTTAGAATAAAGTCGTATTTCGAAGATTAAACGAGATTTAAAATCTTATAAACAAAAGGCAGTGTCTCCCACTGAAATTCTATATAGTCATAATAAAATGTTACAGTTTAAAATTTATTCAAAGCATGACAATTGATTTTGCTTGGGATATACGTCCTCTTGACAAACGGTCAAGCTTAGCCCAGTTTCCAGAGTTATTAAAAATTACTGCCCATTTGCCATAAGTATCTTGTTACTCAATTCTTCTGTGGACTATACAGGCTATGATGCTAAAATGGTTTTGGAAGAATATATAGTCATCATTTATATTTACGTCAATCATCTGCTGACAAACTCACTTGACCCAGACAGCAACGGAATGGGTTTCCTATTTGTGAATTACTCTCATACCAGTGCTACTGATATCTGAAGTCACACTTACTGGAGAGGCATATTTACCAATCACAGAAAAAAAAAAAAAATCTACAGGGGTAAAGTAAATATTTACTGTTAGTCTAAGTGACTTAAGTAACTTTCTCCCTGAATGGATGACTAAGACCAATTTTTTTTTTTTTTAAGGTCATCATTCTTCATCTTTTATCCACACAAAAACTGCAGCTGTTCAATATTCCAAGTCTTAAAATACAAAATGAAGAGCCTCACCACTAAAGTGCTAGAATTAAAATGCATTACAACAAACAATACCCGTTACAGCATCACACCACCACTGAAGTTGAAAGAAACTCTTCCAGATCTTCTTACCCAACCCCCTGCTCATGCAGGGTCAGCCAGAGCAGGTTGCTCAGGATCCTGTCCAGTCAGGTTTTTGAATATCTCCAAGGACAGAGATTTCACAGCCTCTATGGGCAGCCTGTGTCAGTGTTTGATTGTATTCAGAGTAAAAAGGTTGGTCTTTACGATTAAATGGAATTGCCTGTGGTTTTGGCTGTATCCATTACCTCTTGGCCTTTCACTGGGCACCAGAGAGAAGTCTGGCTCTGTATTCTCTACACTCTGCCATCAGGCATTTATGCACACTCGTAAGATCCCCCTGAGCCTTATCATCTTCTGTTCTATGCTTCAAAGTTAATTACACAAACAAGGTAAACTCCTATCGTGATAATGAAGTGCATACTAACAGAGCATACAGTAGCACAGCACCTACAGAAACTCTTGCTTCGCTGTCAGCCACATACACAGCCTCTGCAAAAAACACAAATGCTGCCCCACACAACCAGATGCTGTGCAGCTGGGGAGCAGCAGAGCTTCCAACAGAGCTGCTGCATGGTACAAAAACTGGAGATGCTAAGTAGACAGAATTAAGTATGCTGTGAGAAATCACTGCCACCCTTGGGGGAGGTAGACAAAGAACTTCTATCAGAAAAAAGTCTTCCCTCAAAAATCAAGTCACATCAATGTTATATTTAAGATCTCAGTCTAACAGTTACTCATTTTACATAAGGACCTTTAGCTGCAGGACCTTAGTCTACTGCAGAGCAAATATTAGGAGAGGAAAGTACTATTTCCACTATATCGACAAAGAAACTGAGGTGCAGAAGTGTTAACTGTCTTTACAGTTTCCTGGTTTTACAATACATGCATCACACACACACACACAAAGAAAGAAAAGAAAAAAAAAAAAGGCTACATCAGAGTAACATCTGAGAGTTCTCAGTCCCAACCCACTGACTTAAGGAAGTTTTGATATGACTAAGAGCTGGTCTGCACAATGAAATTGTCCACGCACCACTGAAGATGTGATTTTAAATCATGTTATTAAATCAGTAGATAAAAGCAGTATAAATACTCTTTCTTTAATTGAAACAAAGTTTATTTTAGTTCACTTTACAGATCTGACTACACACAAGCTTTATCTCATCCTGACTAGTTCAATTGAGTTAAAAACACAATCTCAAAACACAGCTGAAATGCTGCAGCAAGCCTAAGTGCTTCACTGCCAGAGAGAGCCAGCAGTATGGGAACTTTCTGAGTCAAAGTTACCACGCTAGAGCTCATGGCCACGGGAGAGCTGGGCGCCACGTGGCAGCCCATCAGACAAGGACAAGCTCTTGTCTGTGTAAGAGGCAGCTGGACCCTGACTCCCAGTCTCTGCCAAGTTCCCAAAACCGAGCGGAGGACCCTCCTCTGACAGATGTCCTTGTACAAATACAGACCTTGAGCTGATAATCTAATACTATTGCAAGAAGCCATTCAGATGTCATAATTGCCTCCCATAAAGCTGGATGTACCTATTTAACTACAGGTCTTACCTGGACAAATAAAAATTCAGTGACAACAACTGTATGAAAATAGGTAAGATTATATCATGAAACATAATTTTGTGGACATTTACAGAACCTCACACCGATTCATAAATGATCCACTTATTATCTTTTCCATATAATTTCTAATCAGTTCAACATATTTTACATGCCCAGTGGGAGATAGAAACAAAACCAGGAACTTGCAGAATTTAAAACATCTCTGCACCAGATGTTATTTTTCTGAACAAGTCTCATTGCATTTTTTTTTCCAGAAGCTTCTTATGCAACATGCTTACACAGACAGTTGAATGTAGGCGTATGAATTACATGATAAAGATAGCACCACTACTGTGTTCTTCACCTAGAAGTTGCAATGTGCAATTATCACTTCATTAATTTGCAATGAAAACATTAATTTGCTTGGAAGCAACTGTGGTCCATGTTAGTTCACTTACATAAAAACCAAAATTTTAACGTTATCATTTAATGCTGAAGCATTGCTGAATGGAGGCACTAGTCTCACACTGGGTGCTAACTTGACCAAAATACTTTAACTGTTACAAAATTATGGAGATTGCAGCTATCACATTAGAAACAGTTAAGGTGAAGTAAGTCACTGAAACTACAGGAAGAGTGTCCAAATCAGAGTCAAGTAGATTTGTGACTTCATTAATAATTATGATCCAATTAAAAAACAAGCAGTACATTTGCATTGTTCATGGATTGCAACTTTTCCCAGTAAGCTATCGCATTGCCATTCCCAAGTGATCTTAATTCTAAACAGGTTATCAAGAACATCAAGACAATTTCCCTTCCATGACCCATGAGCTTTTTCCATTAATTGAGGTTTCTCAAACACCTACATTTGCAGCTGGTTTAATGTTTATTTCTGTACTTGTAATTCATGTGTTCAACTTGCTCTGTAAAGTTACAATAGTTACAAAACTACTTTCTTTAAAAAAAAATAAAGTAAGACAGATTCTTATTCCAGGGATGGAATTAAGGAGAGGAAAACATTAAAAAAACCTGCATGTTGATTAATAAAATATCAAATGTTTTCTTATTTAACCACTATTGTCAATTGCTCCTCTGTTGATTTCAGGGGCTCAAATGAAGACAAGCAGTCTTCCGCTGTAAATCCTTATATATTACATCAATTTGCAAGGAAAACCCAATTCCTTAGAAACAACTGTAGTTCATGTTAGTCCATTTATATAAACAACAAAATTTTAACTCTATCATTTAATGCTGAAGCATTGCTGAATGGAAGCACCAGTCTCACACTGGGTACTACCTTGGCCAAAATACTTGGGGCAGCCTACAGTACAGGTCTTTTCAGGCATCATTTATAAGGACTTCTCCGCCCAAACCTGTTCTGAACACACATAATCAAAAAGTTCCAAACTGTTTAACTGCTGCAAAATGCTAAACTCATGCCCACTTCAGACCAAGGGGAGACTATGCATATCCTCTTTAATGTAAAGTTGCACTGGTTTAGTACCTCTTATTCTTTTCCCACTATAGCTCTTGTCGAGCCATCTCCCCCTTACGCTGCCCTTGAGCTCTGCTGCTTCTAGAACAAAGTATCAGATAGTATCCAGACAAGACTATGCCTCTCACAGCATTTCTTTTCAGCACTAAAAATCTATTATCATTACATAGAGGATGAAAATCAATAAGCAAACAGACCTTTAGCAGTTGAGCATGTATATTTTGGCTTATAGAGAGGTATTGTCATGAAAACGTGCTGCCTATTAAGAAGCTAGGTGGCAACAGGAAGCAAACCTCCTGTTTGTTGCCACGTCACCTATTCAGTATTAGAGCATTCAGTGCAGTTTTACTTTGTACATGCATTATTCTGACCTATATTCCCCAAACAGCTAGCTGTGATGACAGAACAAGGCAAGAGCTACAAAGGACGACATAAATAAATGAATAAGTATGGGATAAAGTTTATTTTCAAATCTTAGAGAAAAGCAGAGAGTAAAGAAACCTAAGATACTCCTTACAATAGAAGACATAGATCTTCCTTATAAAAGACATAGCTATTCCTTATAACGAAAGCTACAGAAAAAGTGCCCTTACTGTAGGGAACAAAACAGATGCACAGAGATGAGAAAAAGAATTAGAAACAAAAAGCATTAGAAAAAAAAAAAAGTATCTATGGCATTTTAAACACATGAGGAAAATTCTAATCTGCGGGGAGGTGGGGGGTAAATCAGCTAAGAGAAGAGTCCAGAATTACTATGTTGTCATTAAAATGAGCCTTTGTATCTTAGGGTACAGAAAGAGAAGCACAGCACTCTGAGTATGCAGGAACCTGGACAGCTAGGGCTTGAACAGGTCAAAAGGCAGGTAGCTATAATAAATAATAGGAGACTGAAAAGTCATGAAGAAAAATTCAGCCAAAATGAAAAGGAGACAACAAAATGCAAAGAGAATAATGCAACAGAGATATGAGACGCACTGAAAGAAAACTTCAAATGTAAGGCAGGTATCTATATAGTGCAACCAGGTGGCAGAAAGGGACACGCTCCTTTCCACCTTATGCATTGAGTCCGGCCTGCTGCACGCTCAACTCTCCTCCTCCCACCTTCTGCTTCCCAGAACTATTCCCATCCCAGGAAAAACTAGCACAGGGTGGGCCTAATTTCTATTGAATCAACTCCCCTAAACATCATGCAACCCTGCAACCACCAGTATTTCTGCAGGAACAAGAATGTAATGCAAGGGGCAAGAAAGCATCCAGCAAGCAAGTATGACCACCCAAATTTAGTTACCATGGAAACCCACCTAGAACTCAAAAAAAGATAGATCTATTTCTGAGGATACTGCAATTTCCCATACAAAATTTCATCTTGTTGAAGCTTTTCTAAGAGAAAATAAGAACAGTTTGTTTTCATCCTCCAGATAGATGGAAAAGATAAACGTGAAGGTATCTGAGGAATAAGCAGAAAGAGGAAGGAGAAGCTGTCACAGCAGACAGACTACACAGCAGTGACAGCAGAGAAATACTGCAGAGAATCTGGGTACAGGAACTTTCCTGGGAGCTAGGAACAACCTAGAGAAAGTTACCTGAGCCAGGAAGGAAGGAACTGGCACTATGTAATGTTGAGGAGGAAAGGCATTGGTGGGAGTTAGGCTGAGAATTTAAGAAAATCTGTTGAGATCCTGGCAGAAGACTGTATGAAAGATCTGTACTTACACTGTGTAAATCAGACACTGGTGGGACTCAAACCAAATTCCCACCTCAATTACATGCAATTACTTGGGTAACTCTGGTCCATGGGGCATTACACTTCAAAGGTGTCCCAACGGGCATTTCTTTCCCTCAGTACTGTGCAGTTACAGAACTAATGGGGATTTATCAGTTCTGGCTGGAAATGAATAGCCAGGTTCTAAATACTGGAAGAATGAAGCAACAGGACTATCTTCCCAGCAGTCCAATAGGGATGATAAATCCAAATTTTTTTACGAAAGAAATTTATAAATTGTGTCAGGGATTTTATGACAGCATGATGGGGGAGATGGAAATACGAGGCTGTAATATGAAGCTTTGGGTGCTGAATTGGTTCCTATTGTCAAGAGGGAAGGAGCAGAGGTATGACCACCATTTCTGAATTCATATTACACAGTACTTATATCATATTACTCTAATGCCTTGAGGCACCTTCAACACTTCTGAAACATGTCCAGGAGAGGTGCCACAGCACCACTCCCTCCCCAGAATGTAATTTGGCTTTTGGAAAGAGTTCTTTTGTTTGCTTTTCACTCTTTACATCTTTTTTGGATACTGTTAATGGCAGGAAACAAGAGAGTGCTTTTAGTGCTATAGAAAAATCTCTGAGATCCCCAGTGAGAAGGTCTAACTCCTAGCTCCGGTTATACCAGCTGACAAAGTTGGGACAGAAAGAATTTTCTTTTCCAAAACAGATCTAGCAGAGTGTGCTGGACTTCTGGCTTTGGTTTTTTTTCCTCCACTTTCTTTACAAAAAGGAATGTACAGAAGTGAATGTAGGCCATTTCCTAGGATGCCATGAGCAGTCTCACTAAAAAGTTCCCTCTCAATGTGAGAATCTAGGACATGAGTGATCTCCTCAATTCTTTCATCCTTCCTGTGGCATACTTCAGTTTTTGTGGCTTTTTATCCTTCATAGCAAAAATCTTAAGTGTACATTAAGAAATTGAAGGCTATTTTGTAATTTAAAATACAACACATATGTAACTGCATGATTCCAATAAACTACATTTTATCTTTCACTGTCACATTGCTATGAAACTCCTAAACTATAAAACTCCTACTAAAAAAGGAGCTTGATAATTTTTCAAGGCCCCTATGGAACCCAGGCAGCTAACTCCCCAAGACTCCACTGACAATCTCAGGCAACAGTCTAACAATATTTATTTACAAACTTATTTTCCTTTAAGAAATTTGGTATGATGATATATTTGGTATGAGAACCATTTCAGGTAATGCCCAACTGTCCTTTAACACAAATTAATAAATCTAATAGTGGCTAGATGGAACATACCTCAAACTATATAACCACTGTGCATGCTAAAACACAGACTGGGAATACAGTGCTGAGAAATCAGAAGAAAAATAGTAACGGAATGAAATTACTTTGAAACCTCACAAAAATATCTTCATGTGCTAGGATGTCCCACCCTTGCTGATCAGAGCAGTCAAATCATTGCTTAATTCTAAACTAATTAAAAAAAATTTTTTTTTGTCAGTGTAACTGCTTTTTGCTATCTGTGAGGTATTCACATAACCCTCTACAGAACCACCATTCAAATTCTACCTGAAAAACACTTTTTGTTCTGAAAACTGACCTTTTTCTCATCTACTGGCTCTTAGTATTCAGTACAGTTTTTCAGACAGAAAAAAAAACCACAAAACACCTTTATTATGCCTTGCTGAGCAATGACAGAAAAGAATTCATTCCCGTGTATGCATACTTTGTGCTTTCTGCTATTTATTCAAGCAATTCCCTTCCCAAACAAAAAGATCATTATGATATGAATCTCACATTGCAGATAGTGCATGCAACTTTTCAACATTTCACTGACAGAATACAAACTGGCTAATAATCTTTACTTTTTTTTTTTCCCTCCCTTGATTGCTGGGCAATTACAATAAAAAGAGGTAAACAAACAAGCCATGCCATGAGCAGCAGAATTCATGAAGCCCAGTTTCCTACAACTCTGTCTTATGTCTGGTCTCCAACATGGACTCTGATGTCTAATAAAAGGTGAGTGCAAAGAAGTCTCTTCCTCATTGGGAGCATCAATGCTGTCTCTGTCTGTCTCCCTCTTCCTCTCCTCCTGTTTCTTATTTTCATAAGTCTTGTAGGGATTTAAGCCTTTGGAGACCTCTGCTCCTCTGTGAAAGTGTTAAAGTTCACCTCTGAGTTCAAAAACTGTTAAGTGGGATCCTCCTTTCCCTTGTACATGCACATGCTTAAGTGCATACATGTCCGTGTAGTTTCCATTTACTCCAGAGATTATGCTAAAAAGAAGGCAACGGTTTCATATACAGGCCAAGCATAGTATTTAAAACTAAGATTAGTATAGACATGATGCATTTCTATTAAGGTTTTAATAGAAAAAAAAAAATCTATATCTGCAAGCAGAAAATCAAAATGGTCAAAATATTCTATTATGAGCTTAAAGTTAGGCATGTGAGGGTTTCATGCAGCACCTGGAAAACTGAAATACTCCAAAGCTGCATAACACACATTCAATTCCTATCAGTACTGAGATCACCGATGAGCAGGCATTTAAAATACTACTCTATATTATACTATATAGTATTAGTATTTTCCTCAGTGAGTAATTTTATATGAAATTAATAATTTTTTAATAAAAGGAAAAAAATTACAGCTGGCACTTCAGTAAAAGTCCTGAATACAAACACAAAGTAGACATTCCTGGTGAAAACTTTAATCCATTGAAAATAAGAGATCAACATAAAAAAGAAGCATTTGACTTTCTTTTTTCTAGTTTTTCCAGAATTATATTTCTTTGTGCCAGAATTGTATAAACATTAAGTAAATTTTCTTATTTTGGAAAATGGAAGTGCTACCAACAAACATTCCTAACCAAAGACATTCAGTTCCAATTATATTCTTGTCAAGTTGATATTACAACAAAGTGTTCTGTATATTTGTTGCTGTAATAGTTAAGCATCCTTCAGTGTTACACAATGCTCTCTGCTATTCATCCTAAGTGTGGGAAATTAATCCTCACTGATATAAAACTTCCATTTGCTTTTTGGCGTGTATCTGACACTTGCCAAAGAATCATTGATCTTGCTCTCAAGGGATATTTGCCATTAACTTTAATAAGAGCATGAGAATAGCCCAAGTTGAATTGTTTAAATAAACGCCCATTTCCTAAGAAAGAGGCCTTGTGATAAGCAAGACTTTCAGAAAGGACTAAAAACTGAAGAAATAATATTGGGCAGAGGAAAACCACAACAAAAAAAGACATCATCACAAACATTTGAATCTTTATAAAAGAACCCAAAAGATCTACAAGCCCTCTTCTGACAATTTTGTGCTTGTCACCTTAATTAACTGAAAATATAATTCATGTTAAGTATGAAACTTCTGACATACTTTATACCGTAGCAACATAACAGGCCAAGATTGAAAGCCTCAGGCATGGGAATATTCACCACTTATCTAGATAACTTTTTTTTTTTTAAAAAAAGAACTTTGCATAGGACAATTTGACCTAAAAATCTTTCAGTATGATAATAGGAATTATATCATAACTAAACATATAAAAATTTTTTTCAGTCTAACACTTTCTTTCTCTATCACACACCATCCAATATTTCAAACGTTTCCATCATGCTGAAGCACACATTTGTGAAACAGGTTGCAGGATTTAAGACAAGATGAATAACTTTGATGCCTCCCTTTGTTTTAGTACTTGGATCTTCTGTTGACTTTTTTACTGTAACGTTAAATATGTCCAAATTCAGATCAGTAGGAGAATCAAGCTTTCACATATGTTGAACAAGATTCTAATGTATCCCACTCAACTTCGTAGCCAATACACAGAGAAAAAAAATAACTTAGTTACTTGAAAGTAAAAATTTATTCAAGGAGAGATTTCTATAAACAACAGCCAAAATTCTGAGGAGGAGTGAGGAAATCAAACAGCCAACAAAAATTAGCACACATTTTAGGACAGCTTGAGACTAGGAATAAAATAATTCAAATCTAAAGGAAAAGTGGAACCTTCCCACATACTACATAGAAGTTTAACAAAATAGTAACAGGATGCAAGAGCTCTAAAAGCTTGCTATTAACAAAAACCCTGTAATGACCGCATCATGGAAGAATGCATTCCAGACCAGCTCATCAATATGAAAACACTTCCCTTATAACATCACCAAAGGCGCTGATGCAAGGCCCATAAATACCAATCAGCTGAGATCAGAGGACATAAAATGATCCAATTTAAGAAATTGTGGAAGTACCATGGAAATTTTCTTCTACATTTGTCTTTCAAAAGTCAAATAAATTACCTGCTGGTACGGGGTTGCCCCCCAGTTTTCATTTTTAATTTTTTCTAAGTTGCAAATGAAAGAAGAGGAAGGTGCATTGCAAGAGTTTTCCAATGAAGTTACACACACAGTGGAATTATCATTACCATCACATAAACCCTTCTAAGACAGACTTTGTTACACTTTCTCCTAATGCTGATTTACTAGTCTATGATTTTACAACAACCAGTCGTAACTGGTAAATGAAAAAGCTTTACTGTGACAGAAAATAAGCATATTAGAAAAAATATAAGGTTAAAAGGAGGATATATTGGTATAAAACTACATCAACAATATTCAGTCTAAGATCCACCTAGTATTACCACTGTGTTCTTCTCCCTCTCTGTTCAGTTACCCACTGGAGTCTTCACATTTGTGGGAGCAGACAAAACACACCTGATGGCATATCACTGTATTCAGAAAACTTTGTTCATAAACTCAACCTGAAAGTTGAGTTTTTTTCATAACTAAGCAATACAGTTTCAGAACTACAACCAAGACAAAAATCTTAATTTCTTGTCTGATTAGAGATCAGATGAAATTAGAAACTCATTAGGAGTATCCAGATATTAAATTTGGCCAACAAAAACTGAGATGTAGCATTTTGCCATACAACACATAGCTCCAAATTTATGCCAAATTATCCAAAACAACCAGTTCTAACGGAAAATTCTTATCTAACCTTTTGCCTGTTTTGTTATTTCACGTTTTCTTCTTTCACTATTTTGGCTTTGCTTGTAGTGAAACTCAGAAAAAAAGAAAAAAAAATAAATTTCCTTATCTTCCCCCCAAGAACATGCGGTTCCTGGCACATGACCTGACAGGGGACTAGAGAGAAACCATGTCCCATGATGACCATAGAATCATAGCCTGATCAGAAAAATAAGACCAGATGTGGAGAAAGGTGGAAAGGACAAGAACCTTCTCACTCTGTCTACTACAGCTGCATCACCCTCTGCTACCTACAGCACAATATACATTGCCACAGTGATCCGAATATCTTTCAAAGTAAATAAACATCATTTCACCAAGGCATAACAAATACATACATAATTTAACATAAATGTAGACCCTTATCATCTCTCAAAAGAAAAAAATCACCAAAAGTGTTGGATGCACTAATGCCTCTTACTTTTAAAAGTACTTTCCTCTGGGAAGTAAAATAACATAAATATTACAACAAATAAGGTTAAATAAATAAGCACAACTGTGTTATAGGTACTGAGCACAGCTTAAACACACAATAATTTGAGAAAGGGAGAGTACACACCTAACAAACTGCAGAAAGGTAAGCAAAGCCATCTTTTTTCCCTATCTCTAGTTGCTAGACAGCTGAGTATCTCATCATCAAATTTGTAAGGACAGCTGATTCTCACCCTTCTGCAAGCAAAATCCTCTAAATCACAGTGAGGTAAAAAGGTCACTACAATGAGGAAAACATCTGACTTTCTAACAGACATCTGAATCCAGCATTCAAATGCCCATTCAGAACTTGGACAAGCAAAACATTTACAGCTTTATTTTTCTCTAGGCTGCAGGTCTCCTTGAGAAACAGGTTTCAATCTTATTTATCTCATAGGTTAAGCAGATTTTCTGGGATGTTTTTAACACAACAATCCCCATCTGTGCCAAACCACCACTCATATAAAAGCACCTTTCATCCATGAGCATTGTACAAACTAGGTAAGATTCAGCCTTTAAATGTAGCTCTCTCAGAGATGGAAATAAGCATCTGTTTAGTACAACAAGGTACTTCAGTAAGCAGAATTTTATCTAAGATGGAACTCACCCAAGGCTGTGGACATGGCAATCTGGTGAAAAACTGTATCTTTAGTAATTACAATTAGAGATGATTACACACTTCATGTTAGACATAATATTTTAGCTATATGGCTCATAACAATAAGCTCCTGTTAATATTTAATATGAATAAAAAGCATCAGGTCCTCCAGAATTATCCTGTGCTTCACCTAAAGTACTAACCTCTGGATATAGCCAGACAAGTCACTGATGGCAAACCTTTACAAAGAAATGACCATGGCATAGTCATTCAAGAATGGGAATAAGCCAGTTCTCTCAACTATTTTCTAGTTAGGTAAATCTGAAGATACCCCTTGTCCACATTTATGCCTCAATTTTCTAATACGTAGAATAGGAATAAATTAATAGTGAGGAGGTATATTAGTTATTATTTCAGTTATTACTTGGACTCTAACAAAGACTTGATCACAGCTTCATTAAAAAAAACCCCAAACAATTAGCAAATCGCTTCAGAAGAAGCAGCCAGCAGGAATTTTTAAGCATGAAACCATTACTTACATCAGAAAACACCACCGCAGAAGAGAAAGTAAAAAACACTTAAAAATTCACATTTGAAAAGCTTCTGCAGTTTGTTGCTTTGTATTTGCCAGCAAAAACCATAAACACAAAAGTATTTACATCAAAATGCATAAAACAGGTGCATAATATAGCATTTCCGTGGTACAGTCAGTCTTTCAAAACAATGTATTTTTACACAATGGCATTTCCTACAGAAATCCCAAACCACCCCACGTTCTCCTATTGTCATTAACACAACATTGAATGTACAGTGAAACTCAGTACTGTTGTGCTGAATGTAACTGTAAAAAGCACCAGCTGGCTGTATTAGAAATGGCATTCCTCCAGGTCTCAAATGTCTTATTTATATACAGTGGAATCCTGCCAGCTGTTTAATATTTAGGGCTAATAAATATAATTGGCAGTACTACTGCACAAGGACAAGTAACACAAATATATACTTCCCAACAGAAAATCTGATTTGTTCTTAGATTATTAAACCAAAGATGGATGCAAAGTTCTGAGCAAATTTTACATAGCTGTCTTTTTTCTTTAATCCAAACAATATTTGCTTGTTTTCAAAGTGCAAAACTGAACAGAAAAAAATACTAAGCATCGTTATGCCAGCTGTTCCGAGACCAACGTAGCCTTCAACCAGTGTCTTCCACAGACTGTGAATAAAGAGCAATTGGCAAGGACACTGTGCTGAGGTAGAGACAGGACACAGCACAGGTTTCCAGGGTGGGGGACAGCTCATTATTCATTCCAGAAAACAGTCAGACAGTACCAGCAGTCCAGAATTGATACTTATTCTCATGAACAACTCTACGCATGTGCAGGACAACTAACTTTACCTCTCACAAGCAGATTAACTCCTCGTTGAGTGGAAGGTGAGTACGATGCACCTGAGAATGCAAACATAACAGAGTTGCCCTATGGACATGCTCCAAGACTTGTGCCCCTATTTCCAGGTTTGTGGCAGACTCAGTGTGGCAAGGTCACTACATCATTGCCAAAGTAATGGTACTGCAGGTTACTGCTGAATGTAGTAGTCTCCCCTCCAACTCAAGAGGGTTGACAAATTGGAAGAGTTGGTCCCCATTACAAGCACCTTCACAGATTCTGAGAAAAGTTTCAGGATCTGTGGCCTCCAACACGATAACTGCCTTTAAGATCACAGCACTGGATGTAATCCTGCACAGCTGACAGCAAAAGGTAAGTACTGTGAGTCTTTCCCTTCTGTAAGACTTTGATTCCCTTGAAACCTTCTTCAACTCCCTGGCACAGCCTAGATGGGAGAACTAATCTAGAAATGGGAGAGTTTAATTTACATGAGTGAAGAGTAGTTAATGCTTCATAACTTCATACGAGAGAACAATTTAATCTGAAAACTCAAACAACTTTCATGACAGATGGAGCTCACAGTCAATTCCATGAAAAGCTGTTCAGTGTAATTACCATCATTTAGAGGCATTTGGGTTGTTTTGTTTTATTTTTACATGCAATGCTCTGTTTGGATATTCCTCAGTTAAGCAGAGTTCCACAATCACGCTTCTCCATGCTCCCACCTTCAGCATCATTTCTTAATAACAACTTGAAGAGTCATTCTTTTCATTCATCATTTCGCACTTCCATTTAAAACTGCATTAAGTATAGTTACTTAAACTACAAAGTTCACTGTCATGACTACCAGTCGGAAAATGTTAAACAGGCATACACTAATGTTACTCATTAACTGCCACTTCTTCAACATCAGCTTTGACTCAGCTATGGCACCCATTGCCTAGATGCTCCCTTTCATACATCTTCATCCAGTGTCCAGACTTGCCTCTCCTACATCCCTGCCACATATTTCAGCTGTAGCAATGACCACAGCCTACACTGCCCCCCTTACCTTAGCTGTACACTAAGAGCTTTACCTTTCAACCTCTTTCTTCAGGCACTGAGGAACGTTTGTATTCAGAACCAGCATCCTTACCCGCACAGAATGGCTTTTGGGCTGGTACACAAAAGATCTCATCTAAGGGCTAACATGGTCTCTAAGTCAGCTCAGAATCAACTAATTGAACTTGTGATAACAGGTTAACTGAAGTGCATTAGCAGCTCTGCTGTTAACAAAGCATGTGAAGTACTCAATACTATGATCCTCCTATAGTAAGTTAATAAAACCCAGCATTTTTCCTCCAAAGATTGCCTTTTTAATCCTGTAGAAGGCAATACACAGACTCTTTTCTTAAAGGAAACATCTGAAATCCTGTCACTGCCATCTTACCTTCCCTTTAACGGTGATAAGCCAGAAATACTTATGAGAGGTACCTGAAAAGCATAACATTGTTTCCTCCAATCTCTTGCTTGCAAAGTACTGCAAAAATGGCAATAAATAAAAATTGATTTAAAAATACCTGTACTAACTATCACATAGGGTCTTGAAATTAAGCGCATGTTGAAATCAGAGAGGAGACATTATGCTTAAAAGGCTAAGTTAAAAATACCTCTAGAAAGGTTATTATTCTTTTGTCAACTGCTGGGTCAAAAGGGTAATGATAATTATCATATTTTTACTGTAATTCTATGGAAATTAATTTTCTCACCATGCAATTAGGAAAAGTTGGTTCCATGAACATATTTCCATAGTTATTTTAATTGAAAAATATGTTTAATACAGGAACTCATAGCTTGACATTTTATATTTTCTAAAGATAAATTCGCTTCAGTTCAACAAGAAGAAAGTAATTAGACTGGGAATACTGGATATAGTCCAGATATCTTCTCAACCTCTGGCTAAGTTGCTCTTAATTTCTCAAGGCTCTGAAACATTATTAAACAATTACTTTTCATATGTCAAGCTAGGGATGAAAGAGGAACTCATGCCTAATTTAATATGAGATAAATAAACAGAAGTAACTCAACCAGGACTTTAACCAAAGACTCTTGAGGAGCAACAGCATTAGCTAATCTTCACAGTTCTATACTATAGCAGTAAGTTGGAGATGCATAATTTTCTAAAAACTCTGTTCATTATTTGAGAAACCGTACACATTTGGAACTGGAAAAAAAAAAAAAAAAAAAAGTAAGCATGTCATGGAAGTAAGTAGTTTTACATGTAGGAAGAAAAACAGGTAACCATAGTCCTATAGCCATCAGGCAGCTTTTGGGTTCAATCAGTTTCAGTCTTGGGTAAACAGAAACTCATTAGATAAAAACACACCAAAAAAAAAGCATTGAAAGAAATCTGTTGTTCACACCATGTTACCTGTATCTTGCACAGCATCTTTGCTGTAGACCTAGGTCATAAATCATTGCAAGCCCAAGGAGGACCCAAAGGTCTCCTGGGAATAGAATACATGCAATATTAAAAGTATTGTCAGATTTTAGAGAAGCCTCACAACCTCAAATTCAAATCTCATTATATAGGTATATTTGTATACTTACTATGTGGGAGGTTGACAGACATTAGCAGAAACACAAACTCCTGACCTATAATCCTACTAAGAAAATTCCTCCATAAGACCTTGTATGTAAACATGAGGCTTACATTTCATTTTCTAGCTTACTATGTATGGTACAGCAGAGCACACTGTGCTTCAAGAGACACGCTATACTAATTGTTATCAGTACTATCAATACCTTACTGCAAAGATTAAATATGGTTCAGAGAATTACTCTAAAGCTTAGCAGGGCTCATTAGCTGTAATGCAGAAAATATTTCTATAGTTTACTTTTATTTACTCAAGCTTGACTTCTTTGCCATAAATAGCTTGTCTATAAACAGCTTGTCTATAAACATACTCAGTAGTACAGCACTGCAGCTTTTGTATTCAACATTCAAATTGCCTCACTTCTAGGTCCTGTGGTTTAAGAAAAAAAAATTAACCTTGCACTGTTCTCAGACACTGATTACATACTGTGAAAAGCCCAAAATGAAAGCAACTGCACAGAAGAGAGGGTTTTTTTCCACAAACCAAAGCACTAAACATAAATGAAAGCCTGCTGGAACATGTATCGATAAGCATGAGTGTGTTTGACTCCATTCTCTGCATTTGTGACTGCGTAGTAGGGGGAAAAAAAAAAAAAAAATCAGACAAGGATTTCACTGTTTTATTTATTTTGATGAATTGTGGGTCCAGAGGTTAAAGTTTATGCAGAACCAGAATACAATGAGACCGTTTATTTGCCCAAAGGTAGCCCCACAGTAGTAACCACATGGTCTTCCATATTATCCTGACAATGACCTCAATAGTAATGGATGAATCACTACCCAGAGGATAACAGACAAACTAACCTTCACGCTATCTCATTCCCCTGGACTTTTCCTGCCCAAAGGTCAGGAACTGTGTCAAATTATTTATGCTTCTGATAAAGAAGACTCAATCTCAGGACTCTGAGATAAACCCATCACATAGTGTCTATGTGAGTTAAGTCTTTGAAGTCCTATAAACGAGAAGATAAAATTACATTTTAAAATACTTGGTTGGGAAAGCTACCATATGTAGGTAACCGTCTTTCAGATCTTCAGCTTTAATCACTTGCTTCACAGGGTCCATCTGAACATGTTGTGAGAACGAAATTGAAAGCCCACGCGTTTCTAACAGAGAACTTGAGCTGTCAAGAATCCCCGCCATTGCTGGAATCAGAACTCCCTCTTACAAGATAGATGGGACCCAGTGAGAAACCCATCGCATGAAAATACTTGGAATCTGTTTCCAGCCACAGGAAACAGGAAAAATTCAGTATTGCTACTGATTTATAACCCATGAAATACCGCTAGTAATACAGATTTACCAATATGCAATAAAGTTCAAAAGTGCATTTCGTAGTTGTTTCATTTTCACATGTCCCAGAGCCAACATCCTAATTGGCAATGTTTAGGGAAATGAGAACTACAGCTTAAACCCCATATGCCACTTACAGCTTATGACAGAAGAAAATAAGATGGAGAATGTAGGAAGCTGATAACCATAACACACAGAATTCCATTTTTGAAATGATAATGAACAAAATTATTACTGATGAACCTCCACGGTGCAATATCCAAAACCAAAGGAGTTAGGCAAAAAAATAAAGTGTTAAATACACACATTATCTTTGATGGCACCAAACCCCATATTTCATATATCAAAATTTCAAGTGGTAAGGCTAACAGTTCTGTCATGAAAATAGTAATTTGCCCCTCAAAACAGTTCAAAAATACAAATTTGTTTGTCTCCATTTAATTTTATCAAGAATAAAAAAAAAATCGTATAAAAAAAAAGCAAGATTTATAACTAAAAAAACCCCACAACATATCTTTGAATCCGTGGAAATATTTTATGCAGGTGATGCTAAACACACACTTTATGCCCAGCAGTCCTCTAAGTTATGCATTAAATATTCTGGAATATTCTGGTCTGCTAATTTAAAATGCAATAATATTATCTCATACTAAATGAAAAACCATGTTTCCTATAATTTCACTGCACATATTGCACTCCATAAACAAGAATACTTCCAACAGGAAAATCATTCTGTTGCTTTTGTTGATAAATCAGCAATTATTTACTTAAATTGAATATAAGAAGTCAGTGAAAATACTGAAAAATCATGCTTCTCAAGCCTGAATATAATTTATCCAGATTTAACACTTCATTCACTATAATTCAGAGATTTTGGAAAGAAAATAAAAATATATTATTTACATGCCTACTTACACAACAGTCTTAGAAGACATTGCTTAGACTTAGAAGTATTGCTAAATATAATTGTGTGGACAGAGCCCAAGAAGGTAAAAATAATATAAGAAATTTTATTTTTAAATAATGAGGCATCATTTTTCATTAAAAAGGACATGCTATATATCCCACATATACCTATTTTGTACTTTAATTGCTCTTTTAATTAAAACAGGTTTTGAACTCTATGAAAACTCAGTTTCCACAAAAAAAGCTGGACTGACAAGAACGACAAAAGCCACCTTCTCTGAAATAGGGTGACCAGAGTAAAAGCACAATTTAGTTATAATTTATACCATCTTTCACATATGCAGGTTCGTGAACTCAAGTATAAAACTGTAATTTTGTTCTTGAGAGTGTTTTTTTCTTTTCTTTTTGCACTAGCAGGCACATAATACTTAGACAAAAGCCCAAACTTAGTCTCTGTTTAGTCCTGCTGCTGTTGTTCAGGTGTTACATATTGGTTTTAGCAATGTTTTTCCTTTATTTCCTACAAGCGTAGGGGGGACAGACAAGAAAAGCAAGCAAAACAGTTTTCAAGGTAGATGTTTGACAAAGTTTCTCTAATCTTACCAAAGAAACAGAAACATCAGCGAGCAATGTACATGATTAATCACACAGAAAGTCTCATCGTGAGGCTCCCACAGCTGAAATTTGTTCACACAAAACATTCAAATGGTATTTATGAATGATCCCAGTTTGAACAAGCTTTTTCTACAAAAGAAACCTAAACGGAAAGAACAAATTATAAATTGCTTGTATTGCTCTATCTCAAAAGGGAAGGATATTTTTTCCAAGCAGAAAGAAAATAAAAATACAGATTTTACAGAAATATTTTCAAAAGTTAAAAGAGAAGTATCAGAAGCCTAGGTGGGAGAGAAAAAGTGTGGACAAGAATACGTCAGGCTTACAAGACTAGGCAACAGAGAGGAGGACAGTAAGTAACAAGAAATGAGGAAAGAAGAACGCTGCTGCAATCAGAAAAGGGAAAAGAATAAACAATTATATAAAATCCAATGCAAAATTGGTTATGATTCAGAAGCTATTAGGGACAAAGGAGTCGAGGAAAGAGAGCTGTAATTGAATCAAGTGAGAGACTTCGACACAAAGAAAGAATGAAAGTTGGGAAAAAAGCAGGCATTGTAAACATAAAGGTGGCAGGTTTTATACAAACTATTCCCAGCCATTTGGAAGTGTGGGGAAGGAGCAGAGACACCAAGGTCTGGATCAGCCTGTAGATATATTGAAGGCCAAAGTGAAAGAGAGAGAGAGTGAAGCAAATTCACGCAGCTTTCCAAAAGCTAGGAAGGAACTCATAATTAAATCAGAAGGCTGTGAAGGTGACAGAATACAATACACTCACGTTCTTTGGAGCCAAACTGTAGTCTAACTACAGCAAACTGGATACCTCCACATGCAGAGTTTGGCAATTTAGATAAGAGCGACAATCTTACAATATTCAAAATAAGACATTCTGGACAGGAGTTTGTTTTTTCAAGACCATCTAACACAATGCTCTAAGGCATAATTTAAAATTCATTTACAGCCAAGGCACCGTCCTTCAGAAAGAACCACTGCCTGACTACTGAAATAGCAAGCTGAAATTAAACCATCACAAACAAAATACTATGCCATAATACTCTCTCTCTGATGTCTTTTCCTGTGAAGAGTACAGAAATGTGTGTGTGACCTGTAATCACCACATGGAAAACTGATTGAACTTGCACAGTAAGTGAAGTCATGGCTCTACAACAGCTTAACTGTTGATTCTGCTCTGCCCTACTCTTACCTCCTGTTCTGCTCCCTGCATTAGTGTTGAAGCAGCAATGCGGGGAGCTGATACAGAGGAAAAACCCACCTGAATGACAACCTAGCAAAAACATACCAAAACCAGACCAAAGGCAAAAAAACCCAAACTGAAACAAAAAACCCTAAATAAAGCCACAAGAATGGCTACTATTATCAATGAGTACAGTATTAATGCCAGTTCCATGGCTGGGGCAGGAACAGAGGTATGGGGAGTAGGGAAGACTTGGGGAACTCCATCTCTGCAATGATGATAGAACAACTAATCCTGGGAATCATTTCCACACAAAGGACAAGAAAATCATCAGGAAGAGTCAGCACGGCTCCACCAAGGGGAAGTCATGCTTCACCAACTTGACAGACTTCTGTGATGAAATGACTGGCCTTGATGAGGGGAGAGCAGTGGACATTGTCTGCCTGGACTTCAGTAAGGCTTTTGACACTGTCTCCCATAGCACGCTCGCAGGGAAAGCTGATGAAGTATAGGCTAGATGAGCAGACAGTGAGGTGGACTGAAACTGTCTGACAGCCAAGTTCAGAATGTTGTGATCAGTGGCACAAAGTCTAGTTGGAGGCTGGTATCTAGCAATGCACCCCAAGCATCAATAATGGGTCCAATCCTGTTCAACATCTTCATTAATGATGTGGATGAGGAGGCAGAATGCACCCTCAGCAAGTTTGCTGATGACACAAAACTGGGAAGAATGGCCAATGTGCCAGAGGTTCATGTTGCCATTCAGGGGGTCATTGACAGGCTGGAGAAATGGGCCGACAGGAACCTCATGAAGTTCAACAAAGGGAAGTGCAAAGTCCTGGCCTGGGTAGGAACAGCATACTTGGAACTGTTACTTAGCAAAATTGGATTTCCCTGCCCATATGCACATCATCAGGTCACCATGACCCAAATGTAAGCAGCTAGCTTTGGTAAAAAAGACAACCAGATCCACATACTTGCTTTCTAGATTACCGCCCCTTCCACGCTGATTTCACTCTATACAGTGCAGCAAAGAGTTCATAACGGATCCAGCACTGATGGTTTCCTGCATAATTTACAGGGCGACCTCATTCTGATTCTCAGAAGAGCATTCCGTGTCTGGCACAAAACATTTGCCCGTGCAAGTACCTCCACAATAGTACTGGCAAGCACAGCAAAACCCTCAGTAACACAGTACCCAGTCTGCAGGTGATTTAAGGTTACATCGGTAACTTGGTAACTGCACTTTATAGAATCTGTATGCATACAGGTCACAAAGTTGCTTCTTTAAATTATGAGAGAACTGTGATCTAAACCAAGGATGAGAAACAAGAGTCTGTACAGAATGCCTGTGCAAGGTCTTTTGTTCTTACATAAAAGCACTTTCACAGACACCTTCTTCTATGATCCCTCAGACCCCATCAAAAACATTTTCTATTCCACAAGTCTGTACTCTAAGGGCCCCATCCCCCTCATCAGCAGGGAAGGTATTCTTACTTCATAGTAGGAACACAATTTCTGTTAACTCTTTCCAGGCTATACTTGGCAGTCATTTATTTAAACAGTGTTAATTTAGTCATGACAGCAATTCTGGGGTGATCACACATGTGTGCTCTAAGTTAGGAAGAATGAAATGAGATTGCATTTATGACTCTAAAGAACAGTACAAGCATGTCCAGCTGTTCCCCTAATTAAGACAAACTGGTCCTTAACAGATTTCTGCAGTCATCATCAAGAGATGCAAGAAATGCAGTACAAGAGGTGCAAGAAAAGGTTTTTAAAAAAGACAAGATCACGTATCTTTTACAAATAGAAAAAGATATTCTCTGCATAACCCCAGAGATAAAAAACCAAATCACTTTTGTCATCAACAGTATACACAGCCACCTGCTTTGACAGAGAAAGGTGTAAGAAACAAAGACTGAGAGAGCCCTGTAACGATGGGTAGACTTCTGCTCATTCTGGGATGATGTAGCTGAGGTCAGTATTTGGGAAATACTTAAATACTTCATGTTTTTTCTTTTTTTTTTTTTTTTTTAAACTGGGGGAAGAGAAAGATGATAACTATATCAGTGTGATAGAATTCTCCTCAATAGAACAGAGTTGTGACAAGTTGAAAAGGAGACAGAACATATGAATGATAGGCTAACACATGCTAACTGCATGCTAACACACCCCATCATCACATGCATTCATTCTAAAGTCTGGCTAGTCGTCTCAGACAGCACGAGAAATGAAAAGTAACACTCAACAGAACTCAGCTCTGCAGAATAACCATCCAGCAAGCAAATAATTTCTAAAATCATAAGGAGATAGATGATATTCCTTACAGTGAAGACTAACCCCCATCATCTGTGGCACATGTATCTGTGGCAGGCTATGGTATACCTGTGCTGAAATTATCCTTTCCATCAAATCTTAGAACACAACACTACACAGCTATATTGAAAAAGGTCTTGCCGAGTTATTGCAATATTGAAAATGTGTAATGGCAGAAAAGTAGTTTGAATTACCTACCAAGCTTGGGAGAAAGCACAGTGCAAAACTAGCAGCTAAAACTGCTAGCAGGAAAGCAGCATATGCCACTGTCGTTCAGCCTGTCTTGTCACTATAAAGAGCCCTTCCTTTCCCATATCACTACTGAACCATTTGGAGGTCACTTTCCCTTTATTGGAGGTCTTCTGGAAGAGTAGCACATTGCAAAGAGACTGGAAGAGTTTTTCCACTTTTAAAAGCTGCAGTACGTTATTTTTAGGTACTCCAACAACATTTATTTTGGCATATTACACCTGCTCCTGTGTTTTACATGTTTTAACAGTCGGAATAATAATCAACCAAATCTCCTACAACGAACAATGTAAATACCCTAGCATGAAACTATGCTAGTTAAAAATTAATTTCTAAATTTTCAAAACAATTGTTCTCTACATTGATGAACTTAAATATTTATTTGTATAAAAACAATCTGTCTTGCAGAAACGACTCAAGATCCATGTTACTATTCCTGTTTTACAATCATAAAATATAGCACTAACTTAAAATTGAAGATTTAGCTGGAATTAAAGTTATTTGCAATGCACTGAATGAGAAAGAAACTGAGATTTACACAATAAAGAATACAGACAGATTGGTTGTAGAAAAAGGAAGAACTTTAAAAAGTATCTACCTTACAAAGTAGGTCACCTAAAGAAAAAAAAAAGAAATTTTAATGCTCCTGACAGCAATAATGGTACTTTTTTGTAGGAGATAACTTCAGGAAAAAGTTTTTTTACTGCTACATTACTTGAAAAGAGGTAGTACTAAGAGGGAACAATCCCATTGTGCAAGGCATAATAGGAATATGCAAGAATGACTCATCTCTGCCCAGAAAAAGCTTTCAGTCTGAATGGTAGATGCTATTTTATAGCATAGACTTGAGAAAGAGGGTCCCATTCCTTTCTTCAGTGAATTATCACAGCAAGAAGAATACAACACATCTCAAAACAGAAGATCATGTTTTATCAAAGTGTCCTGGTTTACATTAACTGTAATATCCTGGTTTGAAGTAACTACAAATCAGAAAACTCAAGTGGACATTTCTCTAACATTTGAATGGCAATGTTTGTACATACAACTGGACAGAGTCACCTTTTATGCCACTACTCTTTGAAAACTGAGACCTTAGCTGAGAAGACATAACTGGATGAAGTTTGGCTAAAACCATATTTCTGTTTGTGCTACCAGCACTCATCAACCAATATAGGTAACAGAAAATACACGTTGCAAATAATCCTAGAAATTAGTTGGAGTGAAATTTTTCACTCTAATAACATTGATAAGAACAAAAAACTGATCCTGTTTTGGGGGCAAAACTACATAGAGATTCTAGGCACTAGCTTTGACTGAAATAGTAGAGAAAAGTTGAAACAAAGTGTCAACATTTTGTGAAAAACATTGTTTGTTTTCATTACTTAAAAAAAAAAAAAGTACATTACAAAAAATGTTCAGTGTTTTTTGTCTTACACCTGTTCAGTAAAATATTAAACATGGCACAATGTTAAACAATTTATACAAAAAAAAAAAAAAAAAAGAGATCCACAGAACCATACAAGTTTAAGTTAACCTGTACATTTTTTTGGTCTTACTTTAGTCAGAAAGTTTCAAACAACCCAAAAATCTTACTCTTTTTCTGTGGGAGTAAAATACATTATTCGGCACTCATATAAAAAATGAAAACACATACTAAACTTTCTGAAAGTCAGTAACTTCTAAGCACAGTATATTGTAACACAATGCAGGAAATAACACAGGAAATATTTTCTTTGCCTAACAACTTTGTATCAGACCACTCTTCCATGATTCCATTTATTTTTCAATGAAGAACTGGTTTCCTTAGCAGTAACTTCTTTCGCTATTCTGTTATCTTTGCTTTGTTTCTTCTTGGTTGCTCTTTCTCTTTTCAAAGAGAGGAGTGTGGGACAAGCACAATCCAGCAGCCCTCAAGTGATATGAAACATTTGCCTGTTCACTCAGACAGCAAAGCCCCTTTAAGTACACTTTGCATAAACAGACCTCTAACAGCCTTGCAATTATCAGTAATTTGAATCAACTGACCAAAGCAAAGGTTAACTTGGAGCAAAAGAAAGCACGGGAACTAATTAATATGTCAAAGTAGCACTCTCTCTTCTAAAAGAGTTAATGAAGCTTACGAAGGACACATGTGTGCCTTTTGTTGTCCAGGCCTGCCTGTGCAGCACAGCACAGCTGAGTTAGGTTAAATCACATCTTACCAGGCTGTCAGCAGCACCTGGCTGCCTCTGCCAGCGTCCTCTCCTCCCCAGCACCCCATCTCGGCCCTGCATTGCAAGCCGACACGATTAGGCAGCTAGTAATAGCTGAGGTTGCTTAGCCCCACGATGGGCTCCTCACATAGCAATGAAGAGCAGGGATACAGGATGAATGACAGTTTTTCTGTTTAGGCTCATATTAAAAACCATCACAAAACAAACAAGCAAACAACAAAACACAGAACAAAACAAAAAAAACCAACCCCCAAAAAACCCTACTACCTAGAAAACCCAACCACACACCTCCATCCTCAATGTCTGTGCAGCTGTTAGCATATATAAAATGATGCTAATAACCTTCAAGCCAGCTATTACCATACTCACTCCACAGACTGACAGTGACAGCTTCAGACACTAACAATAAAATAGGTTTATCCACTACAAGAAAAACCTTTTCATATTCTCCTCCTCAAAGAAGTTTCTTATTTATACTACCCTTCCCTCTGGAAAGAACCAGTACACAGTCCAATCCTGTTGCCTCAGAGAAATTATCCTTTTCATTTTGCTTCTTGGGAAATAAGTACACTGTAAAATAAAACAAATATCTAGTAACTTCAAATTCCATGAAAACATACACCAAAATATTTGCCCACAGCAAAACAAAACCCATGTGAAATACTGTATATAGATGTGAGTTCAGAAGAGTAATTTCATAGGTAAAGAGTAAATTACTCGTTTCTATGACCATATAAAAATCCAGTTAGTTTTAGGACCACTGAACAGCCTTTGAAGGCTAAATTACTTATTTAAAGTCTGTTAATCTTCCGATTTTCATTACACTGAAAAGTCTACATCTTTTTTTAAATGGCAGCAAAAGAGAAATAGTAATTTCACCCAAACTCAGGGTTCAGTCCTTTTCTCTAGATAGAAAACTAGACCTATATAAAGCTCTAAGCTATCAAAACCTTGCAGTATCACTCCTTCCATAAGAAAAAAACACAAGAATTAAACATCAATTATGGTAAGTTCAAAAAACACACAAAAAATCCTCAAAGAAGAATTCTGTCTCTTCCTACTCAGCATGAGAGTACTCGCTTCTTTTACTCAGAAACACCATTCATCCTGATTAGTTCACATTTGCTCTTTTTCAACAGTTGATTCTTTTTCCACAGATGTCTGCACTTACATTGCAAGACAATGAAATTGAACCTGCCAGGCTTCCACCTGCAAATACATTACTCAGGACAGCAGGCATTCCCAACATTGTCTTCATGCTTTAATTACCAGAAGTATCAATTGGTCTTACTAACCACCAACTGAGAAATCCACATTTGCATGATTCTGACCCAAATTAAAGATAAATATTCACCAAGGCTCACCTCTTCAGGTGAGCCAGCCAGGAACATGTGCACAGAGGAACTTGACTGAGAAACACACCTACCTACAATCAAAAATCTTTCAAATGTTTCTGTTTACAAGCTGGGACAAAGAACAGCAGAACTGAACTGTTATCAAACAAAGGTGAACAAACTGGAATTTCTCACAGACCCAAACCACCCTTTTGTCAGGCAAACTGAATGCTTGACCAAGAGATTACTATGCACGTAATGCTGGCCAGTGGTATTTGCTCTAGAAGACACACATATTCTCTCAAGAATTTCTCCAAAGAACACATTCAAAACAAAGGCTTTTAGCCTTTTTCACATTGGTATTTGCAAGCCATCCAAACTCAGCAGAAAGATGAGGGTGTCTAGAGAGAGGTGACATTTTACTAGTACAATACACTCCTGTAACTCTTGATACACACGTTACCTGAACCTCATCAGGCTTTTAGGGAATAAGAAGCTGACTACCACAAGTGATTTCACACAGTCCTTCAGTTCTAGTCAGATCTGCATGCAAATTTGACACTTTGGAATTGGACAGATACATAACACACTTTGGAGAACTTTAGGATCCCAAACCAACAGGTAAGATTCAGCTAATCACACATTACTTCCTCTGCAAAAGGCAGACATAAAGGTGGTTTAGTCTGGTTTCCTCAACAACGCAAGGCTTACATGATTGCACCAACCAATTTTTCTCTCCTCTCTCCCATCCACACTGCCCCCACTAACTTTGGAATCTATTGGCCAATTTCAACTAAATTTTAGAAGACTGGGGTCTCAAAGGTTTTCTGTGGGCCTTGTAGAAGTCAGTGGACAGGTAAAGGAGAGAAATACAATGCTGTTGTTGAAGGGCAAGGATAGCATGTGACTTAACAGCTGCTTGGCCTGTCCTCCAGTCAGAGTGCACGCACATACACACATGCTCTTTTTGGAGCCAAGCCCAACATAAAAGGACCGCTGGTTGCCCACTGGAGTTCAGGGGGCAGTGAAGGAAGATGACAAGTGTAAAGTGAAAAACCCAGTGTATACAGGAATCAGTTTGAAACTCTGCAAAAGGAATGACGATGTACACTAGAGTAATGGCTCTGCTATGAAGGAGAGAAGCCACAGGACATTTGCGGGCAAGCTAGGGTTAGGGTATCAATCTGGAGAAAACAAAAATGGCTTTGTTTTGCCACTTGTGGAACAAGCTACTAAATTTAATTGTTCAGATATACTTCAGTAACACTGACAAAATAAGTCTGAATTTCATGACATTTTAAGCCACCGCACATAAGGAAGCACACCTGAGTGAACTGGAGCAGGCAGTAGCATTTTGCCACGTGGCAAGGTTTTCAAGAAAGTAAAAATCTACATAAACTTTGTGATTATAAACAGCTTTAACAATTTACTAAAGGTCACAACTTATTTATTATCTTAGTCTTGCTAGTTTGAAATGAAGTGAGAAACCTTAACAAAATAGATGCAGGCCTCTCAGCAGGGTGGGCTCTCAGCAGGATGGGCTCTTGAGATAAGGGAGGAGCTGCAACTACTGAGTCCCAAGATAAGGAAGGAGGATTCAAAGAATGCTAAATTGACATGCTGAAGAGACCTAATTGGTGAAAAGTCAGAGAGGAAGAGGAGGCATCTTCAGTCTTCATCCTGAAGACCCCCGCCCAAGACCACCAGGAGACATTGCGCAGGTGCAACGGGGAAGGACTTGGCGCGGGATTTATGATAATGATTTCTCAAAACTAATTGTAATATCTCTCCCTATTCTCGGGATTATCATGAATATGTAAACACTTTACGCTATAGACAGGAGCTGCTTTTCGTTCCAAAATGTGCACGTTTGTGGAGGAGTGATCCCCCGTGCACCCAGCGCTGAATAAACATACCTTCTTTATAACCTTACTGGTTGTAAAGTCGTTACTCCGCACGTCAGAAAAAAGACATTCATCCAGTGCTCCAATCATCATCTTTTAAAAATCACTGCTCTATCAGCTAACACTTTTGCCTACCAAGAAACACTATCCTTGCCTCATCTCCCACAGAACACCAAGTGGTAATGGGAAGCAGAAATGAATCAAGATACTGGGTTTGCCCTGCAGGTCAAAAGATCCTGACAGGGTAGAAGACAAATGGTAGGCTGAGTCCAGAGCTGCAAACTCCTTACTAAAAGGCCAGTAACACCTTCTGAAAGAAAGCATCCCACCAGATCCTCAAAAAGACAGGAATGCACAAAATAGCATTATTTCCTCTCATTCTTCACAGAGCCACTGAACTGTCAATCAGTTGTATGCTCTTTGAGACATGGAAATCTAACTCCGCTCCACTGTGCATATGCATTACGATACTGCTTAATTAGGTGATTATACATCCTTTTTTCCCCACAGGACCTTTGTGTTCCACAAGAGTGGAAAATCGTGCTGAACAGTAAGATCTGTTCTGGATTCAGAATCTGCTGGAGACAGGCAGTTTACAGGGCAACCAAAAATTGTATTCCGACTTCTGGACACAGGTCAAGATGCCCCCGGATCTGGTACAGTAGATATGGAGTATCCACTTAGATACATCTTAGGACGCCTGTTCAGCAGAGAGCCTGGGCTGCAGAGACAACGCCTGAGCAGGGTCAGCCTCAGGAGCTGGACACAGCAGCTCACCAGTCATGGCCAGAGGCAGAATCCAGAACAAAGGAATCGAAAAAAGATCTCAGCAGTCTGACTTCGACAGAGCCTTTGCTCAGGCATTCATTTGGCATTTTATCTGGTAGCCTCAGGACTGTGAGGAGTTTTGCTTCTGGTATCTTTGGCAGTTAAAATAATATAAAATGACCCAAGCTAGTTAGACATTTTGCCTCTGAGTGTACAAGCTGAATGGAGCTTATGCAGTGAGTCAGCATTTAACACGTGGGCTCACTTTTTTTAAGTTTCTGAGCTGATTAAATAAAGACTCTGAACATACAATCATTCACAACATTTTCTTTCCCTAGTCTGCTCCGACATTAATACCAAGCACCAGATCCAGAGACCACTGAGATTAAAGAACAACCAAACAAACTTCAGTGATTTTAAGGAATTTGGACATGGCCCTGGGAGATGTTTACACAAAAAATATCTGATCATATAAACCTATCATCACAGCAGAACTTCTCTTAGGAACAGGGATTTCACTTATACAGGCCAAAAATGTCTTTATATCCATATTCTGCCATATCCACAACATATCAGAGCTCTGTAGTGAGTACTAATCACACAGGCGTAGGTTTCTGGGGCAATGTTATGATTCTCATTAGGAAAATCACTAGAAATTACTAGAAAAACATTAATTAAATATAGAAGCAGAAGCTGGAAGAGGAGCTAGAAGCTAGAAGACTAAACTCTTATTGAAGTTTACACAGTTTAAGATCCAATCAAATGCATAAAACGTGTGTCACCAAGAAACTCCTTTAAAAGACAGCATATGCAGCAGCAGTTGACATCCGGGAATACTTAAATCTTCATTGTAACAACTTTACCTGAAACACTTAAGAGACAAAAAGCGAGTCAACAGCTCAGCTCCCAACTTATCAGCTATACTGTCAAATTTATACCTTGCACTTCAGTCTGAAAAAAAAAATCTTTCTTTACAGCCACATTTGTTTCAGACAACTTTACTCCCAATGTTACAATTTCAAGGTAGTAACTACAAGCCACATAATCTCTGCGTTGAGAGATTGGCAGTCATAGCTAAGTTATTGAGTCACTGACCTGAACACTACCTTGTGCCCTCTTCTTGTTTTATTCAATTTATTATGAGAAAACTCAAAACAATTAAGAGTTCTTTCACTAGTCCAACAAGATAAAAAATGAGCTACCTTGGGCATACTAATTGAAACATGCTGTTTCCCCTCTTCATTAAACACTTTCATTTAAAAAGAGCCTCACAATCATCCACATCTAAAAGCATGTAAAGTCAATTACATACATGAGACACTGAGCACTCAAGCCAGAGAAAGAAACACCCCTGAAGACTCCAGACACGTTCTTAACTAAGTTACAATGCATGAATCTGAGCGGAATCTTCTTGTTTCTGCTTTTGCTTTGCCCTGAGTAATGACATGCAGCTGTATTTACGCTGCTGAATATTTACATAAATTGTGCCTGCAACCTATGTAACATAAGCAATGCATTTTGCTGTTGGAACATTAACTTTTGGCTTTTCTGATCTGTGTGTTCAAAATGTTCCACCTTGATATCCCCTTCATTTTCTTTGTCTTTAATATTTGCGCACACAGTCTGCAGAACTGTTTCGTGTTTGCAATGCTAGAATTCCTAGCTGCACTTTGATCACGGCCCAGTGAGTGGTAATTTTCTACCTTGAGCATGTCAGCCTAATAAAACGAACAAACTGTTCCCCATCTCAGAGACTGAAAAACAAAAAATCCACAGTTGCCAAAGTTATCTGCTTCTTATCAAGATCCATGTTTGGCACCAGATGCATTTGATTCATTCATCATTGTCAGTGCACTCGCACACTAATTATTTCAAATTGTTTCCTCAGGCAGAGGTCTAGGACAAATGCAAGCAAGCCAAAAATAGCAGTTATGAATAATTATGCATAATTTACCTCAAGGCCTGGGCCAGTCTATCATTAAAACTTCTTGCCACCTGTGATCCAGGCTAATTGTGGACTTTAAATTAGTTCAAGATTACTTTTTTTTTTAATACAATGCCAACATTTAACTTTTCTATTATTAGTTTTCTGATGCTTTAAACATTTCTAATAAAGGAGGAAAGTTGTTGGCATTTTTTTAGCATTGCCTTTATATTTCACAGCCTGACAACAAGTCTGCTAACAGGAAAACTTCAGAGACAAGGTCAGCACATGCAACCGAACTGTAAGACCACGGAACAAGGTTCTTAGAAAAGCACAGTTCCTCTTCCACAACCTCAAACTAAATTCTAATGCTCCCAAACTAAAGCTGTTTCAGTCCCTAGAACCCTAGAACTTTCCCTACTACAGTTCTAACTCCTTATGGAGAAAAGAACTTTCATAACACTGACATTTCAAACAGCAACAAAAAAATTGATAAAACATTTGCTCCTGCAAATTCAGAAGTATCTGTTTAACTTTACAGATAGCAAACTCCTTAATTTCAATGGGATCCAAAGATGGGAGTGATACAGATGTAGAAGGTTTTGCAGAATTAGAGCCTTACTTCATTCATTGTACTGAATGTACCTTCTACATTGTTGTGCTGCTTTAGCTATTAAAATTACAGATTTAAAATAAGAACAGCTGAAAGAAAGAAAACCTACCCAAAAGATTTCTAGAAGAAATATGTATTACAACAAAAACTAAGTGTACATACCACTGATAATGCCTAAACACTGCTCTAGCTTGGGAACACAGTACAGATGTTTCACTTTTAGAGATAACAGAAAATATGTAGCAGTAGCCAGAGCTATCAATGCACAAATTACAAGTATTGCTTACTCAGGGAGAACCATCTATGAATTCCTCCATTCAGGTATGAATACACAAACATCAGACCTCTCAGGAATGATAAATGCTCCACTGTTCAGTAAACAGTGTAAGACATGCAGGAACCTGTCCAGCAAAATTCTGAAGTCATTTAAGCTAAGGATATGCTTACGTACCTTCCTGATTCAAGACAACAAAAAAAATCAAAGCAGAGACAATTTTTTTAAAGTTACATTCAGTAACAAAGTATTATTAAAAAGCAAACACACACAGGAAAACGAATTCAAGCTGTCTTCTGGATAGCTACTTAAAACATTAGTTACAACTAGCTCTTCTATGAAAATCAGATATTCCTAAAATATTAATGGATGAAGTTTACATGGTCTGATCAATTCTAAAGTTGACACACAATCCTGCATCATCAACAGATTTTTGACAGGAGACAAAGCAAGCTAACATGTTTTAAGTTGGTGCTTACTAAGTTTCCCAAACAAGAGAAGAAAAAACAAAGCTTGCAGTGCAATTCTTTCAGGTATCAGACGCTTTGACATCTCCACCTGAGTTAGAAAGATAGCTGCATTGGATGTCTTTGCAGCACATTATTTTGTATTAGGGCATCTCCTGATGAAATGTATGGAGCAAACTGTGTATTTCTAACCCTCAGATAAAGTAAATTGAAAAAGGGTGAGAATGCAGAAGAACGGATACAGAAAAGGGAAGAATGTAAATTCACTTCCTCTATAGGGTACGCTTGTGGCTGCCATGCCATTAAAAGTCTCTCGTGTGTATAGTTGATACAACTTCTTTGACATTGCAGGTATAAAGTGATTATTAACAAAACATTTCATATCACAAAATAATGTTCAGGAACTTCCATTTATGTATCTTGCCATCTTGTCAACATCATGGCCCAATTCCTAGGAACATCTGCAATTTTATATAATGAATTTCCTGTTGTTGAGAGAGATGACGCTAACGTTTGATCTCAATTCTGTGTCGAATATAGCTGTGGCTGGTTTACTATTATGGATCTTACACTACTGAAGTTTGTTATTTACCAGTCTACTTGGTTTTGTTACAAAGAGTTAGGAAGTGCCTTACAATTTGTAGAATAGGTATCTTCAGGTCCTTCAAGACTGAATTAATGCAATCACGGCGGACTAAGTTTTAGGATTCAAGTGACCTTTTTCCACTTTTATTTTCCATATGGAGAAAACAAAGGCATAAACTCATCTTTCAGCTGCTCTCTATCCGTCACACACACACCTTCAATGCAAGGCACAAACTGCTAAATGCTCCTCAAAGAAGGTTTATTTTTATTATGAACTTGAAAGCTTTGCCATGAGCAAAGTTTTCACAACAACTAGAACCAATAGGTAGTATAAATACCAGTAATTCCAATTTTTCTTTCCTGCCACCATACATGAAATCTACAATTAATACATACCACAGAAACTAGTGTCTAAGTTGTATACGCAACAGAAAAAATATTAATTCTTAAAAGTCATGGAATGTAATTTAGAAACGTCTTCGTGCTAATCACTTAACCAATACAAAAAATGAAAGGTGTTTAGAAGGAACTTGGTCTTCTCTTTGTCACATTGTGATTTTAAAGTGGCAAAAGCAAATGAAAAAATACAATTTTCATAAAATGAAAGAATTACAAGTTCAACTGGACAATGAGTAGCATTTATGTTGAAATCAGTTATTTGAATCTTAATCTGGCCTAATCTGCTTTTCTACAGGGAGTCACATTTTTTAAACTGTAGGGTTAAGATTATAGTGCATATTACTTTAAAATGTTTATGAAAAACATTCATTAAATTTCCTATTGTTCCCTAATTCAAGTATGCTGGAATCAGAGATAACCAAGATGCCAAAGCCCAAACTTAGAAGGGTTCTTATGTCCCCTGTACAAGGAGGATTTCCTTCAATGATATCAAAATATGAAAGGGTTATTTTCCCTTTAAGTAATAGCACCTAGCATTCCTGCTCACTCTATAAATCAAAGTTTTTTCCCTCTTTTACTGTCTCCATACTTCTAATTTACCGCAGTTTAGTGTAAGTTCAGCTTTGTGTACAAACGAGATGCAGGCAATTAAAAAATCATTAATAAACTATTACTTTCAAAGAGAACTACCACTTTTCAAACACTACATGATCCACTGGATTCATTTGAGCAGTCCCTTTGCAATCACTGTTAATTCACACATTCCCATTCTCACAGTTATTCGACCTTCTTTTCATTGCTGATCATCACTTCTTATGAGTGAAAAACTTTTTAGATTCCTTCAGATGATACCTACGCTTCCATCAGTTCAAAACCATGAGACTGACCAGTGAGTTTGCTTTTTACCTTTAGCAACAGAAAGGGATCAACAATGGCAGAGAACCCAAAGGAAAAACAGCAATGGAAACTGGATAGATTGATGCAAGTAGTAGAGTTCGAGCGCTATGTATTTCTGCTAAACAGAGCAAAACCAAAGTGATCACGTAACAGCTATTTAAAGAACAAAGAAATACAAAAGGACTTACTTTACACGATTCACCAGGGTAAAATTCAGAAAGCACTCATTAAAAAAAAAATCCCATTAAGAAACAGGAGACTGATTATCAGCAAATAATTCATAACAGTGAGAGATATAAAGCAGGCTGCAAAAAGATCTCCCAGAGGAACCCCATTAGCTGGAATTTTAAAATTAGGCTGAACAACCTATAAGGACATGTACTTCAGGGATCCAACCTGCTCATCTAGGGGACAGAAAGATGCCCGTTCAAGTGGTTTGCTTTCCCAGTTTAGTTGGATTTATTTTGCTGCTTTGTGCAATACCTGGTTAGGTCTGAAATGAGAAAAGTACTGAGAAGCCAAGCAGTAAGACCACCCGCATTCCTTCAAAGAACAGCCTGAGTTAGGCTGTAACAAATAGCTTGTTCCAGCATATTTATATGTTGATTGCAGAACAAGTAAGAACAGCACAGCCTTTTTTCTTGCAGCTACATACTACAAATTCCTGTCCCTATGAAAAAGCTAGGAAACAGTCTAATACCATAAAAAACACCTCCTAACCACAATTCTTAAAGGTCTATTAGCTTTTCTCCAAGAAACCCAATACAGTAAGATTTAAATAGTTAAAGTGGACTATTGAAAATGTAGATACTAATAAAATTTCCACTAATCTTACACATATTGCTGCAGTAGCTCTATGACTAATAAGGTGGAACTACTAGTGAAAAAAGAAGTAATGAACCTTTGTATAGTAAGTGGTCCTTGGGGGAATGATTTTGATGCCTGTTTGCCTTCTCTCCTCCTGGAGTGAGGTTCTACAAGGCTGCAGTATCCAGTTATGACCTCAGTCATTTTAACCCTTTTCTACCTATACCTTTCTTTTCTATGTTTTATATACTGAGTAACAGAAGAGAGATCCAAAGATAAGCTGAAGACATACTCTATACTGTTACTTTCTACAGCAGTGTTGAAATACAACTGTCTGCTTGAAGTGCTAGCTACTCTATCACATTTTTCAGGAACAGACAGGTGAAATACCTTGCTGTTGCTCCAAGAACAAACACTCACAGTGTTCTGACCTACAAGGTCTCACACCACTCCTGCAGCAGCACGTTCAATCTAAAACTCCATAGTAAGGCACAGTGTTTCCTGCTCTTCTGTACTTACCAAGCACATTTCTCAGTTATAAAACTCTGAAAACTCCAAGCCCAAAGGGAAAGGGGGGGGGGGGGGGGGGGGGGGGGAAGTAATGAGCCTTTGTACTGGTCTCTAGAAAAGTTCCTCTGTTTCTGATCCACCTGTTCCTTTTCAATCTAAAGCTGTTTCTTACAGTCTTCTCAGTGCTCATTTTTAGCACTAGAGTTACCTACAAATATTTTATCCTTGTTTTATTGCATCCAGATAATGTTTAGGAACTAATGAAAACTTACCATAAACCAAATTATACTATGAACTCCACTATAACATCACAGTCACCTTAAATAAATTTCTCTCAGTAAATTTCACCAAAATAAATACATTCATTTTTTCAACTATGGTGGCAACAATACTGCTGGATTATTTTTTCCCCACATGCCTCAATTTTTTCTCCAGAAAATGCTGCTCTCAAGAGGCTTTAGTTCATGTCTCTTCAATGCTACACCCTCAAATTATTTGTCACAAAACATCTGTTTTGAGTAAAACAATATTTATAGAAAAAAGATAAAATCCTGTTCATTGGGTTTGCAGAAGCAGGCTAAAAACAACAGGACAATGAAGTATCAGGTATTTATGACAAACTCTGGAACAAATTCAGAGATGCTGTGAACTATGGTGTCAGTTACACATCGTGAAACATATAATTCACGGTGAAAAAGACTGGCTGATGTTAAGAAACAAAAAGACACACTAACACCCCACCCCCCAAAAAACTAAGTAACTGGATGGCTGTTTTATTTCATGATCATACAACAGCCTGCTTTTCAGTTTTCTGGGAAAGCCTGGAAAACTGTATTCCAATTCTGTGTTGCACAGCAATTACCACGGCCACAGACATAAACGTATCTACAGACTTAGGAGAGGCCTAAGGAAGTTTACCTCTGCACTGCAAGCACTGTGCAGTCAGCGCAGAGAGCAGGAGCACACTGGAGAAAGTGACAAAGCCCCGTCTATCATTCAAAGCAAAATTTGTCAGTGTTTGACCTTCAATTGTTTCGAGTTTTTTCTTTTTTATCTGCAAGCTAATTTTCCATTTTCATTTCTCCACATCCATGCCGCAGTTCCTGAGTACATTAAATCTTTCTTTTTTTGGATATATAATGTCTTTTAATATCCTGTGCTCTCTTATCACACTGCATTCCTCCCCTGCAATATATTGTCCATAAATTTTTCAAATGATATAAACTTTAACAGCTATGGATGTGACTGAAATACAATGTTAACTATTTTGCTCCTACAAAAATATTCTATGGAGGTTCACATTCATTCTTTACACTTAAGTAACATCTGGGTCATGCAAATTTAAAAACAGCAAGAAAATTATTTTAGTCCCAAACTCCATGTCATAAAAGACACAACACCAAAGATGATGCTTTTTCTGGTTTCCTCTGATTGATGACATATACAGTTACTTGACCATGAAAGGAGATGCATAAGCATTTTAACTCAAATACATATAATTAAAATGCTAAAACTCAAAAACGTGATGTGCCATTGTGACAGCTGATAAATGTATCAGCCATAAATATACCATGTGTGCACAGCGTACAGATAACATACCACAGATGAAAACTAAAATTAAACATGGTTTTGTTGAGGAACCCAAAGTGTTACATAATACTGTTAAAAAATGGACAGCAATCCTCAATCCTCCATGATAAAATGCAGTTCTTTCTAAAATGATCCCACTTAACCACTGAAATGTTTAATTTTTGCTTCTTTTTTCAGCTTTTTGCTGGCTTTTTGCTGGGATAATTCCACCAAACTCATACACTTGTATTTGATGAACTGAAACTCTGCCTGGAGTCAGTTACAGCTAAGCTTATACCTACTAAAGCAGTGCAATGTCTTTTGAATTTTTGCAACTTACTTTTTATGTCCCCAGCTTCCAGGTACCATAGTATTCCACTCTGTGTAAACCCCCATGGTACACCCTACATAATGTAGACAATCACAATTTCTCACAGAAGCTCAAATATGTGGATTTTGCTGAAGGTTACACTTTTGACAGACCTTTGGAGAGGCCTAAGGATATAGCTCACACAAGAAGTTTCTGCAACTGTAGGTTTAATACCCTACTAAATTAAGTTAATGATCCCAGTAAAGCATCCTTGAACAGTGGCTTACCAGTTAATTTTAAACAACAAATGTCTACCTGAAGCTCTTTACTGGTACCCAGTTTACTATTTACAAACACCATTTCAATAAAACATTATCTTATAGGTTAGAATGTGTCAAACCATATTAACAGAAGATTAAAGAACTGCTGCTCAAAATGACATTACAGAAAACCTGCAAATCAAGTCCAGGTAGTAAAGCAACAACAGTTACACAAGTTACTGCTCTACAAATATCAAGACTCTTTATATTTGAGACATGCATAATGATATAGTAAAAACCACAATTCAAAGTTTAAGGGCTCAGATGAAAACTCCATACCTCAGTAATTTTACTTCTTGTACCATTTGTTTAATTTTAACTCTTATTTTATACTGCAGCAACTGGCACAAATCACTGTCACGAAACAGAAAACTACTTTCTCATTAAAAATCACTTTCTTATTCACTTTCCCATACCCCAAAAAAAACGTATGTTTTTATGTGATTTTTTTCTGCCAGCCCCTAATCGGCATTTTCTTTTTCTTTTTTTTTTTTTCCCCAAAGAAAACATGCTAGTGAGATATACAGCAGCTATACAATTAATATATTTTCTTTTGTTATTTATCACTAAATAACACAGACTACTAATTGCATTTCAGAAAACAGCAATACTTCATTTTAACCAACTATGTGCCTATGCCTTAAAAAAAGGGGGGGGAATAGAAGGTTCTTAATTGTAAGACTAATCAAACCTGTAAAATTAGCCTGACATAAATAAGTATCAAAACAACAGCAAAACTTCATTAAGTTAGAGTTCTAGCTGTTACTACACTTTCACCTACTTAGATTTAGTGATCGTCTGGGAAGAAAATGTGATTTCATTAACGATACTCTAAACCAAGCATTTGTTCTGCACAGAAGGTAAGAGCTATTCCTCTGAAATCAGCACACTAATGCTACAGTACAACGTAGTAAAATTGAGATCATATTTGTACCTAAAGAATTTCCTATTAATATTTAAATCAACAAAGAAGAAAAAAAAAATCAGTAAAGCACTCACACATATTCAAAACTCTTCAGACACTATGATTATAGCTGCTATTGAAATTATGCTGCAGCCCTAGAAATGCTCATTGCAGATTACCTGTCAGTCACAGGCACATTCTGTTCTCACGACTTTCATACCATAAACGGATTTACTTTAACACCCCTGGAAGACTCAATGCTGTGAGTTCACAGAATGGTCAGTGAAACTAGCTCCATATACCAACCTTTAGTAAGACCAGAATCTAAATAAGAACCATTCTTATGTATATTTTCAGTATATTGAATCAATTCAGCTGATGTCCTGTCACTACAAGTTTACTAGGGCACAACAGTAATAGTTTCTTCTTTACCCTCAAGAAATATTGAGATGTATCACTTCATCTTACCACTAGAAATCAGGATCTGACCAGGCTTGTGATACAGAACACCACTCACTGTCTATTAAAATTAAGTTGCCACAATCAGAAATACTATGACTCTAAGCCTGCCAGAATTGTTTTTTTTTTTTTCCCCACTGCACACTGTATTCCTACATCTCACCTGAAACTGTTACATAGTCTGAAATGCCCATCATTTCTAGTAAGCAAGTCCAACCATTAAAGGATTTTGTATAACACATGACTACTTCCCTTTACACTTCTGATAGATACTATTGAGTTTTTCTATTTCTCTATGAAAGTGATATTTGAGAGATATTTATATGGCTCCTCCTTGCAGGCAGCCCTTAAAGCAGATCTGAATGGATCAGAGGAATACCCAAAAGCTCTGAAGAGTATCCGCAACAGTTTTCCTATGCCTACAAGCATCAAATAATCAGAGGTAATATCCTGAAAAACTGCATTGAACTAAACACTGTATTCACGTCTAAATGCTGTCTATATGGCCACTTAAATTCCAAAGCTTATAAAATAAATCATATTTATGTGGTTTGATGAATTTCAAATAAGCCATCTGAAACTATTCAGAGCTGTGGAAAGAAGGCAATAGACCTAAGGGAGATGGATTAGAGAATATAGAGCAAGTAAACTGGTCCAAAGCACAAAGTAAAGGAATTTATCACCTAGACTTTAACTCTGCATACCTGGTGAAACTTTCACACACACCAATCACCCAGTAAGTCTTACTTCGTTACGAAGACTTCAGAAGCAAGGCATTTAATGAAGACTAAATTTCTCAAATGTAAATTTGGAGGAAAGTGGTCTAAGTCAAATTATATAATGCCAGCAAAACCAAACAAGTTGCGCAAAACAGTAGGAGAGCAAGGTCAGAATGCTTGCTTCTCCTTCATATTAATAACAAAGTAGGAAGTAGAGTAATAAGGAATAACCTTTACTTTGAGAGCAGTAAGAAAGCAGTCAAACTCTGGAAGACAGATATCACACTGCATGTTGTCAATACACCGCAGGACAAGATCAATGACTATCAAGTTAATTTCATAGTCACTCTTGTACCATAAATCATAAAGAACTTGATAACCATACAATGATCTGGTATATAGCTCTCATTTGAATTTGACTGAATTCTTTTAATACTTACTGCTTTCTTTGGGAATTATGACTTTTTTTGTTTGTGGTTGGGTTTCTTTAATTTCCAGTAAAGTGAAAACCTGATTTCCAAGACTTGACAGTGTTTTCCTCAGTTCACATTCACTGCATTTGGCTACTCTGATATACTAGCAAACCACTTAATATTAGAGGTTCTAGTGTAATAAATATTAGTTTATGAAAAAGTACACATACTTCATGTTCTTTTAGGAAATTCTTTTAAAATTAGTTTGTATATACTAAAAAAACCAAAACATGGACATGTTTAGATGATGAAAAGACAAGATTTTTACGGCAGACTGCAATGATAAAAACCCTTGATCTGTGAGATGCTTTTGTGTTTAGTACCACATAATCCAGACAATTCAGTACATAATTTTTAATTGAATGCCATAACCTATAACTATGCTCCCAGAGCTGGCGGGTGGTATGTTATTGTTGTTTTAAAATTACCAGTAACAGCTCATTTTCCAATGGGAAATTCCTAATAGGAAAGTAGAGCTAACATGTTGGCATATGGCACCAAGCACCAAAAGGTCAGCTGATCAGCAGAAAATACTTCCTAACACTGACTTTCTGTCATGAAAACTACTCAAATACTCTATTTCGCTGTTATTGATTTCATCCAATTACTGAAACAAGTAGTACGGTCTCCCTAAAGCTTACCTGCATTCCCAGAGCTGGAAATTAAAATATGTATGTAGAGCCGCCCTTTGCCAACTGCTAGCAAATGTCAGGGCTTTTTGTACCGGCGGCCAGTCACGGGAACCAGCAGCTTGAAGAACAGCTTTTTATTTCACACTTACACCACTAGAACAAGGATATTTACAAACTGCACAAGGACTGTATCTTCTGACATGGACCACTGTCAAAACACAAATGAGAGGCAAAAAAAACTGTTTTCAAAAGAAATTCACAGATTCTGAAAGCGCTGGCACCTGAGACTCCTGCTGAATGGTAACTGTGATATCTGCTGGTGCTCCCACCTTCACAATAAAGTAAGACTTTATTCTACAGCTGAGAGAGATCTTTCACCAGTTCAGCACTTCAAAACCGAACACGGAAGAAACTAATAATGCATATGAACAAACTCCTCTTCTATAAAATTTGTCTCAAATGCTTGAATTCGAAGTCCTAAATTGGTAAACTGTTTTCACAAAAAAACTGAAAGAAGAGCTCCTTGCAGATCAAGGTACTGATTACTTCAGAAATTCAAGAGCAGAACTTTCACCTCCATTTCTTTTCTTGGGGACTAGGTACAAGAAGCAGAAAAAGGAAGTAAAGAGAGGGGAAGGAAAGACAGAACTCGTGTCTCCATGATGCAATCATTTTCATTCACGTTCAAATCCTAATACTTTTAACTGAAGGGGTAAATCATTCTTGCATGTTGTGTATATACCACAGACATCCGATAAAGTAAGTATCTTTAGAGAAGGAACTCCCACAGCACCCAAACGCTAGCACCACTTTTGCAAATTCCCTAGAAAAGGCAGCCCACATGTCATCAAACTGCACACACACTTACCCTGCATATTCAGTTCTCACTCTCCCCCTTCTTGTTTATTGCTTCCTACATAAACACGGAGTCCTTTGCTCTCAGCATCCTTCCTACCTGCAATATAAACCACATTGATGGAGCAAGAATATTTCTCAAGATTTGCTGCTGGAAATCTTTACATGACAAAATATGCAAGCTGACTCAAAAATGTCATGTCCATAGAAGTTTGATACCTTAATCAGGAAAGCAAAACATGCAGAAAGATAAATGGACAGACAAAAAACCACTTGCATCCAGAAGAACTCAAGCTGACATTTGAAGACTTAAGTGTGAGAACTAGCCTCACATTTACAAAGCTCTGTGACCTGCTGCTGAGACCTGAATTCATCTTCGTACCACTAGGGTTTAGGAACATTCCTAAAGGGAGGTGGTGTTACTTCTGACAAATTAAAGATGCCGCCCATGTGGAAAAGAGAGACATGGTATCTTTTACATTAACAAAAATATTTTCTATTTCTTCCCTGCATCCACAGAAAAACCTTCTCATACACAAAACAAGAAAGAAATTTAAAAACTGCTTAAAGAAAGCCAAAATAGCAATTTTCCACAGCCAACTGAATTCAGTCAATTCCTGGCTAGACGAATAGATGTAACATTTGTTATACTGCATATACAAGTTCCGTGGCGTGTTCTGACATCCCAGTTCTTTTACAACTGTGACCATATCATCTTTTTGCCTCTGTCAGAGGCAATCTGGGCAAAAATTTACTTTTCACAATGTATACATGACACAATTAAATACTTTATTTTAGAGTTTTCTCTTCAGTGTTCCAGAAATAATCTATCTGTGAAACTACGGCTGAAAGAACCTGAAAATTAATTCATTAAACAAACTCATTATAAACCAAAACTGTCAAGGCTTATGTAGCTCATAGATAACTAGTATGTACTGTAAGGCTATGAAAAAGGGGGGGGGTGGGGGCTGTGGTGTTTACAGACAAAAAAGGCTGCATACAGTACTAAACTTATGTAACTTTGCACAATCATGTTTTTCAACTACTTTATCAAGCAGAAGAGTCAGTATGTGCATGCTATGAAGCTATCTGCATTTCTGTGACCTTCATAGAAAAAAAAGACCAGAGAGCTTCTACTATATTCCTAAAAGTGGAGGCAAAGAACTATTATATTGTAATACTTCTGACCACCATTACAGAATCATTCTAATCATTAAGGTATTTGCTGAACCTTGGAAAACAGTTATCTTTTTAAAAAGATAATTCCCAGCAGCAAAACCAGTGTTTTGGAATGGCACAGGAGGTCTCATAGTTGTTGGTGGTTTTTTAATTACTCCCTTCACTGAACAACAGAGAAACAACAGACTCGTAAATACAGAGCAATGCCAACTGTTTTAAAGCCACTGGCAAACTTCTAAAAGCATTGTGTCTTAACATGAAAATTCAGAGCTGATGGTAATTTTTTAATTTATCAACTATATCAGATTTAACATGCACGATACAAGGGCAGTTACTATTTGGGGCAGGCATTACTCAACAGGATCCAGCAACTGCTGCCTGTCTACCTGCTGGTCTCCCACACCTACCCCCCACCATTCCATTCTCACCCCACGGCTACTTTACAGGTCCAGTAAAAGGATTCAGCAACTAGACAGAGTCACACCCCAGTGACGCAACATGAGAATGTCTACAGCTTCTGGCAGGATGACAGAGGGCTGCTGTGGAAGAAGTCCTGCTCTGTGAGCAGCCCATTGCTCACCTTTACCTTTCGGGACCCCCCGGGAGCGCAGACAGCCGTTTGGAGAGAAAGGACCATGCTGTCATACAGACCACAGGGCACGAGGCAAACATGGATTCTCTTTTACTGGTTTAACAAACAGCAAGAAAAAAATATATTTGATCTGTAAACCACATGTGTCTCCTTCTGAGTTTACAGCTTGCTCACACGTAGCTATGTATTTTAAAGATTGCATCCTTCATTTTTCTCTTCTCTCCCTCTTTCTGAATTTCCTCTCCTTAGCTCCCATTTTCCTTCGTTCCATCTCCTTCTGTGCAACATTTGCTGTAGATGTCTATTACATTATCTACTGTTTTCCCCCATATCCCTCTTCCTTTCAGTGCACAAAATGCCAAGTGTCACCAAAAGAAGCTAATGATAATCCATTCCCACCATGCTAAGCCCAGCACAACCTTTCTTGTGGTTTACACATTTTTAGAGATTTGTGAACACTGAAACAATACTTTAATCTGATTTTAGTTTTATGCAAATTCCATGTTATTTAAATTATTCTGGGTTATTTCTAAGATTCTTCACTTTTTCTTATTAGTCCATTCTCTCACAGATAACACAATATGTCTTTATTATTTATTTTGACCTTTTGGCGTTCTTACTTTATTATCATTTTAATATTGCCATTAACCATTCCATAACCTTTCCAGCTGCCTAGTGTACTACATACGTTGCTCACACCAGTCACCAGTGTCAGCTTACTGCACTTCTATATTCATTCTCTCTTCACAACCAAGGCATTTATAGCCATTTTGAACCAATGATTTCTCTTCAGACGCTTATTTCACCTCTGTCCTTTCCAGCCATGACTTTATCTCACTGAATGTCTGGCACAAAATGTGGTGCCAATATATAACAGTTTATATTCATTTCAGTTCATTGTATTTACAAAACACTACTCACATTTACAATGGCAGAGGTGGGTAAAAAAAGAAAAAAAAAAAGACTGCATTAACTAGTCTCTTTGTTATGGTCAGTGCAGGAGCATCACTGGCATGAAGCCACACTTTACTCTTAGTTACAATGTAAATCCAACACAATTCCTGACTAAAATGGGTTCACAGGTAGGTTAACAACAACCTGAATACACTATGGACCCTAAAGCTCTGTCCAGCCTTCACTTCTGTCCAGAGTGATAGACTTGATAGGATAAAAGTGATTCTGTCTCCTGCTAAGAATTAAGTTTAGGAAATTTATCAGGGTAACTCTTCTAGACATCTTTACATTATTATTCTTCTGTTTTTCTACATAAACCTTTTCAGCTACTCCACGTGGTTAAAAGCATTCCTAAAGTACCTATGTCAGCTATGGTAAGGGTTCTGATGTTCCTTGCTAGAAAGCAGAAGCTACCTAACATCATCTTGTCATCTGGCATACCTAAGAAAAAAAGTTCGCGCCATGTATATATATTAAGAAGTAGTTGGTTACTTCCTGCCCCACCTCCAATATTTCATTCCTATATCAGTTTCTTCTGTATCATTAACAGTAGATATTGCAGAAGTTGTTGTTCTTGCATAATTTTCAAATACTGTTAATACTCAGTGCAATCTTTTACTAGTATGCAGAACCACATTTCAGTGGAAAATACAGTGAGCATGAACATACATCCCCAAGGAGCTTCTCTCAAATGCAGAATCACATGCTTGAGATTTTCTAAAGGATCTTAATTGCTAGGAATATAAACACTGAGTTTCAAACATACATGTATTTCTAAGGCTTTTTAAATTCTATCCACATACTTATGCAGTAAAACAGAGATGTACATCCTGCGTGGGGTCATACCTGTTACTTGCCATTGCACCTCACATACCATGGTTTAGAAGCCCTCCAAAGCCTAAGGAAACTTTCTTGAACAAGTAATTCCATGCATGTGAGAACTAAGGAAGACTGGCTTCATACAGATTTTTATCTGGTGCTCATGTGACTTTAGGTTTAGGGATGTAGCGCTTTATTTAAATGGTTTTCCTGAGTTGGACTTTTATAATGGCTGTCCTCCATGTAGATACTGCAATGGTTAATAACTACACCTTGAGTGGAGCTACTCAACAGAAGACTAAGTCCTTCTTACATGAAACACAGGAATTAAGTACGTTAGAGACCTATGCTACCCAACCCCCTCCACTCAAATGTTATTAGGGACAGATGAAGAATAACTGAATTTACACGAGAATTACTAAAACCTATTTCCTTAATCGATCAAGCTAAACATGGCAGGATTCAATTCTAACATTGTCACTGTGTAAACGGTCATTTTTTTTCAATTACATATTATCATAATTTTTAGTAATACAGTGTACAGAAGCATGTATCTGTACGCACATACGTTCCAGAGATGCACACCAACCCCACAGTTGAAGAATGGCCTTGCACTAACAACACACCTTACCGATCTTCCAACCTCCGACAGAAGGTCACCAAATCAACTCAAGAATGCCTGTATGCTAAAAGAACAGCTGAGGTATAAGGCAACAGAAATTCTATTCTTCCAGAATACCCAACTTCGAAAGTACACACAGTTAATTCTGCACAATCCATAGCAGAGCACTGGAGAAGACCTCTACACCAGTGGTTCTCAGCCTGTGGTCCGCGGACCCTGGGGGGCCACAATGTCATCACAGGGGGTCCATGAAGGCTTAAAGCAGGGGTGGGGAACGTCCAGCCCAGAAACATTTGGTCTGGCCCACAGCAAGCACTGTGCCTCCTTTTTGCACAACGCCCTCCCCTCAATGCTCCTCTCATACTCAAGCCTGCCCCCCCCTCCACACTTGCCCTGAAGCACTAGTACATTCAGTGTTAGTATGGTTGGTGGGACCCACTTTAACTAGGCGATTCTTCTCTTAAAGACATTTTCTTAACCCAATGGCCCTCTTTAGGGCCACAATGGGGCTGAAGTCTGTTCCTCCAAGTGGTGGCCCTGGACCCATAAACAAAAATACATGGTGACTGAACACAGACAAACAAAGGGGGAGGTGAGAAGAATTTTAATGCAAAAATTGGCATCAAATTCAGAATTAGAATGTTAAAATACCATAAAACGGGCCGTTTGAGCAAGAAGAGTGCTGATGCTATTATTTTAAATTCGTATGGAGTCATTGCAATAAAGATATTATAATAGGAGTGTGTGCATTAACAGATTAATTTATCTCCCTTTCTTTCCAAATTTGAAGACCCTTCATGAAAAAATTAAAATAAAATATTTGATGCAGTCTAGTGCTTTAAATCTTGAATTAAGTCTTGGTGGTCCGTGGCCACAAAAGGTATTTAAAGGGGGTCCATGGTGAAGGAAAGGTTGAGAATCCCTGCTCTACACTATTCCCATCCTAGAGGGGCTTCAGAAGCCTCCAGGCCTGGCACTCAACTATACTGAGCAAACTCCTCCCACTCAGTCGGTAGAATCTCACTGCAGGCAACAAGAGGAAACAACCAGACCAAAGCATTCACTGGCAAGAAACACGGACAGGAAGGTTGGTCTGTTCTTCCTGTGGAGGTGAAGGAGGGAAATTTAGCAGTAAAAAGGTAAGCTGAACAGAATGCTGTCACTTGTAGTTTCTTCTCTTCCCCTCCCCTTTATTTTTTATAAAAACATTTTTATTAAAAAAAAAAAAAGAAAAAGAAACAGAAATTATAAGCAGACTGTTTCTTGCCCATTTCCTAAATCTTTCCTGAATGAGTACCTTTTGCTGAATTTGACAGGTAAATAAAAGGAAAAGAATTTGTAAGATTTTAATTCAAAATCTCTGTTTTACAGAAGAATGCAAAAGGAAGATTTGAATCTGTATATTTAAACCAGTTTTTCTAAACAAAGCTTAACCAAAGAGAAAAAAACAGTGTCCTAGTTACTAAATGAACTTGATTTCTAAATAAAACACATTGCAGGTGGCCATGCCAAAACCTGTTTAGATTTGGTCACAGCGCTGCCTTTAACTCAACTAGTAAACTAGGTCAAACAAACCTACATCACATTTGACCAATGTTTGTAAATACCTCTAATATGCAACAGTTAAAATGCACATGGTTTAAAAAAGTTCACTTCCAAACACATCAGAAACAATTAAATATACATTTTATATTTAATATAAAATAGGGTAGCAGACATAATCCTGCAAACCTTTGTACATCAGTCATTGCAACAGTCCAAGGGCATACCTTCAGTTCAGATACTTCTTTACTCCACTGTTGAATTAGTTTTAAAAGGACATAAACACAGATTATATACTTAATAACACTGTATTACTCTTTTACACCTTCTATAGGAAGACCTGCCATTTTTCAGCTTAAAACACAACTGCCAATAAAGTAAAACTGTATTTTCTTTGCTCAGTCCTCAAAGTCACTACATTTCAACCTCTATATCACAAATTGCAGACCTTTCACTCTGTGTCTCTATTAACAGGGGTTTAACCAAGTAAGTTAGCTCTGAGTTCAATGCTGCCCTCCACCTTCTAAATCAAGACACTGCACTAGTGCAGTCACATGCAACAACTGAATTTTCAGGATGTAGGATGCCACCTATCTATTAGTTTTCCTAAAAATCTGAAGAACACCAACACTCAGCATTTACTTTCTATTTCCAAAATGTTCTCCATTCTCTCAGTTTCTGCTTACATTCGATTTATCAATACTTTAAAATCAAGCCACTAACCCTTCAGGAACTCTGAAGTGGGGTAGTCCACAATCCACCCTCTGCTACAGCATGATAGACAATGCATAGGCTTCTCTTAAAACATCGTGCAAATTAAAAATGTGACAGTATCCATATTCAGTAAGTGGTCTGTTCCAAGATTTGGTGTCTGTTGTCTGCCCATCCAATCCCATCCTCTGTGCTTTAAAGCCAATACCTCTGTTTAGTCACATGCGTACTCTGGAGATATCTCCACAGTTAGTTCCCAGCCTACAAGAAAATGATGATTCAGGAGTCCTATGGTCCTGGCAAATCAGTCACATAGTAGAGGGAAAGTTTCCATCTGGGCTGCACATTTATTTTGTGCGTGACTTCACCACTCCTGCCTGTCCTTCATCCACACAGTACTTTTCTACCAGTCTTATTAACGTTCACCCCTCTGGATGTTTTCATTGTAAGAGGATGTTCTAACCTGAAAACCATTTACTTCTGAATATACGCTGCTGAATTACAGGGCCATCAGGAGAAGCGCAGCTCAGCTTCATCTCTAAACATTTCTTCAGGCTAACACACTTCTACATAAATGCTCTACAGTTCAAATATTTATTACCAGGTTTCAGAGTAAAATTAAATTACCGTCATGGATACGTTATGTTTATTAATAAAGTGTCACAAAAATATTAGTGAAAGTTAAATGGCTAAACAAGGATATTGGAACATAAACGCTCAAGTTCCAGTAGCAATGTTTGCTTTGCCAGGTTACACATCCCCTAAGTTTGACGGAATGCATTGCACACTATGTATGAAACTACATGGCCAGGAAGAAAATTAACTTCTGAAGTTCTGGTTGTTAATTTTGCATTAACATTAAGTGAAAAGAGGGAAAGCGAGAATCCTGTTTGTTTGAACTTCTAGTAAATATTTACACAGAGGTTCATGAAGGCAGAGTTTTGGACACATGACAGGCACAAATGTCATTGAATTAATCTCTGCAATATGAAGGAAGGAGTCAGAGTCACGGGGAAGCTAGGAGTTAACCCAAGCTCTCTCCCTCCTGCAGAAGCCAAAGGGTCCTGGCTTTCTTCTGGAACATGAAAGTTGTTGTGGCATCTTTATTCCCTACTGTCACACAGGAAAGAAGCTCCAAGTCTTCCTGATGGAAGGCAGCAGTTTAAATCCAGGTTGCTTTCTGCAGATTTCAGTCTTGATTCTTCACTTACCCTCACACCTGACACCTCTCTCCACATTGACTTTGACTATTTAATGTCATTTAATGGCCCTCTTTTTTTTGTGCTCTATTCACCCTGAAGAAACATGCTTGCCTTCTTTTCTTTTTTTTCCTTTAAAGAAGAAAACACTCAAATCCAAAAAGCACTCCTGCTACTAAATCTTAAACAAATAAAATCTCCCCTCTGGGCAGAAAACACAATCTTAAGATTTTTTGCTATCATGAAAAAAGCTCTCAAGATTGGAAAAGGTCTTGAAAACATTCAGATTCTAGACAAACATGTCTCCCATTACAAGAGCTTTTCGATAACAAGCTAGTATAGTGCCCAACTTCTCATTTTTAGGAGCTGTGGAGAAGTAAGCCATATTATGCTGTTATCTTCTCTTTCCAAGAAATCTCAACTCTTCCAGAACCCATTTAGCTTCTACTTGTCAAATCCCTGGGTGGTGAAAGGAATGTAAAATAAAATATAATGTTGCTTGTGAACTGTTTCTAGACTGAAACACTTGATCAGTTACACAGATAAGGCACCTACGTTTTTCCTTCATCCCATTCTTGGACTTTTTTTGCCATCCTAGTAGAGGTTTTTCACATGTTCATCTCGCCCAGTTAAGGAAGCTAGTATGGCAATGAGCATGGCATTGTACCCAGTAAGATTGCTCAATACCAAGAGAGTTAGAGGACAAAAGCACACCATCTGAGGAAGCAGAGGTTGTTCAGTCTTGTGAAAAGAAAAAGTTCAGGGGTGATCTAATTACAGACTGCAATTACTTGAAAGGGACTTAACACAGTCAAACTCCCCTCAATCATAGCAGATGGTATAAGGAGAGAAAACAGCCACAAACTGTCTTAAGAGATTCAGGCAGAATTCTGTCCGCTAGAAGCCCGTGTAGCACTGAAACAGGCTGCCTGGAGGGGCTGTGGTATCTCCATCCTCCGAGGCTTCTGAGACTCCCCAATCAAAGCCATACCTGTTGACCTGATACAACATTAACAATAGTCCTGCACTGAGCAGGAGACTGGATGGACTAGATAGCCTCCTGGCAACTCTTCCAAACAATGTTTTATCGTTTCTCTGATAATCTACATCTCTGAAACTGAAACACATTTCAGCATCAAACTTTAAAAAAGATTCCAAGTGAAAAGGAGATTCTGATTGATGCCATTCTGTAGCCTGATCCATAACCAACACCAACATCACCAACCTCTCCCATCAGTCATATTTTTGGGATAACATCAGAACTTGAAACAAGTTAATCCACCACTATTTTTTTGTCAATATGAATGAAGTCTAAACAGCCTAATTAAAGGATTGGTGGTCAAAACCTACCTGTAACGTTCTAAGATAAAAAATTGATAAAGGTTACTAATTCCTACCATTCCCTAGCTTTTCTATACAGAAAGCACTGTACGTGAATGTTGACAACCAATTTAGAAACTAAGCTTCAGCTACTGTAAGCAGTAACTGTCCTGTAGATGTAACAGATACGCTTTGGGTTTAGGTTTTTATTGTGTTTGAAAACAAGAACATAGAGTGATTCAAATTTTTTCCCTGGAGTCTAACTAAAATCAATTGTCAGGCCCTTGAGGAAGGATGGTGTTGACTGCCCCTACTTGTCTAATGCAACAGCACACAAACCACACAGCAGCACAGCACTCATCCATATGTACATGTGCTAACAGCCAACTAGCAATCATTCTGCGTGTCTTAATTACCCTTCGGGGCCTCTGAAAATCCAACAGCTGGAAATAAAGTCCTAGTCTGAGAGATATCAAGGAATAGCAGTTAGGCAGGGAAAACCAACACACAGATGCAAGGACCAAATGTCACTGAGTAAAACTCACAGATTTCATCACCATATTATGTATAAGATAGTATCTACGCACGGTGCAAAGAGCCCTTAACCCCCAAGTATCCTTCACAGGGCTCAACCACTGATTAAAAGCAGAACACGAGTATGAAACACGCATTTCACCATAACACCTTCCCCTCCAAGCCAAATCCAGTACACGAAGAGCTGAAATTTCGGCCGCTTGCTGCGTTCCGGAGCTGCACAGCATACCTAAAGGGAACCACAGCACCTGCCTAAGAGGACGTGGCAAGCCCAACCGTGCCGGGAGGTGCCGGCCATCAGCCCCGCCGCGACCCGGGGCCGGGCTTGTGGGGTGGGACGGGGCAGGCCCGGCCCGGCCCGGCCGGCGGGGGCCGCGCTGAAGGCACAGCGCCACCTGCCGAGCCGGGCCGGGCCGGGCCAGGAGGGAGCGGGAAGGCCGGGGCCGCTGGGCCGCCTCGCCGGGAGCCGGCCGTGACCGCCCGACCCGCGCCTCTCCTTCGCCTGCCGGTACCGCTCACGCTACCGCCCGCGGCAGGGCCCTAACAGCTGTCCTGGCCCCGCCGCTGAGGTCTGGAACCTTCCCCCCCGGGGCAGCCCGTGGCCGCCCGGCAAGGGAGGAAACCCAGCGGAACCCACCGCCGCCCGGCCGGGCCGGGAGCGGAGCGGAGCAGCGGGGCGGGTCAGACGCCCCGCGATGCTCCTCCTCCTAACGCGCCTCCCGCTCGGCAGCCGCCGCGCTTCCTCCCCGGCGGGCGCCCTCAGCCGCGGGGGACCCTGCCCGCGCCTCTGCCCGCGGCTGGGGAAAGGCCCCGCAGCCCCGCCGGGGTCCCCGCCGTAACGGGCAGCCCTGCGCCCGGGCGGAGGAGGGAAGGAGGGAGCTGCGGCGGGGCCTCCGCCCGGGGCGGGGGGGGGAGGTGGTGTGTGTGCGTGTCCCCGTCCCCCGCCGCTGCTGCTCACCTGCCCTCCAGCCGCGGGACCGAGCCTGGCGCTGCCCGCAGCCCCGCCGCCGCGGAGGGAAGGGGCAGCGCTGGCCCTGTCGCCCAGGCCGGGCCGGGCCGAGCTGCCCCCGGCACAGGGACGGGAGCAGCCGCCGGGCGAGAACCCGCGCCCCGCCCGCCGGCGCTCGCCCCGCGGCTGCTTCTCCTCAGCGCTTCGGAAGGCTTGGGAAGGCACTCCGGGGAGTTTGAAGGGTGCGAAATTAGGACGTTAATTAACAGAATCCTCAGGCTGTTTTCACAAACAACTCTTCAGAGATTGGGGGGAAAATTAAGCAACATGTGGGTGTCTTGCCCAGAAACCACTGCATTGTGTTAAGCGGCAGCAAGCCAACAGTGTGCGCTTTATACACCGACTTTGCAACAGCTTGTAAAAGAAGAAATTTTAAATTGTAGGAAATACTATTCTACACGGGTAATCATTTCACACTGAATATTTTCAGAAATCTGGGGAAAAAGAAAAAAAAGAGACATATCCGTAATGAGTTACCTACCAAAACTATTTAGACCATAAAAAACAACCCACGACGGCAGCAAAGTGATCAGGCAAAAACGTTTATGGGCATTTTTATCTGGAGACAGTAGTTACTTTCCTTGTGGTCTTGATGTTATAAAAGCAGCCTCAAAATCGACTGCAGTGTGCCCCTGTGATAAATAACGTTGCATTTCATGACAGCTACTGCATTTACTTTGTTCTATTCTCGTTTATGCAAATAAATTCAGCACAAAAGAAAATGAATAAAATTATAAAGTAAGCGTTTCTTTACAAAGGGAAAAATATGGCCATCGGGCCATGAGAGGACTTTTCACAAATGGCCTGCGTTTATGCTGACAGAAATAAAATTCTGCCCATGAGGAGAATGATGTCGTTTCTACGTTTTGAAAGTTAGAAAGAAAAAAATGGAAGCTGAAGTATCTGCAATTCCATCTCTAAATAAGATCTTTACTTAACTCTTGGAATAGTTGGAACAGAAGCCAAAACTTGCCCCCCCCCCCCTTTTTTTTTTTCACTTGAAACCACAGAAAACTGATACCCAACCTTCAGCAACCTATTACGAGTAAGTAAAATGACTGATGAGGCTAATGAAATATGGGGGGGGTTTCTGTATTTTTTCATTATAAAAAATTATACAAAGACATTGTACTTACTGTACATTTTACATGTATGTTGTTGCAATTTTTTTTTTTTTAAATAGGAATCTCATTATTTGAAGTAACATGGTAAAAATGCTAGTTTCAAAAGAAAGGGAAAGAAGTCTTTCTCCTTCCCTTACATGGAATAGAAATTAGCATACTTTTTACTTTAGGTCAAGTTAAAAGCTGTTTTTAAAATGTACCAGAACACAGTACTGTTATGATCATATTGAATTTTTCAAATGAATGCAACACAGACCACAATTATCAAAACAACACATCTAAAGAATATCAGTGTTCTACATTTTAAAAAGGCATTTCTTTCTGGTAACAATTCATAACAAGAGACAGGCATAAATATAATTCTGAAGTAATATGCATGATACGAATTTTTCTTTCAAATCATTTCCCCCATTTCTTTTGTCAACTCCACCTAATTTTTTTTAAACTTCCGTTTTAAATGTGTGCTTAATGCAAGCAGCTGAAGATAGTGCACAGATGAAACACAAGTCAAAGCTAAAGTACACGAAAAGTACATTCTACTTACATACTGCTTCTGAAGACAGCAAGAAAACTTCTGTATTATATTCAGAAAGCAGTACTAAACAATGCTGTCATCAGTTTAACAATATTCATATAATTAAAACAATCACCTGACATATCTCAGAGCTTTATATTGCTAAAAGTAATACCTATCAGAAAGGGGGAAAAGTACAGTACAAATACATTTATCTTTCATCATGTTCAGATTTCATGCAAAAGCAGCACCCACAGGCTGAAGAAACCACCACTGCATTCTGATTCAAGCTCTGAGTGTGAAGAGATTTTAGTTCAAAAGATGCAGATTTTTAAGTGTCCCTCTCCAAAGCAAAATTGTTCACTTTACAGTAATTAAAAATAAATTCAGTTTTATTTTAGTAGGAAGAAAACAAAAAGTCTAAAAATAAGAAATAGCACATGCTCGATTACATAAAATTGGAGGTGAAGGGAAGAACTTATGAAAGTTATAGTAAAAGTGCTATTATTTTTTAACACTGTCTCTTTCATTATTTTTAAAAAAGGAGAATAAAATGAAAGAAATACACTTTCAGTGCACCCCAAAAGCAAATATCTTAGTGAAAAAAAAAAAAATTACTTTCTCAATCAGCCATTCAGTGTAAGACAAAACAAAGTCTATGATTCACAAAAAGAGAATCCCAAGTGGTTGCTTTGACTTTCAATCGCCAAAATAGTCTGCTTGCATTTCAGACCTGATACACCAGTCGTGAAAGGCAGGGCGACAGTAGGAAATATATGAAGTTGTAAGGAGACCAGAGCTCAGGCAAAACATAGATAAATCTTGGTTTTAACACAATGCATTGCTTTAAGAAGTACTAAGGAAATGCCACTGCTAATGAGTAGGGAAAAAAGTGGTAACAGCATAATGTGTCTGTTTTCATTTTGAAAAAAGGTACTTGATTTTTTATTTTATAAAGAAACCTTTCAGTTTCAATCTTTTGTCTCATACCAATTGTTTGATATCATTTGTTTTACTTTGAAACTCATTTTCACAACCACACAGTGATTCTGGTAATACTCCCCACTTCAAATACAGTATCACTTAGAAGTTGACAAGTAAGCTTGGTGTCTCGGACAAAAAATTAATAGAGACTAAGATGTCAATTGGTATCAAAAGAAAACTAAAATTGGGTTGTTTTGTAAATTTTTGTATTTGTTGGCCAGTTTCAAGCTTTTGTGATGGCTCAGCTGTCCTAAAATTCTGCAGTGGTGTGAAAATAAGAGACACATGTAGGGAAGAGAAGCTTTCTGTGTGCCCAGCTGAGGGAAAGACTGAAGTGTGACACCAGGAAACCCGCTGGCATTAAGGACCTACTGCAAAAAAACATTCACTCACAGGACACAATTAACCGCAAGACACAAAACTGCAGGAAAACAAACCTCATTATTTCTGCTGCTCATGGAAATACTTACTAATCTTGAAAATGTCTTCCATATAAACAGAGAAACTTTCCATTCACAGTGGCATGGAAAACTGATTCTTGAATGCAGTTTATTTGAGTGCACCTTAATCACAAGCAAAATATAACTCTGCACAAGTTCTCCTCCACCTTCATCTAGTCGCAAGGGATACCCAAATGCTTATTTAGTCAGACTCTTCTGCGGTCATTGTCCATGAGTACTGTGTCCAGCTCTGGTGCCCCCAGGATAAGGAGGACATGGGCCTGCTCAAGTGGGTCCAGAGGAGGCCATGAAGATGATCGGGGGGCTGGAGCACCTCCCCTGTGAGGACAGGCTGAGAGAGTTGGGGTTGTTCAGCCTGGAGAAGAGAAGGCTCTGGGGAGACCTTATAGCGGCCTTCCAGTACTTCAAGGGGGCTACAGGAAAGGTGGGGAGGGACTCTTGATCAGGGAGTGTGGAGATAGGATGAGGGTTTTTAAAATGGAAGAGGGTAGATGTAGATTAGATGTAAGGAAGAAATTCTTTCCTGTGAGGGTGGTGAGACACTGGCACAGGTTGCCCAGAGAAGCTGTGGCTGCCCCCTCCCTGGCAGTGTTCAAGGGGCTTTGAGCAACCTGGTCTAGTGGAAGGTGTCCCTGCCCATGGCAGGGGGCGGGGCAGAACTAGATGGTCTTTAAGGTCCCTTCCAACCCAAACCATTGTATGATATCCCACAAAAAAAGGCCAAAAAGTTTTTATAGTGCCACACATTAGCTGGCTATTGAAACCAGAACAAATGCAGCCAGGGAGACTCCCACTGTCACGGATAGTAGGTAATGCAGTCTAATGTGACAAACTACTTTCAGGCTTTTGAAATATAAGAAAGGAGGCATTTTCCTCATTTTCACTTGGATTTTTTGATTCTAACCCAATTTCGGTTGATGGAAAAACTCTCATTAATCTCAGTCATGCGTGCTCTAGCCTTCCTAGCACAACACAAAATAGTACAGAAGCAGGGAATGTTATCCTTCTCTAATACATACAAACCAGTTTCCACTACTAAGATGATCAGCTTGCTTTGTTCAAATGATCATGAGAGTGACCACTAAGAAAAAGCAAAGTTATTCACACCAGATTTTTCAAAGCACTTCAGTGTACAGTTGGCAGCTCAAGTACATGCCCAAAAGTTTACGGTACTGAGCATGGCCAGCTCTCAAAGAAGTCAGATGCTTCTGAAGAAACTTGGGGACCTAGAGAACTGCCACAATCAAAGCCAGTATCTTTATTTCCCAACCAGTCTTTCAAAATTTTGCCTGCAATTTACTAATTTTGGTCATGTACGGAACACATTGAGGGGTTTTTTTTTGTTTGTTTTTTTGGCTTGGTTTAGGTTTTTATACAATTATCTATTACATGACAGTTATAAATGCCAGAACATTATTTTCTCTAGCTACAAGCAAAACAAGGTAAGCATGATTTCTCTTTTACTTTTCTACCAACTACATAAAAAAAAGAAGTGCCCCAAAATTTGAAGTCCATAAATATGAGTAATAAACATGTAAAGATCAAGACACAGTTTGGGTGACTGCAGAACAATGTACCGTGATCATGCCACAATTTTTTAATTTTTTTTTTTCCAAACTTCCCAGAGAACACAGAGCTAGGGTCAAATTAGATACATCTTTCTTACTAAAAAAATGATGCTGAAACCAATACAACTACTCACATGAATATGCAGAACAGGATTTAGACTGTAGTCTTTTTGTCCTGTATGAATTATCCATCACATTTCTATTGTATATTATTAAAGTGACTTGCTTTTTTATCCTCCCAACCCCCACATCTGTGCTGCTGTAATTTACGTGAATTGCAGTTAATGATCACTTGCGTTATGCTTAATCAGCATATCAATAATATACTCTGCACAGACTAAGTAGCTCTTCTTTCTTTCCCCTTTAATGAAACCTATAGAAATGGAACTGGTATTTGACTGATTGGCATTACAAAAAGGTTGCCGAGGCAGGTGCTGGAGATGGTAGTACAGGATACAGGCCTTGTGGCTGCTGCCAATCATGCTCAAGCATCAGCAAAGCCTGCTATTATATTTTTTAATTCCGTTGCCTTGCTATCTTGAGGGGCCGATGTTTTGTACTTAAGGGATTTAATGAGCTTGACCAGATCAGTGTTACTGACGCCAAGACTGTGGCTGTGTGGGATGGTTCAAGGAGAGATCACATTCTTACAGGGTGATATTATTAACCATGGTCTAAAACACTGCCATTAGAGTGTTCTTATGTGGAACACGGAAATCTTTGAATACAGATGACCTATAAATCTTAACATGAATATTCAGGAATTTCTGGAAAGCTGTTATTATATATGCCCAAGTCAAGGCAGACTTAAAAGAATAAAGAACCACTGAACATGACAACCAATCAATTTGAGCCGTTTTGCCAGAAATCAATCAATATCATGTATCGATAAGATAAAATTATTAACCTAGTAAGAGGTTTATTAAACACTTTGGCTAAATTATTTTTTAAAATTCTGTAAGTCACTGGCCTCTGTATACTGACATTTATGGCTTCAGATGAGAACACTGCTGCATGCTGGAGAAGAATTGGCACAACACCAATATTCTCATTTGTGAATCACAGCCTCAAGTGTAGCTCTATTAGCTTTACCTTGTAAATCACCACTATGCTATTAGCAATCTTTCAGTATGATGTGACATCTTTATTATAATGTTTTTCCACTAAAGTTTAAGTTCATATTTTAGTTAGCTCAGAGACAGATGCAGACATATTTACCAGGTTTAATTAATTGACTATAAATAAAGGGCTGTAAAAAGAAGGCATCTCTTTCACATGATGTTCAAGTTGTCATCGTTTTACAGCAAAATGCCAATTCAGATAGGATAAATGCTACTATTTCTATACTTTACACTCATGTTTCAATATGTAAGCTTGAAATTTCACAGTATTTTGAAGGCTACAGTTTAGAGTCTCAGTTCTCTTACAAAAAACAGTCACCGTACATGATCTGCATTAATTTACTATCATGTGATTTTTAACTAGGAATTTCATTAACTTGTAAGAACATCAGTACAATTCCATGATTTACTTTGGCTTCAATATCCGTGGATATTACAGTAAATAGAACAGCATGCACAGACACACACAAACAAGTTGTGCTGGATTTACCTGACAAAAACTTGCAGAAGCTAATAAAATTGCTTTGAGAGATCTGGGGGCCCTTTTTGGTGGGGTAATGTAGCACATCTGGTTTTCTTATAGCCCCCAAGATACCCTGTATCATTCCCTACCAACTGCTTTAGGCATCCAAGGCAAGAGAGGCACAGCTGCAGGGAGCAGAACAGCAGATCTGCACAGCTGCAAGGAGATGAACAGAAGAGAAGAGTAAAGCAGAGGAGGGCAGGGCAGCTGGGAGAGACGGGAAAAAAAAAAGGCTTTGCAAAAAAAAAAAAAAGAAAAAAATGCAAGTGAACACAAAAAAACCTGATGAGCTAGAAATTGCTGGAGAGTTCCCTCTTAGACATCCTGTTTATAGAGGTTTCTTATTGGGAAAAGTCAGCAGGAACTGCCACTAGAAAGAAACATGAACCCTCTTCCCACTTCTTCCCCCTGAGAATGGAACAAATTGTTCAGAAACAGAGATTCACGTATAAACTCAAAAAATAAACGAAGCCTTAATCCTTAAATACTGCTAAACACCTGCATAATACTTAATATCAAGAAGGCACTACTTGAATAGTAACAACTGAATCCCATAAGGCAGAGATGCAAAAGTACTGTTACCACTGATCTCTGTAAAAGTAATAAAGGTGAAGCAACAGCTTGTCCAAAGCCACAGAAGAATCAAAAAGCAGATGTTCATGATCCTATGAACAAACCAATGAGCAAATACCTGCCAACACCACAGCTGGTCTGGAAAAAGGACAGTGGCTGGACTCTTAGCTAGCAACTCCTTATCAAGAAGACTAGAGACAACATTTCCCAAGGACTTAGAAGTGGCAGCACTCTCTGGCAGAAGTTTACTCATTGGGTAGAAGATACAGGCAGAGACACACAAAAACTTCTAGGAGTTGTCATCCTAAGGGTAGAAAACCAAAGTAAGACTGCCATAGGGGAAGAAAACAAAGCATCTTAAGGGTAGGCACAAGTGACAGGACAGCAAGAGAAGGACCCACAGGTTTCCAAGTACTTTCTTTCAGCAAAGACTCGCTGGTACAGCCTTCTCTGAGGGCAAGGGAAGCTCCAGACACCAGGGCTTCAGCCTGCCAAGCAGTTTTTTGTTCAGGGGATAGAATACAGGAATGCAAGAGTTTCCTTGCATATCTGTGCTATGCAACGTAGAAAGGGAGTAAGGGGCTGTTCTTACACACACACGCATTCCACAGAGACAACAAGTTGGGGAGTGACCAGATATCAGCACCACTGGATGGCTATGCACTGGTACCAAGTCATCAAAAGTTTTTAAAAAAGAGACTGGTGGCAAATGCTATGTAAAAATAATGGAATTAGCATGTTTGAAAGCACAGATGCTCTAAGACTGCACTAATAGAACCTCTAGCTTCATTACATCTGGATACAAGGTAAATAAAAAAAACCCAACCCTCAAGAACATTATTTAGACATTTCTTTAATAACATTTTAACTCATAAGTAACAGGACTTGAACAATTCGGCACAAGAGTTAGCAAATAAGTACTTACATTACCCGCTTATGTCCACACATTTTTCACCTTTCACTACTTCCATCTGAGTAAATTAGCAAGTAATACTATGAAACAGTCTCATGGTATCTTTCAGAAATATACATTGCGATAGAAGAAGGACCAGTACCTAAAGAGGACTATTTTTTTTTTTGGTTCAATGCTCCTCTTGCTGTCATTTTCTCCAATAAGAGCGAGCTCTTCCTGGGGATTACATACAGTGCGATGTATGTTCTAAAGAGAAGGCACCATAGCTATGTAAGCTATATATTGCAAGTTTAGAGCAGACTATTTTTGAAGCTCCAGAGAACCAGTGCTATTGCACGGTGTCCTCTGAAGAGGAAACAATGGTTAAATAGCACATTGGTCTGTAGCAGCACTTTTCCATTTCACAGTCTAGTGAACTCACCCCATGTGATGGGTAGGAGATCCAGCCCAGCTCCCCTTGAATTGTTTTTGAATCCAGCAGATTAACTACAAAAGAAGATAAAATGAAGAGGAATGAGTTTCATTTGCCTCTGTCCAGTTAACCCCAGTTACCCGTACCAAAAGACATGTTTATTCAGGGACCTTGTGAGCAGTTGATTTGTTCAGGTGGCCTGGTAGTTAGCTACACAGAAGAAAAAGACAGACAAATGGAAAGGATCATCTTGTTTATCTTAAAACATGGTATGAACAGCAGACGGGGAAACTTTTCAAAACAATAAAGTGACCAAAAACAAACAATGGGTCACTGGCCAAATTAATTACAGCAGGGGGTGAGAACAGAGCACTCTATCAGCTGCACAAACTACAGCGTTTTCCCCCTGGACGCCTGAAATTTGGGTCAATGCATCTAACTACATAGGTAAGATCTGAATATTTTAATCATTATCTGATTAAAGGCCTGTATTTGGCATATATAATTTTCTCATAATATAAGAATAAATTATGAATGCTGATTAAAGTCTTTTCTCCAGTTCTTTCTTTCTTCTGATCTAATTTGTTCTCAAATTGTCTCGCAGTAGTGTTTTCTAAATGTCATGTGTAAAAACATTAGATACAAAAGTAATTATTTAGTGTTACAAGTTCAGACAAACTTACTTTTAAAGAGAGATGTCAATTCATTGCTAATTTTGCTGTTGGTTTTTTTTTTTTTAGAGGCATGCAACAATTTTCACAGTAAGAAGATTTTATTTATGAACAGCCTGATACAGACATTGTCCATTCAGTCAAATCACAGTGTTTCATACCCATTTTAAAACATGACAGGTATTTAAAATAAATAAATACATACATACAAATTAAAGGATATTCTTCTTTGGTATTTGCATATTTGTTTTTTACAAGCAAAAAGTGAATTCTGTTCCTTATCCTGGCCATATAGTCTCCATGTGCTTAATCACCCAGTTCTCTAACTAACCACCTCTTTATTAACATGACGCGGAACAGGTGAATTGATACAAAGCACCGTACAAAACAACAGCCTCTATATAAACACAAACCAATGAAGTATTAGTACACATGACAACATTTTTCACAACTGCACCAATCTCTACACCTTCAGTATTTATTATCTGCAATTTGGGCTTACTTTCGTTGTGTTGTGTGTCCATCCCCCCCGCCCCCATTTTTTTTTTCTTCAATATGGAAATTACTAAAAATGAGAAAAGAAATAAATTCCATCATATGCAAGGGAATTTTAACACCTGAGAATGATGGATCTATTAGAGGTGGCCACTGTAATCATATGAGCAGCTTCAGCTTCTCTTTGTAAGCCTGAAGGGTTGTCACTGCTCCCAGAACCAGATGGTCTGGGTACTGGCACTCAGAGAAAATAAAAGAATAGGACTAGGAAGGGAAAAAATGAGGGAAACTATCTATGAATCTGCTAAGTTAAGCTTTTTGTATTATTTCATCATTCTCCTTTTAATTGCTGTCTAATTTTGGACATCACTTAAAAAAAGAGAGCTATGAAGGCATTATTTTTCTTGTTATTAGGATGTAAAGGAGGAGACACAGTAGAGAGAAACAGCTGTACAGTATTAGAAATAAGACCATGTTACAAACAACCACATACACATTTGTGTGCATAAGCATTTGTGTTGTGTATGTGTATATACGCAGTGCTACACAAATGAGCTGCTCTGCCATCTTTGTGAGGAAAAATGTTTCCCCCTACAGTTATAGACCCCTTTAAAAGAAAACAACAGTACTTTGAATTTTTACCTGTATCAATAAACAAAATATCCTTACTAATCTTACAGAAAGAACATAATCCAATATTACATATTTCTTAGCTCTGAATTTATCAATAATTAAATTCTCAATCACCTACACAAAGAAAAATCAGTCAGTCCTTTACCGAGTGCATATGGCCTGAGGCAAACTATTCTGAAGCAAGGTTTGCATCTATAAAAAGGAAATACTAATAAAAATTCAAAAGGAAAAAGTGCACTTCTTGCTTTTGTGACTACAAATTCCCACAGATTATGGATCTCCTGGGATAAGACAGATATGTTCGTTGTGCATCTGCAATACATGGTGGTGAAGGAACTATGACTTCTGAGGTAAATTACTTGGCAGTAAATTGCTAAGGCAAATCACTCAGGAGTAAACTTAAATAATATATTTATTCTTTAAGAATGAGCTTCTTGAAAACATGATTGCAGCCACTTTTAAATTTAAGAATTCAGTCCAAATTCATCAGTTTCATCTGGAAAAAATAAACAGGCCACAGACTCACAACCTGGTGGTAGTTTCCCTCTCCAGACTTGCCAAGCAGCCTAGCAAATTACAGCATGCCCTCGAGGTGCAGAAGACCAGAGTTCAGCATGGCTGTGAGACCTCCCTATGCCACCTTCTTAATGGTCAGCTCCCTACTGCCTGCCTCTCTCCAGAGCAGGTTTACCAGGTACTTCTACAGGAAGCAATCACAGGCGTTACAACAGGGCCATGGGGGGTCACTAAATATTAAGTGCAAGCCACATGTGCCCCATGACAGGTAGATGCCTCAGCCATGGAGCAACTTGTGTTGCAATACACTGGGATCAAATCTACAACAGTAAGAAAATTTTTTCAGCCTCTCTCCTTCATTCCACCATCCTTCCTCATCTCCTGCAAACTGGCACTGCTAGGCAAACTACTTTTCCCTGCTCATACGTTTCACTACATTTTAGAAATCCTTAGAAGGGAGGTTTTCACACTGACTACGTTAGGCTTCTAGTTCAGATGGAAGTCAGAGAATGCAAGTAAGTACCTACAAAGAGTGGTATGAATGCTCCCATTACTGACAAAAAAAACCAAAGCAAAGCTACGTTCCAGGCCTATAACTTTATTAAAAAGTAGTTTTGTGCTAAACATTTAGATGCTTTCATACTGCACAGTCTTCGACTTTCTCCATTTTCATTTGTGCAAGAAGGAACAAAGCTCGTCAAGTAACTATTTAATATCTAGCAGAATAAGATCAGAAAACCTTAAGTTCCTTCACCTATCTAGCCACAGAGTCTTCAGCAATTATAAAGACTTTTTTTTTTTTTGTAAAATGCCAAGAAATGAAAGACCAGGAGAGGGAAAAAATACCCAAAGAAAAAAAAAACCAAAAACAAAATTATACTGATCCCCTAGATAACTGTCATATTGTCTGGATATTATTACAGGCAAGCAGAAACACAGAGCAGACTGCCTAACTGCTAAAATTGTTTAGAATCCAACTGAAATACATACGATACTTTTTCCCTATTAAAAAAATCTGGGAAAAAAAACAACTTTTCATCAAAAGTGTACTGTTGTTTAATAGTATCTAAAATGCAAAACATTTCCTTGCAGGTTGTCACTTGAAAAAAACACCTCCCTCTCCCTGAAAAAAGCTTCTACGAAACTCATTTTTCCTGTGACTTCAAGAGAAAGTTGTACACCTTGATAGATAGCAAACAATTAATACAGAACTTAGAGGCTGTAATGATCATGGTCCCTAGGCAAAAATGATAGGGAAGAGCAGTGTTATGTTCTGTCATTGTATGTCCTAACATTGCATATTTATCTGGAAGTTGAAGAGGAATATAGCATTTCCCTACACTAAGACTGAAGAAATACATAAAGAATGGATTAGATATTCATTGTGTTATTTTTTTTTTTTTGCATGGATTTGTAGGATTAGGTAAAAAGTAAAAAAGTAAAACTTTACACAAGCACTTTATTCATACAATGACTCATTTCAACTTCTTTCAACCCTGGTGTATCCTCTAGCGTAACAAAAGGCAACAATTGGTTCACAAAACTGACTGACCAATTCATGAAGTGTATCATGAAAATATATCCAGTCAGATCTTCATCAGTGGGCATGTATCAGTATGACCTTCACATTTTTCCACATATAATCAAAGTTAAATGCAAGCCGATGTTTAAATGTACTACAAATGCTTATAGTCACTTATTTACCAGATGAAAGAGAGATCTGGAGAGGAGCGAGTTCTAACCTCTCTCGTGGCACTGTCCTGTGCAAGGTGTGTACCACTAGTCACGCTAGCATGAAGGGAACTTGTATGACTTCAGACAAAGAAAGAGGTCAAGCTACTTTGTGTGGCAGTACTTCTTTCATTGTAAGTTAACAAGCAGGTACGCCAGAGCAACTGGCCCACTGAAGAGCAGGGCTGTGCAAGAGTTTGAAACTAAGTCAGACATGGTCCTAACTTCGGAGGCTGATTACCCACAACTCTCTTGTTCTTAAATGGGGTATTGGGGAACAGAAGAAGAGGAAGGGTTGACATACTATGTCCCAAAAATAAAGCTAATAACTCCTCTTCTTTCCTGTTACTGCTTTCCAGAAGAGAGGGAAGAGGTAGTTTTACAAGTCAGGCCACATGAAAGAGAATCAGGATTTCCAGGCTCTTTCTGAAGCTTATGTGTTTCTCACACAACTCATTTGCTCTCCTTGTATTTCCTCCTCCTGCAAAACTGTGAGTATTATTCAGCGAGCTCTTACAGAAATCTCTGAGGTTGACCAGCCGGTTACTAGGGGTAACTCTTAAACCAGCTGAACAGTTTGTTGCTATTGACAATTCTTTCCTACAGAATGCCTTGAAAAGGATCACTGGTTATGCTAAGGAGACACAGAGGAGTTCTTATAAAAAGTTTTAAATAAATAAAGTGCTGTCTAATAATCTCAGTGTCCTGCATTGATTCCCATCATGTAATTAACTTGCTTTAAAACTACTGATAAACACAAGGGAGAATCTACTGGTATTAAAATACTGCAGTGCTACACAAATTGAGCAACCACCACTTCTGGCTCTGAAAATCGGTGACTGTCCTTCCGTTCAACAGCCTTGCTCACTGCACTGGACACTGTAGCTATTTCTGCCAAGTGGCGGCATACCAGCAAAATGCCGATTAAGAACATGTTTTCCTGTTAGAAGCTCTCTTCTGGCCTTCCCCATTCACAACTGCAAGAGAAAGCACTATTAGTTTCCTCAATATGCACCTCTGCCCAGGGGGTAAAGATGAAACTCTTTCCAGCAACTGGAGCAGGGGTGTGGAGGCAAAATGCAAAGCTCGCTCACTTTCCTTTCCGTGGCATCAGACAGAAGATGAATGAAGTCTCAGGTGGAATTTGACACGCAGGCCCGCTCATGCTACCAGAAACTGTTTCCAGTTTGAGAGCGATGGCAGAGGGCCTGCCCCAAGGCTCGCTAACAGCAGGTTTCATCAGGAGTAACGTCAGCAAAAGAAACAACTGTAAAACTAACAAGATACCTGAACAGCGTCTGAAAGAAGCAGCATTTCCAGAAACACATGGAGTAATGACTGCTACAACGAACTGAACACAGTATAAATACCTCCCGCAATAAAAAATAAACCAACAGATGTTGTGCCAGGTAGAACCACTCTGAGATCCCCCTCACTGCCCAAGAAATGGGGAGAAAAGCCTGCTAGGAGGCAATTTGCAATATCTAAAGAACCTACAAACAACTTCACCACTGGAAAGCATTTCCAAATCATATTCTTTATAAAGAAAATACAGACCAATGGCCAATGAGGTAAAATACATAAAATATTTTTTCAACTAATTAATATTTCCAATTAAAAATTTAAAAAAAAAAACAAAAACCAAGAAACAATCACTGTTTTGTCTTTTCCTGTTTGGCATCAAACTGTTAGTTTAGAAATACGTTAGTCATTAAAAAAATGCCAACAAATGGGGAAAATTAAATTTGCTATGCAACCAAAAAAAAAAAAAAAATGGTGAATGCCCATAATTGAAACGTGTCATACAATCCTGAGCAGCAAAGAAAATACTTTGTGGCAGGAAGTCAGACAGAACTTGGTTTTGGGGTGGGACACAGCAGAGTCAGCACAAACCCTGACGTACATTTTTAGAATGGTGGCCTCTTCCCAGCAAAGGGGACTTGCACCTGGATTTTCATCCACCTATCAGACAGATCTGAGTCTTCTCAACTCTCCATTTCCCCAGCAGTGGCAAAAGTGAAATAAGAGTGGGAGCAGATCAGCTTTGTGGTTTTGGTTTATTCTGAGCCTAGAAGCAACATCTACAGACAAACAGGCTAGGCCCAGGCAAAGCCAAAGTTGCACCTCAGTGCATTCACCATAATTGCCAGCTAGGATCAGCTATTGTGCTGATGTTGCTGAAACCATGCTAAAATTTGTTAAGGTAGACCATGAAATCTTTGGGAAGGGACAATAAATAAATAATTAAAATCAGTAGATAAGAAAGCACCCCATGAAGCAATGCTAACCAATGTAATATGCTCATCATGGAAGGGTGTCCCAACAGTGAAGCCTGGTTTTAAGTAGCAGACTTGGGGCCTCATTTGCTGCTTGTCTGTTAACAAAAGTCAAGCATCCTGTGATTTTTATGGTCCTGCATTTCCCCTCGAATGTTGTAGTGAAGATGTTATTACTGTTTGGAAGAAAATGACCTCAGTATAAAAAAGATCTTCTAGGTCCCCATCTACTAGCTCTGCTTTTACAGCTTTGTCTCCCTCCAGCTTGAGACACCCTAGGATGCAAAGTGACACTAAGCTACACAGAGTAAAGTCTCCTAAAAACAGCCAGTAGAACATGCTTTGTTACACATACTCAAGTGCCAACAAAGTTTGGCCCATTTACCACACAACTCTTTTCCAAATGCAAGATTTCTCAGTGAGATTTCTGCTACAGCTCAAAACCAGACTACAGTCCTTCGAGAGGCACAATGCTGTGAGGTCTGCACTTTCAACCCTTCTTGCCTGTGCCATTATACTGTACAATACAAATATGATTTTGTGCAGAACATTCCAAATTTGGCAACTGTCATGTTCAATCTGTGGTTAAATTGCTGACTGAAGAACTCCACCAGGGTGGGGGCAAAAGATGAACAAACAAGGGAAAACCAAAATGAATGAAAGAACAGTTGCTCCAATATTGAACACAGGAATCTTCTCAAAAGAAGACTGGATAGCCCAAGCCTCCATTATTTTCATTTACGTGTTCAGTAAATAACTTTTTCCAAAATTAAGAGATTGTGTTACAAATCTCAGATGGAAAGACAAAAGACTAGCAATATGTGTCAAGTTACCCAATAAATTATTGCTTCTATAGAATTATAGTCTATAGAATTATGTTCTATAGAACATAAAAGGTTCCTTCATCAATTTGGATTATTTGGTAAATTCTATTCTCAGCTTTTGAAGAGTTTCATTTCCCTCCCAGCTTTTACTCTTCTCAAACACACTCCCCAATCTCCGTATCTGAGGCCAGATTTAGATATCTCCGTTTTCCCTAGAGCTGAATACTGAAAGTAGCCAAAGCAGGAACCTTACTGCGAGTTTCTCTCAAAAGTCTGCCACGAAGGAGGGACAGCAGGACAGCAATAAGCAGTGCAGGAATGCCTATCAATAAAAGCACAGATTGTAAACTGCAAAGCCAGAGCTGACCGGGGAGGCTCCACGACCTGCATAGCAGCCTTCTCCCCGCTTGCTGCACACAGCATGAATTTCGATATTGCTAGGGATCAGCAGCACTCCCGTGCCCCCTTCACGGCGGCTCAGACCGTGCTAACCGGCAGCCGCAGCTCTACGTGCGCCTCAGCTCAGCCAGCCCGGCTCTCATCACCTGCACTTGACACCATGTAGAAGCTCTCCAGCAGTCTTTCTCCCTTCGCTAAGTACGGAGCCTACGTGCAGGAAAGGGACAACGTGATCCTAAGTCTCCTGAACAGACAGGACAATGGCAGTCAGGTCCAAAAATAAAAACCTGACATGAGAGGTTTCAGAGAGCAAAACTGCAGAACTATACTGTTCCTTAGCAGACAAAACTGGAACTGATTTCACAGTGGAACAGAAAACAAGTAAACATTTTGCTGCTAGAAATCTTAAAAGAGTGTTCACATAACACCAAAAGCCATTCCCCCCATCCTACTGTGGAGGGACTCCAAGCAACAGCAAAGGCAAGGCAGCATATGTAAAGCTTTCATCTTACCCTCTCATCAATCTGTATCAAGTCTATACAGGTGTGCAGGCCACTCAAACCTCCCACCTTAGCACCTTGTAGAAGTTATTCTGGCTACTGGAAGGAGAAATCAAAGACAAGCTGTTTCCCCACTGATGATGACATATGAACCAGCAGCTCTTTTTGTAGGAGTGAGGTGACAAATCGTTACGCTGCTTTTTCTCAGAGTACCTGTCGCGTTACGTTGACAACCGCCCATCCATTCTCATGGATGAACACAGACAAAACAGATTTTATTTCTTTTTTATTAGTTTGAAACATGAGAGTTCTCTTGATATCATTAAAGTGGCGTAAAGCTCAATTTCCAAGTATGCAAAACATATGACTGGTGGGCTGGAATGCGATGTTTATCAAAGGGGCCTAATAAGGTTTCAATTTTATTAGGCTATTTCCTGTAAGTTGATCTGTGCCAGTCCTTTTCATTAAGACAAGGATATAAAAATTAAAAATGGATTAACCTAATGGGTTCCAAATTACTGTGTCGCTTTCACTTCTTTGCACTCTTTTTTTTTTTAAAAAACAGTTCCAACCGGTCCTTTTCCATACCTCCTACAAGAGGCATAAACCCTTAGATACCTGAATTAGTTCAGCTGAACTCAGATTCAAATCCAAATCCTCCAAATCTCTTTCTACTCTATCACTATAGTGTTAAATCTGACATCAGTGAAGCGCAGCGTTACACATGTAAATGCAAAATGGGGGCCACTGTGTTAAAAGGGAGTTTAACTTCCAAAACCAAGTTCGCCTTTCTCAGGGAAAAAAAAATATATATATACCAGAAACTAAGGATGAGATTCAGTTACCTAAACCAGGCCACTCCATGTCTTTTACCAGCCCAGAATAGAAGCGGGTTTCTCGGAAGATGTGTCATATTTGCCAGTCCCATTGGGTGCCCAAATCCTGAAGCACATAAAACGGCACCATAAGCCTACATCTTGCCAAAACTCGACAGTAAACATTACTCAAATAATTTTAATAAGCTCTAAAGCACTTCTCAAAAGGGCTTAAGCACACTGCACAACTAAGTCTTCTTACTTCTATATTCCTCCTCTCTTGGGGAAAAAGTAATCATATTCAGTATTCACTAGTTTTGCAGAATTGAGGTCTCCAAAGATCCGATAGATCTGGGGTCTACCAGAGTGTCACAAAGATCCCCCTTGGGTATAACAAAGGGTAAAAAAAAAAAAAAAAGTTGCATCACAGTGTCCATGTTCACTTAAGGTAAACTGACAATTCAAAACCTAGCACAACATGCTCAGTTTCTAGAACTCTAAACACCAAAAACTGTCACCGAAAAGATACCTGGGCACAGGCAGCACCCATGACTAAAAGTTCCTAAGTTCCCACAAATTCTACCGCAGTTCAAACATATTCAAGACCCTGAAATCACCAAAAATCACAGTAAGTATCAATAATCCTTTGAGGACAGAATTTTTCGAGACAGGGACCAGAACATAAGTCCAGCAAACAACCATTTATTTGTTAAAAAGGCTGTGATACCCCCCAAGTGAATCAGCTGGCAGCATGCCACAAGTCAGAAAAAAAATTGCTTTTAAGAAATTCCTCGCATGGGGCACAGAAAAACAAAAACCCTTGCAAGTGAATATAGTTGTATGGGGTTTGGTTGGGTTTTGGGTTTTGTTTTTTAAGTCTGAAACACAACAGTTAAGACTTGTAAAGAAATTTCTGAGAATCCTGAAGTACTGCATTTGGAAAGCCACCTAGGTGTGCCCTGACAGAGTTTTGTCAAGCTTTTCTTCTCTACTTCCATGAGTCAAGCTCCAGCTCACACAGGCTATGAAATGCTTGGGTCCTTACACAGCTACTCCACAGATAAAATAAACCCACAGAGCAAACGACTAAACATCTTGGTGCAAATTGGGGGAGTAAAATGCCAATAGCACAAGAAATCTCCTCAAATGTCATGTTGAGAAAATCAAGATGCTAAAATCAGTTTTATTTTCCAATAGTGATGTCACCAACATGATATTTTCATTGTTTGCCAGGTTAACAGAATTTATGGAGGTAATTAATGCAGAACATGTGTGCTGAGCTATCCATATGAAAAATGGAATTGCCCCTGACTTCATTTGCTGCCTTTGCAACCAAAACCCCACTAACATCTTTTTTCACTATTTCCATATGTGAGAAATACAAATATTTATAACAAAGGTAAATGCCTAAATGATTGTTCTATTCCCATCTACCCACAAGACAGTTTTTCAGATCCCTGTCTTCTGCTTATTCCTCTACTTCCATTAACTTCCCACAAACGGCTCCGATTTCTTGAACACCCTCTGTCCAGCTTTAACCCAGATTTTGGGATCACACAACCAACTAACTATGGAAAAAGCAATGCTATTAAACATATAATTCTTTTCCTATGTCTTTTTTCTGGGGGTATCTACAGGATCAAAGCATTCCCCTTCTAGTAAACAGCATTTAGTAAGAAGGAACGGACATGCGGAAGGAAAAGAAAAGATGATCTTTGCCTTCTACTGAAAGGCTGAATGATGATTTATGGGAAGGAAGAGACAGAAGAAAAAGCACAGGCATGAGAGAAAAGACTGCGGGGCAGTGTGGGTGGGCACGCTCGGAACAAAAGAGACTGATGAGGTTTCCCTACCATTGGGTTATCTTTAGATGGTTTGGGTGAGCACTGTACATTTTCCATAGCTGTAACCACATTCTCCAGGAAAACTGAACTCTCGACCACTGCTAGGACATTTGCTCTCCAACGTAAATCATACATGGGAGAAAAGTTTTTGCAGGATAAGGCCCTCGCCATCTTGGAACCTGTTTTGACACAAATGCCTTAAGTGGGTGTTCTCCATGGCTGGCCATGAACGTTAAGGTTGGACAGACATAACTTGCTTTATTTTTTTCTAAAGAAAGCACTGTTACAGAAAGATTAAACAGAATGGTAAAAATTGCCTATACCCTGTCTCAACTGCAGCCTCTGTTGAAATTCACCACTGGTAAATCATAGTCATGAAGCTTACTAATGTAAACAAAGCTTAGACTTTCAGGGAGGCAAGGAATTTCTTAATTTGAGCTTTGTTCAGTGTTCACATCTTTGTCAGCACTGAATTCTGGGTTTCCAACACTGTCATTAGTCAGAGAAAGTTTGGATTTTGGTCTGATTTTTCTAAGATTCAGTTCCAACTTTCATTTCATCTCTGCCTACCTATCTTCTTCCTTTAATCCTTCTCTCCCCCTCCAAACAAGATCCCTCAAAAAGCCTTGCCTGTCAAAACATCAACCAGAGCAAAAACCCTCTAGCAGCCTTTCCAATGACTAAATGAAGAAACCCAATGTCAATTGTTGCTATTTGTTACAGCACAAAGTTTGTGGGAAGCCTACCGCAGGCCAAAACATAATTTTGTGCTTTAATTATTATTTATTTAAATGGCACCTACCTCGTCACTCTAGATTTTCTACAAACCCCTCCTTTCTTAGGCACCAATTTAAAAATTCTAGTTTTTAATTACTGTCCTCTTATGTGAGGCCACTATACTTTAGCAGGTTTTTTTACTTACTATTTTTTAAAAAAGGGATCAATGCAATGCAAACCTTTCCATCTAAATATAGATATAAATGGTGTAAGAAACCAGCAGAAATTAAAAAAAACACCATTCCCACACCTTATTACATAAACTGCCCTGACTGAACCTTAACATTCATCCTATTGTTCACTTAATTGCTAGCAAGTTTCAACCACTGTTCGTTTGGTCTGCTATTCTTCTTTCATCAATATTTTTCCAGCAGATTAATGGGATTTTCCTCCATATTTTGCCTGAAACAGCAGGACACGGCAGTTTAATAAAAAAAAAAAAAAAAAAAGGAGTGTGGCACTAACGTTTCTGCTTACAGTGTGTCTGGTTTAATAATATCTCTGCAATTTTAAGGCTGTACATGCTGGTGTTTCATTCAGGCTACTCGTCACTCTCACAGACTAGAACTTTCTTGTCACCGTCCCAAGATTACTTTCAGGCAGGATTATCTTTATTTCTATATCTTTATTTCTTTTTTTCATTCATTCACTGAGGAAATTTAAAAGGAATCTTCAGTCTACAGGACTGAATTTTAATCTTACCTCAGCTTCACACCGCAAAATGAGTACTTAGACTGCAAAGTAAGTACTCGTGCTAGGATTTATCAAGCACCTAAGAAACTAAAAAGCACAAAACTGCCCGTGGGGAACACAATCCTAACCCAGCAAATTACTACCACGTTCTGTTTCCAAAATTACACCACTGGGAGTTCATACACAATCTTCCAAATTAAATTATTTTCTTTTAAGTTTTGGTTCTTATTTAGAACAGTTTAAATATATAAAAAAATAAAAGCTACTGCTTTGAAGTGTTATGGAAATAAGAAGGGCTCCACCACTGCAATGAATTTTTAGCAAAATGGATCACTTAACAGTAGTCACGTGCATTTGTAAGCAAAAATTCTTCCATTTCACTGTATCATTTCTTATTGCAAGTCTTTTCCTCCTCATAAATATATTTTCAAAAATTTTCAACAATGCTGCAACAAATTGAATGACACATTTTCGTAAGAAAGGAAATGTTAATAAAAAAAATTAAAATCCCTACTTCTTACTCCAGAAAACCAACTCTTCAGATGCTGCAATTGTCTTTTAGAAAGGCGAGGGTTAGTGAGAGCCCTCTGCCCCACCTCTGAAGTTCTACCTTACACCTCTGGACAAGTCCAGTCAATTTTGCACCTCAGGGTATCAAATTGACCTATCTGTGTTTCAATACCAGCTCCACTGAGTAGAGCTTTGAACTTTAACAAAAGGATGTGATTATATCTCCAGTTATTTATATTTTTTTTTACAGAAAAATCAAACAGCAGCTACAAAGCGGTGGTACCTATATCAATTACAGGTACCTTACAGAACTAACTCAGGCTCTGAATAAAAATCTACCAACAGTACTGTTGTATTCGGTAACAGCTCTGTAGTGACCCTCACTGGCGATAAAATCCAGAGCTCTGAAACAAGAAAACGAACACCTGCATCCGTATTTCTAAACTTTCATCAAGTGGGGATTACAGGAACAAGAGCTATTACATACACTCCTAGAGGAAAACTTACTTTTGATTCTGTTTGAGAACTTGTAAGTATACTAATAGCAATTTACTTAACTCCAGCAGATAATACAAAAATGAAACTAATTTGTGTTCTTCCCAGATGGGAAGGAAAAATTTAAGTTCAATCAGAATGCACTCCTGATTTGCAAAGATTTCATGTAAACAACTGTTAAACTCAGTGTGACTATTATCTGTTTAATGCTTTCCCTTCTGGTAGTGCCTCCGAAACCTAATTTCCTGAGGCTGAGAGTACAGAAGAGTTCTAATCCGTTTCTGTGCCCTGACTGCTTCGTTGAGTATCAGATATGTTGCATCCAAATTAACTGCAATAAGAATTAATTGCTGTGTCCAATTTGGACATCTTTGTATTTCAAACATCTGCTTTAAGTTTGCTATAGACAATGTACTGATTTTTCTTTTTAATATACCATATTGAAATCACCAGTAAGTCAAGACAAAATTCAGTGACAGACAGAAAAGAAAATAAATTATTGCATTTGTTAAAGCCTGTTGTCAAAAATGTTGACAGAAAATGAGGAATTTACCCAACTTACTTTTCCTGTTGCATGGGATTTTAAAAACATCATTGTCTGAATTTTAAAGCATGTTCCCTCTTTGTCTAACCTTACATTTTAGGATTAAGCACGGAAGCTTTGGGTAAGATACAGCTGTATGGAAAACAGCCCTCTAGACCCCCATGGCTTTGAGCTTTCTGAAATTAAATTTTAAAAAGGTATCACATTAGGGTTTCTGAACCTACTTGTAACTTTTTTTGCAGATAAACACTCAAGAGCAAGCTAGAGACACCAGCAGGAATTGTCACAATAAATGAAGACTTATCCTGACCTAATGATACCTGACATACAGTGAGGCGAGATTTGTAAAACGCCATTTCCCCGTGCAATCCCTTTTGATTCTACTGAAAAGTTCCCAGTATTGCCAGCCTTTCCCAAAATTACATGCAAAAGTTGGGCAGGCGTTTTGCTCCATGTGCACACACCGCGTTTTTCAAAACCATGCCAAGAGCTGTCATTACTACAAAGGCACAGAAAGTCATCTTTAGCAACTTTAAGTGTTAACAGAGACCAGCCCAGATAAAATGGTGCATTTAATTGTGCAGTTACGCAAAGTTCTAAGATGGTAATCAATGAGTAAAAGATGAAACCGCATCTCCAAATCCAGTACAGACTGAAAAGAGAGGCTGATTGGAACCTTCTTGCTGTAAACCAAAACAGACACTATTTGAAACCAAGTACTGTAAGCAGATTTACCGTATTGATCTTTTGGTAGCTGTGTTCACAAGAAATTAATTTTATGCTAGATTGAGAGGTTACAAGAAGTTTCCTGTCTGAACAGTCAAAATATTATTGAAGCAATTCAGGTTGTCAGTAAAAGCTTAAACAAATTTGCTGATAATCCTGTTAATGACCTAGGTCAAGTGTTAACTGTTGTGGGTTATAAAACAGTGAAATTAAGGTTGCTGGTACCCTCAGGCAGGCAATATAGTTACAGAAGAGATTAAGGAAAAATTATTAAATTACAGAATGATATAGCTCATTCGATTTCTCGATACCGTAGGAATTATTCAGAAAGAAATTGCATCCTTCTAAGAAAAAACCCACAATCCTCCCTAAGCGGAAAATAGCCAGCGAAATGGAGGAGCGGAACATGTGGTTTCTATGCACCTACGGGGTTCGGTTTGCGACTTCAAACTGGAAAAGTTAGATGTTAAATCTTCCTGACGTCTTCCTGCCTCACAGAAAACGGCACACACCTTACCACTGCATATAGATAAATCTGAACTTCAGAGAACCTTCTTGTGCTCCTGTGATTACGTAGGTAAAATACATGCAGCTTTGTGATGAGCACGGCAGATAATTTAAAAATAAACTCAGTGGAAAATTTTACGTTTCATCAAGAAAAAACTCTAAATAAAACTCCTCTGGGATGAAGCAAATTAACCAAAACTCAAGCACTCCAAAAGAAAGGAAAAAAAAGGACTGCACTTAACACCACAAAGTGAAGCAAGCCAACAACTTGCCTTCAGCCCCTCTTTCATCTTTTTCTCCCTTCATCCCATCCATTTCCATTGCAGTATTTGTACTCACGCAGTCATCAGTTTTAATGTTAATTGTAAATGTTAACCTAAGTTATTTTTAAAAAATAGAAATAATTCTTTCAAGTCAGATATAAATTTATGAGATATTACTGGTAGCTCTGAACACACTCTTGTAACGTGCTCACTGCAACATTCACATACCCTAAAAGTTAGACAAAGCTATATAAACACACCAAAAATTAGTTCTATCCTTTGTTAAAACAATTTGTGAAGAGAATTTCATCAGTAGCTTTAACGTAAAGTGTAGGAAAAAAAGTACACTTATTTATCTATACGCCTACAATTAACGATCTCTGTCCAAAGCATATCTTTCTCATCCTCAGTGGCAGAAAAAGAAAACTTTTCTAAATACTCCACAGAAATGCAGAAACATCTATCTCTAGTTTTGGGAGGAAATTTATGGTAGCAACAGTAGGAAACTAAGTGAAGTGGTGAGAAAAAGATTATTTAAAAGAGGAAAATATAATCTTCTGACATGATTTAAAGCTGCATGCTAACACTTGATTGTCAAACAAATTAGCGTGTCAGCAAATCACGGTAATTCAGATTTCTAAACGCACATGATCAGCCTAAAATATGCTGTAAATACATAAAAGAACTGCTGAGCTTTCCTAAGGGGGGGGGGGGGGGGGGGGGCAAAAAAAAAAAAAAAAGTCTTTTAAAGTTGATCTCATTTTTAAAACAAACTGTCAGTGTTGGGTTTTTTTTTTTTTTTTTTGAAAGGAATAGCAAAATACATACTTCAAAAAAGTAAGCATACAAAAGCAAGTTACTGTTCGGTAACTGCATCTATACTGTTTTTTTCCCTTGAAAATTGAAAATATTGCCCATATTGTACAAGTTCTTGAAGGTGAAGAGAGAATGGAAGCAGTATCTGTTGAAAGCTGGCTCGGACAAGTACGCTCAATGCGCATTCTGTATGATACTGATTTTTTTCCTTGTTTCTCAATTCTCAGTGCCAGTGATTTTAAACAAAGAAACCAGAAGTGTTTTTTGCAAACTGGAACGCTCTAATATCTTTTTTACATAATTAGTCTCAGTTTACACACTGTGTCTGTCTACCAGTGCCATGGAGGCAGAGCTGCTCCGCTGACTGACAGAACTACACATATTCCCAAAACGCTTTTAATAATAAGAGTAACCCCTACTACTACTCGTTTTCATTTCTGAAAATAATTTATGAAAGATGACAATATTTACAAAATAGCATATATCTGAAGGCTTAAAAGTGACTGAGTATTAAAAGCACCTTCTTTTATATGACCTATAAAGCACTGTGCTTGCAAAACAAATTTACATAAAACATACAAACAGATGACATATTGCTTTTCTGGTACGATAGTACCATAGTTTCCTTCCTAGCAATAAAACCTACCGATTTAGGATTACCCAGGATTTGTAAAGTTTGAACCTTTCCTTATTTGTTTTATTCCTTTTTCCTTCCAGAAATCATTTAAAGTCGTTATCTCACTGCCTTATCCCACAAGCACCCAGAATATCAATAAGTACATCAGCATTATTTGTACAGGAAAAAAGATTGCTCTAACAGCTTTGATATCTGCTTCTCTACACAGCTACAACCCAAGCAGGTGCAAGTTTTACGTGGTTGCTTGATACTAGAAGTTCTTCACAACCTTTGGCCTCTAGATTTTATCCCTAAAGACGATTACACTGGTCGTGCCGACTGCCTCCGCTGTACAAGTGAGCAAAAGCTGCGTTTCTTTTTTTTTTTTTTCCATAGGGACAATTTTATCTTTAAAAGTATTTCAATTGCTTTTTCTGACAGCGTGTAGTGGTCATTACTTTTCCCTGAAATCTAACATGCGTTTTCATCAAATGTCATCTTAAAAATTACCATAGCAAAGGAGAACCGACCCTTCATGCTTTGTTTCCGAAAATTCACACACATTCACGCACACACACACCCCACTTTAACGCATTAAGAAAACTGCTGTGGAACCGCTAGGGACTCAAATGGGGCTTTTACAGGGGAGAGAACTTCTTGTTCGTATTAATTAAAAGTTTTGAAGCACAGGACGTCTAAATGAAACCCAACTGCACGTACAAAAGGGCTCACAGCTCAGTCACCACCGGCGCGAGGGAGACGGGCGCTCCCCGCTTGCCCTCGTCGCTTATTTTTATTAAATACCGAGCGAGCGCGGCTGCCCCCCCGCCGCTGCCGGCCGGCTCCCCCAGGCTCGGAGCGGGGCGGCGGCTCGGCCGCGGGGCACCTGCCCGGGGGGGCCGGGGCGCTCCGGGACCGCGGCCGCTCCCGCCGGCGAACGCCCCTGCCCCCCCCCCCCCCCCCCCCTTGCTCCCCACCTCGCCCCCCGGCGCTGCGGCTCCCCCCGCCGGCGGAGGGCCGGGGGGGGCCAGGGGCTGCTCTTCCCCTCGCCAACTTTCCTCGGGGGCGGGCGGGGCGGCCGCTCCCGCATCGCTCCGGGCGGCGGCTGCACCGTGCGGGGCCGCGCTCAACGCCAGAGAGAGAGCTGCGGGCCCGGGGCGAGGAGCCGCTGCCGCCCGGGACCACCTTAACGGGGGGAAAGAAATAAAACGGGACGAAAAAAAAAAAATAAAAATAGGGAGGGTGGTAAAACCAAAAAAGGGGGAGAGCGCGCAGCGGGTCCCCCACCCACCCGTGCCCGGCGGGACGCGGCCGAGCCGCGGCTCACCTTCGTTGCCGGGGCGGGCGCTCAGACGCCCGGCGGCGCCGAGGGCAGCGCAGAGCAGCGGCAGCAGCAGCGGTAGCAGCAGCGGCGGCGGCAGGCGGCGGCGGCGGTCCATGTCGGCGGGGCAGCGCGCAGGCAGAGCCGCATGTCTCCGCGCCGCATGCCACCGCTCCGCGCCCGCTCCGCTCCGCGCCGCGCCGCCGGGACCGGGACCATGCCCCGCGCCCGCCCGCCCGCCTTCGCGCTGCGCCCGGGAGGGGCCGCCCCCGCCCGGCCCGGCCCCGCCGCCGCCGCCGCCGCGCCGCCCCGGGCCCTAGCGCCGCCCCGCCCACCTGCCCGCCCGCCCGCCCGCCGGGAGGGGAGCGGGCCGGGGGGGCGCTCCCGAGCGGGCTTGCCGCGGGACTTGCGCGCTCGGAGGGCGCCGGCCGCGCAGCGGGACCCCCGTGTCGCAGCGGGACCCCCGTGTCGCAGCGGGAGGGGCCGGTGCCGAGCTGCAGGCGGCGCAAAGCAAGGGGCAAAGGGCAGAACCGGCCCCTCAGCCCGAAAAGCGGCCCCGACCCAGGCGACCGGTAACAGGGTCCCCGCGCTACGGGGTGACACGAGTCACGAGGCGCGGAAGCCTCGGCGGGGTGTTTTAGCCCGCTACGGCCCGGGCATGTCCCAGCACCCGCCTTTCCCGGCTGGACACAGCTGCGAAGCAGCGGTAAAGCCCTCAGAGTTGCAGCGCGCAGCCATAGCAGGCTTGCTAGAAAAATGCCGGTTCCACCATTCATCCCCTTGCTGCCCCCAGTGCCCCCAGCCCAGTCCGCTCCACGCGGGACCATAACCTCGGCCCCAGGGAACAGACTTACTTTGACCTCACCAAAGCAAACTGGAGCCTTGGCGGCCGTAGGGGCCTCCTCCCAGACGCTGCTCTCTGTAGGGCTGTGCAGCTTTACTTTAGAATTTACCGTGTAAAATGTGTCTTTTCGAAGCATTCTCTACGTGCGTGCACCTTACCTCCAGTCCTCTCAGCCCGTCACAGGCCGCAGAGCACGGGTCAGAGCAGGGGCCAGAGCAGCAGGCACGCGGTACTGCTATCCCCGGGGGAATCACTGCAGAGCAGCACTTCCCAAGCTTCCCCTTCTGTGGGTCATTTCTTCAGAATATGGACATTTTTCTTCCCAAGTGACTCGTCTCAGGTCTCCAGAGCCACCCAGCGTGGTTCTGTGGAAACGAGAAAATATTTGAATAATACTGAGGTCAAACAAATATTTAACTCCAAACCAAAGTTATGCATCCATGTAGTATGAGGTCTTGCTCTGAATGCGCGTGCTGCCTGCACAGACAGCAACAGGCGCTGGGAGGAGAGGAGCCTTCCGCAACAGATGTGGAACAACAATGCAGAGGCAACATTAAAAATCTTTGATACCTCAAGAACCAAACTCCCATGTTTCACCAGTATGTGAAACGCCCAAACAACCTCCCTCTTCATGAATACAAAGGAATTGTCCTATGTGTCCTCAGGGCCACCAATATCAGCAGGACAGCTGAGAACTGCTGCCTGCAGCATTGAGCTCCAAGTTTATCAGCGGCAACACTGCCTGGGGGGCGACTGCAGCACCCTACCGCCAGCTCGCTTCAGCAGTGACATGCCTTGCCTGCCCCCCAGCAGCAGAAAAGGAGGTGCTGGGCTGGTTGCAAGCCAGGGCCTGCACCAGTATCTCTCCTGCACAATACTGGCAGACCCCAAACTTCCCGGTTTAGCTCCACCAGGTTGCACTAAAGGGGTTGGAAATGTACCTAAGGCAAACCAAAGGAGAGATAAGTCACTCGCAGTCAGGTAACTGTTTCAAGGGAGTACAGATGAGGACATGAGTGTTACTTTCCTTCTTCTTTCCTGTTTCCAGGCTTGATTATTCAATCAATCAGATTACTGGTAGCATCAGTTGTTTCATGACTCCAAGCCTTCCTTTCACTTATACTTGCATTTAACATCTACCCTACCTATGTCCTCTCTGGTCAAACTTCCAAAAGGGGAAAGAGAGATGCCCAGGGCTCTTGAGCAGGCACCTCCAGGGACAGAGAGAAGAGAAGGGTGGTCTGGTGTACGGTTACTTTGTACAGCCCAGAGAAGGGGATCTCCTGTCCTCCTTTGTCTTTCTCAAGGCTCATTTCATTATACCTTTTCGTTTGTTTGACAAAGATGCTTTTCCACAGCAGAAAGTCCAGAAATATTTGCTACTTTCCTCAAAATGTTACTCTCCCTGGTAATAAAAACTGTTTTGTTTTGGTTTGGCGGGTTTTTTTCAGACCGTTTCCTAATCTTTTCTGGAAGACACAGCTGTCTTCCTTGAGTCCTTGTGTACAGCAGAGTCAAGTCAGCTATTCAAAACACTACTAAATTCTAAGGACTACTGGTCTTGGTCTATGTGGAGCCACATCTTTCTTTTATGACTTCAGGTAAATATTTTTTTAAGGTGGAAGAAAAAGGATGAAGAAAGATAATAAATCTCGGGGGGGGGGGGGGGGAACAACAAACAAAAAACAACTTCTGTTTTCAGTTACTGTGAAAAAATATTTTCAAAGAAGAAAATGAGGATATTTTTGTTATTCAGTCTTAAAGTTGTGTGTATATAAAACATCTGCACCTTCCAGCTGCAGCACCTGATTCTGCTCTTGCTCCCTCTCTGGGAGCAGGAGGCTGAGCACCCATCATGGTTTTACCACACAACAGTGATTTGCTGAAGAAGGAAAAGAGAAAAAAGGAGAGGCAACTGCATTCAACTGCCAAACCTTTCCTCCTGGAAAGAGATGCAGCGTTCGGCATTTCCCTTCCCATGCTATTGCTTTGTAAAGGAGGAGCTTTTACAACACATAGAGTGGAGGTGGGAGAGGCAACTCCGTAGAGTCCATGAGAAGTGAATATTCTCCAGCCAGCTCCTGACAAGTAGGGTACAGCACTCTGCCAAAGGCTGGGGCCCAGCCCTCTGCTTCCACCAGTGCACGCGATCCTCCTGACCCTCTGAGCCACGTATTAACGCTGCCATACAGCTGTGGGGTCACAGCATCACCTGCCAGGGAGGAAAAGAGCTCCTCCAAAGGATCGGGGGTGGCAGCCAGTGCCTGAGCCCGTCCCCAGCATCCCCCCACATTACCCCACCCTGTGTCACACTCCGAAGCCTGGACTGACCAGCATCCCTCCAGGTTGGGCACGGTACCACCTCAGCATGGTGGCTGCCTTTGAACTGCTCCCAAGCCTACACGTGTAGGTCCGGGATTGTTCTCACAACTCACCCACGAAGCCCACACCTGAGAGAAACCACTTCAATCTTCTGTTGTGGTGTCATTTTCTACAGGAACAAATTTGTGATGTCATTTTCTACAGGTACAAATCCAAACTTAAAAAAACAAAAAGGAAAAGTAAAATGTGGCAGTCAAGGTTGATGGAAAAGAGCTGGTAAGAAAACATGATGGAAAAGATAATTCGCGCTACAAGGGATTGTGCTTAAAGTACTAATGTCACCATTAACTCCTTCACTGGTCGGTTGTAAGAGAACAAAGAGTGGGTATTAGAAATACCTATGCAACTTTTTCCAAGATAACAACATGGTTACCAGGTAAAGCCTTTTGTTAAAAAAAAAAAGGTGAGGGAGATAGAAGGAAGGGGAGGAACAAATTAAGATCCATACAATAAACGATAGACTGTGAATTCCCAAGTCTGCCTCATGACAGCGCGCACACACATGCACACACACGTATTTTGGGTTAGTTTCACCATCCGTGCTTCAAGGTGTATTTTTCAGCCTTCTTTTCTCCTCACAAGGGTTAGAAATGCACCTCTTAGAAACAGATGAAAGATCAGATTTTCACATCGTATTGTGGACAGCCGTTAGAGTTTCATCACAAGGGGCAACACAATCCAGATAATGCAAATTTTTAGTATCAAACCTTTACAAATGACACTTCTGAAGCTAAAAATGAATAGCAGAAATATTTGGAAAAATCTGAAATATAAAATGTGTTTTGGAAAACTGCAGGTTCTGGGAAAAATTCTCAGCAGGAAAGAAAGATAAAATTCATTACAAATTTTTCACTATGCTTTTTTCTCCGACATGTAACCTGGAACGCATTGTGTTAGTTTTGTGCAAATTGCATGTTTACTCTATTAAGAGTAATTTTGAGTGAGCTTAAAGGGCACCTTTGAAGAAAGAAAATAGCCTCTAGTGGCATTTTTACATAACCAGAGTGCACATGGTAATATCTTTGCCCTAGCATCCATAAAATCATTCTAGAGAAACACATAACCATGATTTATGATTTTCTGCCAACCCTGGACTTTAATTTCTTTAATATATTGAAGATCAAAATCCTTACTAAACACAAATTTTATCTCTTACATTTTTCTTTTGTAAACAGGGAAGTGACACATTCTGTGATTGCATAATGGAAAAAAGAAATCATAACACATGGGCAGAATGCTCCAGATCTCACGTTTGCATACTAAATAGGAAAACAACTTTCTGCCTAATGAAAAAATGTTACAGATTATTAGGAGCAGCCACAGAAGTAATCAATCAATTTATCCAATAGACTGGGCCACAGTCTGCTTCCAAGAAGGCTTTTTAATGTTTACGGTTCTTGAGTTGCATTGTTTAATTAATTGAATGACACGAAGCTTCTAATCTTAGAGATTTAAAGATAAAATATTTTCCTTAAAAACAAACAAAAAGAATTAATGATAGGTTCACTACTCATAAAGAAAGGTGGCCGGACAATCCCCCATTTATTCGGGAAGGAGGCAACGTGCACAGCAGAACAATGCTCCCCATCGGTAGATGCCTCGTCTGCGACTCGATGGGATTGTTTGGAGGCGTGAGAACACTTCCTCCTCAATTTCTGGTACTTATTTATGAAGGTTCTTGTTTGTGGTGTTGATATCCCCTCCCGCTTCATGGAGACCTGGACTGACACAACATTTCCACATAAATCATACCAGGGCAGCTTTTCAAAGTCGTTCAGTGATCATTTAGGCCTCCAAACAAGCGCCTGTGTACGTATCTGGATATCTTTTCAGATTAGCTGCTTAAGTGTTGAGCTCAAAATATCGTAAATGGAAGCGTTGTTGCTCGAATTCATCATAAGGCAGCAGCCCGTAGTGGGCCAGTCTTGGAAATGGTGATCAAGGAGGAAGAACCCTCTGTGAGCCACCAAGTAAGCAGATTTACTTGTTTTAAGTATTCTTTAGGAGAGATTTTATAACATAACCTGAACGTCTCCTAATGTACAATGTTGCCCTGAAAATGCAAGCAGATGAGAAAATGCAGGATGCAGAGGAATAAAAGACAGGATGCAATAAAAACAAGTGATAAATGAAGTGTGAAAAGTAACTTTAAATAAGTCAGTTGTTTAAAGCTAAGCTATAGCTCTTTCTAATCAATACTTACACAATAATTACGTGAAAATCCAGAAAAACGGATTAACTAGACAGCATAAGAAATTCAGCTTTGAGCAGCAGCAGAGCTGCAATTTCAATAATGAAGCGACTGCACACCAATTCCATAATGACAAAAAGCATGACTTATTATGGAGACAGAATACAGTAGAAAAGCATGCAAAATGCAAATGCAGTTTAGCTGCAAATTTTCCCCATAAAGGCTGAATCATTTGTTAAGTATGCAATAAAAAGGTGACATTCCAAGCACTTAGACTGAATTTACCTATCTGTAAACAAAAATCTATAGAAGCCATAAAAGAAAAGCTTCACCAGCATTACTGCCAGTTTTCAGAGAAAAGCAACATTTATGTGCAGGAGTATTACTATGTCATGAAAAAGCTTGCCAAATTTCAGCTTGGACTGAGCATTTACAGTAGAAATCTATGACTCCTGTAAAACCAGACTGTGTTATGGAGATACTGGCAGACCTCCAGTAAGGTGCATAATGGCAAGTTTGATTAGTTTATTTTTTTTCCTTGCAGATCGTAACGGATGTCCAAAAAATTCTGTTGTTAAAAAAAAAAGATACCAAGAAATGAAATTATTTATTCTCACGTATTTCAACTGACTTTTTTTTTTTTTTTCCCCTTTCAGAAGATACTGTCAGGCAGTATTAGACAATAAATACGCAGACACATTTTAAAATAAATGCTGCAGTGCTTCTAATACTGGGGATCAGGATCCAATTTAGGGAATGCACTTGGAGAATGCACAGACATATTTCTGTGATCTGTCTGAGCCAGATTGGAAGTATTCCCTTGCCTTTGCAGAGCCAAGCTTGCACATTGATGGCAAAATAGGTCGCCTATTTTTGCTAACTAAAAAGCTAACTGCAGAAATAGTTATTGTAAACTGCAAATTTAAATAGCGTAATGCAAATAATTTGAAGAGTGTCCACAACATGCAAAAACTCCTTAATAGTTTCACTTCCACAGTGAACTTTTTGCATTTGGCAATTGATTTGGTATCTTACTGCATACTTTTTAGCTATTGTAAAGAATACCTGAGATCCCATATATAAATGTGGTCCATTTATATTTTGTGTGCATTTGCTATTTTTTCTCAAATCCTTTCACCTCCTCACCTCCTCCCTTGTAGAGAAAGATGGGGTTTTCTCCTCTTTATTCTCTTGGAATTGGCACCACGAGTTTTATTCATGGCCCAAGGAAGGATCTAGGGAAGGAATAGGATTGTAGAAGGCCATAAAGCAGCATTATTGTAGAAACCTCAACTTTACATATAGCACATAAGTATGAAATAATTTCACACCTTTGCTCAGAATGGTAAGGAATATATTTTGTTACATGGTATACATGCAATTAGTACTTCCCAGCTAAATGCTTCCCCCCAAGAAGAAAATCAGAACTCAAAAGGTGGCAACCTTTTTCAAAAGACTTGTTCCCAACTCTAATGACTGCATGGAGATGAAGAGTCCCTATTTGCTTCAAAAGATGCTTAGTTCAGGTCTTTGGGAAGAGGTTAATTAATTTGGAAACTGAGAACAACATCATATACGATGATTAAGAGCTACGTAAGTTCAGAACAAGTCCTTGTCAGGGTACGCAGGTCTTTCAGAAGTTCCTTCATAGAAGCAAATTATACACACAGCTTTTACCCAAATTTCTGAGCCTCCAATCAAAATATAGCAGGAGTAAGACCATAAAAGTTGTAGGGAACCCCTAATCACCTGAACCAGACTTCCCCTCAATTGTAGTCAGCAACATTTGGGTGCAGAACAAATTGTCAGCAGTCTCACCTACATTGCAGAACGCCTTCAACTTCTGCCACAGGGTATGAAACATCCCCATCCTCCTGCCCCATCATCCCATCTGACCCTGCGTGTGCTGGGAAGCTCTTAAGTCTTCCAGTGTTTTCTTCTTGATTATAATGAGTTAATCACTTTGCCAGAATGGATGAGGTGGCTTTTTATTAATCCTCTACAGCCACTTGGGCAATGAGGAATTGCAGTTTCTGCAAAAGACTAAGCTAACATTATCTAAATAGTATTCTTTATAATATCGTTGTTATAATTATTATAGAACACATGCAATAAATAATTATATGCCATTAGTATTCTTCCAGCCCAGGAGGAAATAAAAGACCCGTAGCAAGACAGTCTGTCAACCTTGGGTCAAGCAATTCTTATCCATTAAATAGGATATTTTGCTGATATGCTTTCCTCCCCACTCCTGTAGCCAGCTGCAGCTCTGTAGTGGAGGATAAAGCTCCTCGTAGTGAAGGATGGAGCTCCTCAACCTTTCTAACTCAGAAGGCCCGTCAAATAGGGCTGTAAATGCAAACATTTCATATTTTGTGCTGGAGTTGTGCTATCTATGTCAGGAAAATGTATTACAAAGATTTCTTGTTTTCCTGAACACAAAAAACCTGGTATTTCCCACTGCAACATGAGATTTGGTTTATCTCAACTAAATTTTCAATCTTTAAAACACCTTTATTCACCAGTGTTATTTTTCATGATAGAGATAGCCCAGGACTTAATGGGACTGTTAGCTTAAGCATTTGCATAAATATCTGCTCTCATTTTTTTTAACTGTCACCAAAACATGGAAGAATGTGTATGTTACTTTTATGGTACCAGAAATGAAGAAAGCCTCTGTTTATTTCCTAGTTGTTTGTATTACCAAACTAAAGAAAAGTCGCTAGAAAAAGGTATACCAACACTGAAATTAGTCGTCTCTCTGGAGGCTTTAATGAGAGAAATAAACCACCCAGTATTCACTCATTTCACTCAGATGCCTTCTGATTCAGCTTTGGAACTGGGAAGTAACAGCAGGATGAATAGAAAGATGTGACAACTAAATAATTTGGACAATATGATTGGGGGAATTTATTGCAAATAGTTGCAAGATTTTCCTAAATGAATGCAATGTTCTAGCTCAAAAGGTAGCTGTAGAAAACATACAGAAAAGGGACCAGAATAAAAAATATCTTGGAAAAGCTGGGGGTAATTAGTAGAAAATAGTCCACATTCAGTTTGTAAGCTGAACTGACACTAACATTACGCCAAGCTGCAAAACTAAAAATCCAAAACCCACTAGAATCAAAGAGTATTTCTTGAGAAAAGAAAAGAGGACACTCATCAAAATGACAAAATGAGAGCCTTATATAAAATGAAAGAGGGAGACACTGCAGAGGGCCTGTGAAAAAAATTCAGGGGACTTGCCAGATCTGCAGAGGGGGAGGTTTTATTGAAACACAATATATGCAAACAGTGTACTCTGCTGGTTTTATAGATATACTTCCTCTGATGTGTCTTTGTTTTAAATAATACTTTGCTTTAAGGCAGCAGTTGGGTGACTTATTACCATTGCCCAGAAGAAACAAAGAACTGCAGCATATACAGAAGTAAGAGCTGCTGAGATAAATCACGGAAAGTGGAAGGAGGACTGTAACCTCCGTCCCTGCTTAAGCAAGGAGAACCATGCAAACGCCTTCAGAGAAATGCAAAAGCCTGAGATCCATGACCCAGAGGGGACAACATTCATTCACAGATAGGGTCAGATCATTTATAGTATAGGTCCTGATTGTTGGGTTGTTTGGGGGGTTTCTTGTTTGTTTTTAATTAAAATTGCAAATTATAACATTACTCATTTCTAAAGAACATGCCATTCTACAAATTTCAGATCTATATATGCTGGGGCACCTACTCGTTAGCTTTCCTTAAGAAAACTCTGAAAGATTTGTGTGAGTTCTGGAATAATCAAGGCAACATCTTCTATGATCTTATACAGTATCAAATATTCTGTCTAGAATTAAATAACCAAGCCATGTAGATTTTCC